>NC_133816.1:16410362-16720362 GCF_043250625.1 Sebastes fasciatus | reverse complement strand
CGACAAGGAGGTCATCCGATCGGGCTGGGAGAGCCACCTGAGCCTCGGGGGAGGTCAGAGGTCGTACGACTCTGCTGCCGGACCCTCGCCTCAGGAAGAAGAGGAGCAACTGGACTCAGACCAGCACGCTGCCGGTGGGTAGGAGTTTTATAAAGCTCACACTTGGTGGCAGTATGAGTGTGTGTCTTGGTGTGAGAGGAGGAGAGGATGATGTAATGGTTCAGTGATGATGTGTTTGGGGCTGGAGAGGGAAGGACTGTGCCTGGACATGACTGGTCTGACGTAGCCGATGTTATATATTTAACATGAAAGAGAAGAATGTTGATGTTAATCAGTAGTAATCTAGCTGTTTCCCCCTGCTTCCAGTCTATATGCAAACCACATCCTGACTCCAGCTCTGTATTTAAACACATGGGGCAAGAGATTGATATCTATCTTCTCATCTCACTCTTAGAAAAGAATCTTCAATCTTAGAAACTTCAATTAATTTGCTTCAATCTCTGAACTCAACCAGAGTATATTTGGGACAGGCGTCTATACGGAACAGGCCTTTAATTCCTTTCGCACAAAACTCATGCTCAGCAAAGGAGGGAAATACTATCAAAATGGTTATTTAAACCGGTATCAATATTACTTGTATAAAAATTAGGCTATCGAATAACTTATCAATTAGAAATAATTCATTTGATCTAACAATAACACTCGTTTTACGGCACTGGCCTACCAACACAACACACTGTCTTTATGTGTTAAAACCCAGCTCAGCGACGAGCCGGCCTGCCGAAAAGGAAAAGGGGTGAAAACTAAACAGAGAAAGATGGGAACTCCTTTATTTTATAGTGGACTTCACATGACAATATTCACAACTTGGATTGATTTTAATAAAAAAAAAACGTTTTGATTCTTTTGAGCGGTGAACCCTTACGGAAAAAAGGAATATAAATAATCGAGAAACGGACACATATTCAGACTTTATGACTGCTTCAAAGATAGGGAGTCGCCACTTTTTATTAGTCTCTCTCTTGTTTACCGCTGTACCGAATAGTTTGAAGCTTAGAAGCTAAATAATGTTGACATTTAAATTATAATTATGAATAACTGACAGAAACATTGCGTGCCTTTTTCTTTCTTTCTATCTCTCTCTATGTCACACACAAGCGACGCAGCGCTCAGCGTCTCTGACTGTGATTGTCTCACTCTTCAGTCCAAGAGTCAACATTTATTGAATAAAGATCAATGTAATCATTTACAAAATTCACAACATGCTTCCATCCAACGAAACATTCCAGATGTTTCGTAACTGACTTCGGTGTTTTAAAAGGGTTGGATTTATTCTCTAAAGTCTCACAATAACACAACTAACCGATTGAGGCAGCGGTAGACCAGCAACTTCCTGTGTTCTGCGAGGTACAATTACTGTTTTCGTCAAAGGAGTCTGGAAGCTTTTTGAAGAGATCATAGATAACGGCTTCAGTTCCCCCGTCAGAAATGGCTGTCTGACAGAGAAGTACAGCTGGGAAAATATTGTAAATATAACATACACTTAAACTGATATTGATTTTATCCCTTTATCCCTGAACTGTGGCCACAAGCTGAAGTTAGCAGAATAATAGAAAATGAGACATGAAGTCAGTGAACTACAGTAACTTAAAAATGTCTGCAATACAGCAATATCTGTAAATGTTTGCTAATATTAGCCACAATAAAGTGCTGGTCATACCAGACCAAGTCAGACAGCAAAAAACAACAACCATAAGTGCACTAAAATGGGTCCATTTAATAGCTTAAACTAAGAGAACGAGTGAGCTCTCTCCTCTTTTAGAGGTTACACAGTTTCACCAACTATATGCAAATTCAGCTAGATCAAAAGCCAGTTTATAATGAGGAAGACTTTGTGTATTGAAATGTGCCCATTCAAATTATGAGTTCTTACCATTACATTCAAATGTAGATATATACTGTCGTCACCCCCCAATTAAAACAGAATGTCCTGTTTTATTGAAGATACGTTATCTGTCTGATCATAAAATAATCATGTATGCTTGTGTTCTTCCATTATCCCCACAGGGTGAGGTCAACGCACCCTGTGTCTAGTTTCTACACGTATCATTTACAAGCTCACAAAGCACTTTATGTACTTATTATCATTGATTCGTCTCCTCTGTGTTGAAACAGTCACGTACTGTACAATCAGGCCTGCAGATAATCACTTTAGATAAAGATAGTTTTAAGACAGTGGCCAACAGTTATGATACCCAAGAGGAACTTCAAATTATAATTTCTTTGCTTTCTAAATACAGCAGAACCCCCGGAGCCGGTGACGCCCCAGGAGCAGCCGCAACAACCCCCCAGCGTGTCTCCCCGCTCCGAGGAGGGTGAAGCCCCCCAGCAGCTCCAAGAGGAGGAGCAGGACCTCCCGGGGCCGTCGGCCCAGACCCTAGAACGCTACCTGAACGACTCGCTGCACGCCTGGTTCCGCCAGGAGTTCCTGATGGAGTACGAGGCGGAGGCCGGCCGACTGCTGTGCATGGTGTGTGGAGGAGAGCTGCCCTCGCTCCACCTGGACCACATCAAGAGCCACGTGCTGGACACCCACCCCAACTCGCTGGTCTACAGCTCCGAGGAGAAGCACTGCATCCTGCAGGCCTGGGCTCAGACTCATGGTAGGAGCAGAAGGCACCAACACTACATGCACCCAAAAACAAAATGTGAGGTTGCTGCTATAAAGGAAAACACTAAAACCGCTCTAACATGTGACTGTTGGTGGATCTATAGAACTAAATCATGTATAGACATATACATCATTTAGTCTCATCAGTCTGACATCTGAAATGTGTTGACGTCACAAGCACAAATCCACCCGTCCACCACCCACCAACGCCCTTTATCACTGCTTATCTGTATCAGTGTTGCCATGGTAACAGGGCGAGCCAAGCAGCCTGGACATCCCGTCGCCCTCTTGAATCGTCCAACGCTGCCTCCTGATCACAGTCAGGTGCTCCATCAGCATTCAACAGTGTCATCAATACTGGTTATTTGGGTTTATCATTGAACTACAGTTCCCATGGACCCCCAGGCACAGTGCCAACGCCTCATGGAACCTGTAGTTGGTAAATGACAAAGAATTTTTGTATATATTTGTAATCTTTCATGTGTAATATGTTGTATGATTCTGTGCCCCAACAACAGAAGAGTCAGAAAACTCAATCAAATCAGAGCCCAACACCAAAGAAGGCGGGGTGGACCTCTTTGCTCAGGAAGTGGAGGCCATCCAGATCAACACTGACTTGTACCCAGAAGGCGATGGCACTTTAACTCAGGACACTTGTCTCATCGGCGAGGACGGAGGCGTCGGCGCTCCGCAGCAGGGACCGCAGCCCCTCCGGCCGCCCAGGAAGAGGCGGCTGCGCGGGGGCGACCCGTGGCGGCTCCGCCTCGACTACCTGGTGGCCTACGGGCCTCAGGGCCGGGGCAACTTCTGCATGGTGTGTTCTCAGGTCCTGCACGAATTCAAGGTCAGCAGCTTCCGCCGCCACATCCAGGAGTGTCACCCCGAGACGACGACCCTGAGCCGGCAAGAGAGGGAAGCCATGGCTGCCGCCTGGACCAAAGATTATTCTAATGAAGGCACGCAGATTCAAGATGGTGAGATGCTTTAACCACTGCTACTGTTACTACTGTTACTCTGCAAATACACCATTTTTTGGGGCATGAATTTGAGAATTTACAGCCTATAAAAATGTAATTCCTTGAGAAAACAGGATGAACCCATGGTGGGGATAATGTGTTCTTTATTTAAGTCCCACCTGGTGATTTAGCTTGACAAGACAGATTTTTTAAAATACAAATATTGCATCTTCAAGATACGAAAATATGAGTCAGCAGCTTGTGATGTAAGCAAGGCAGCTTTGTTTGTTGCTAGTTGTTGTCAGAGTGAGGTGGTTTCATGTAGTCTAACTACAGAGTCTCCCTCCCTGCTGTTTTAGCAGAAATCAACCCGAGCGGCGCTGATGTCCTACATACGGCAGGAGAGATGAATGAGGACGCCTCCCCTGATGTCAGGACACACAGCAAAATGGTGAAGAAGGAGGAGGGCGTGGGCGGAGGGAAGGGTAAAGCGAGGGACGACGGCGCGGCTGCGGCGGCGGCCACGCCCTCTCGTCACGGCCATTACCCCGGGAAGGACCAGCGGAGGAACTACCAGGTGCGCTGGCGGATGGAGTACCTGATGGACTACGACTGTCGCAGACACGGCCTCATCTGCATGGTGTGCGGAGCCACGCTGGCCACGCTGAAGGTCAGCACCATCAAGAGGCACGTCCAGCAGGTGCACCCTCACTCTCTGGACTACAGCCCGGAGGAGAAGCAGCAGGCCCTGCTGAGCTACAACCAGGCCGCCCTGCACTTCACCCACTCCGACGACTGCTTCTCCTCCCAGGACCACGGGCACACCGAGCTGGCTCCCGCCGCAGCTCACTTTGGCACTTAGAAAGGGCTTCCGTCCGTCGCTCCTCACACGGCCCCCGTCCAGAAACAGCCCTCCACCTTCTGTCTTAAAGGGGAAATTACAGTGTTTGCCAAACAGGATCTTATTCTGGCCCCTTGTCTCTGACGTTGCTCCAAATTTCCCAAATCTCTACAGAGTAAAATGGCATCATGACCAGATGTCATAATAGACAAATATCTGAGATTGGTTGACAAATACTGGAATTTCCCCTTTAAATCTGACAGTGTGCTGTGGTTAAAGTGGCTGCCAAAGGAAATGTCACCACCTACAAATGTCATGGCCTAAAAGAATCAAAGTCCAGCCTCGCTCTTTTGAAACTAAAGCCTTATACAGGAACAGGATCGCTGTTACCTGAGGATCTCGTGAGATTTAGATAATAATAAAAAACAATATTTATAAAAATAACAACGACCTTCCTGCTAGGAGCTAGATGAACCCTCTTAATGGATGCTTGAAATGCTGTTGATGTTTTCAATAGTTTCCAATACAGCTTGATAATTGTAGCACAGGAACAAAACAGCACTTATGGCATTTTTGCCCAATAACACACCAAAAATAAACTGCCTCCCCCAGCTTTGATGTGTCATATTAAGAGGATATTTAGCTGGTGAACATTGGACCCTCGGGACAGAGATAGGCTCCTATCCCTGGCTAGCTAGCGAGCCAGCAGTTAAAGGGACTTTTTGTAACTTCTTACACGTATAAATCAATCCGGGTCGGTGTCCCATGCGCGCTCACGTGTGGCTACGCTGTTCAGACTCAGACTCCAACACAAACTACACGGAAGCACCAAAACCGCAAAGTTATATCTAGTGAGGCCCGTCTTGCAAAACAGTGTTGGCCGCGGTCGGAGGACGCGGAGGAGACCGTAGCTTTGGTCTCCAGGGCCGGAGTCTCTGCTGTACTCTGCTCCTCTGCCTGCTTGCCTTCACTCACAGCTCGGTCCACCTCACGTGCATGCGCGCTCACTCCACACTGCAGAAGAGTTAGTAGCTCTGAGAATATCAAGTGAACGTACAGTGGACGTTTGTGCAGAAATAACTGCTGCAGCTCCTCCAGACCAACAGAGGTTTCCCGTGTCTTGTGAAGTGACGGGGCTCCGCAGAGAGAAACGTTATCGTCTCTGACCGGGTGCCGGGGTCTCCCTCCGACCTTCGTCTGGTCAGCTAACATTACTGCCAAGCAGCTGAAATATAGAGTGATATTGTGGTTTTAGCTGACGTGTGTCGCCTCACTGTGTTGATCAATGCTCGTTCATGTCTATGTAGAGCGAGCACAAGCGCGTACGCGCACGAGCAACAGGACGCTGACTTTCGTTGACTTAACGGCCACAGGTGTCGCTGTTAACAAGCATTTCTGATTCTTACAAACAGTCCCTTTAACTCTCCAGGTACAGTGGTCGCCCACTAGCCCTGCAAGTAGTCACTACTTCACCAATCAATCAGTCCATCAGTAAATCTGCATGCAACAGTTAATTTGAGCCATGGACCAATAATAGCAAAGTGTGGTCTGATCAGCCAGTGATGCTGAAACGGGGCTTTAGATATTACAACTGCGAGAGTGTCTGGACTTTTTTTTTTTTTTTTTACACCACATTGGCACATGTGTAGTCCAGAAAGGGGCCCAGGAAAGGGGCCTATGAGGGGCTTGTTTCTGGTCGGGGCCTGAGTCTTACGCTCTCAGGAAGTTAGTCTTCGGTGAGGCCGAGGTGAATTAGTTTTTACGATAATGTGTCTGAAGACAACACAGCACTTTGTCCCCCAAAAAATGTACTAAACCCCAGCTTTCCTTCTGTACAGCCGGTCGAATGAGACTGTGTTTTTATGTTATTGCTGAAGACAATGAATGGCAACGTGCAGTCAGTGAGTCACATTTCTCTCGTCTATTTAATTCCTTGTTTACAGTGGAGGAGAAGGGACGTCGTCCTCTCTCTCATCCATTATAATGAGATATGTTATCTCTCTGTCAGCCTGCATCCTCTCCATCATCCACAACTCATCTTAACTAGAACTGCACAAAAAAAAAGAATATGTAAATATATGAAAAAAATAGAATTATTTTTCCTTTATACAAGCACTTTTATGCACCCTGATTTCTACAAAGCGTGTTTGTAATTATGTCCAGTTTTTCTACTTCATTCAAGATTTCAAAGAATGACGTTGTTCTCTTAACAGCTGGAGGACGGCCTCGTTGGACTTTTTTGCTTTTGAAAAGTTTGCTCCAGCTGTGGTACCTACTTCAGTTTTTTCATTCACTGTACAAAATGTATGCAACACAAGATGTTGAAGAATAACTTGTCAGCTGTCAGAGGAAGAAAGGTCTGCCATAAAATGTCACGTCTTCACCTGGAAAATATAACTCAGGGATTCTGTTTTCATCAACAACCATTTTCATCAGTGATCTTTAAGTATATAAGATACTTGTGTCAGCTTTGGTTGTATAAATACAACAGAGTGTTAGGGCTACTGTTACAACAAAAAAACTAACAAACAAACAGTATATTTTGAGAAGAAAGTCATGCTAGACTAAGGTCCGAATTTGGGGGGGGAAAAACTAATGTGAGAAAAAAATCATATTAATCCCCGAAAATGCGTTATATTTGGAGAATAAAGTCATAATTTTGAGAAAAAAAAGTTATAATATAATTATAAAAAAGACACTTTTGGAGAAAAGGTGACATTTTGAGACAAACGTCATAATATTACACAAAAAAGTCTTAATATTTTGAAGGAAAAGTCTGAATGTTTGGAGAAAAAAGTCACAATAGTACGATAAAAATGCTGTAATATCTTAAAAATTAAGTCCTAATATTTCAAGACGAAAGTTGTAAAAAAAAAAGTTGTGATTTTCCATATTGATATATAACAGTGCCCCTATGACTCTGCTGTACTTTGACAGAATTTGCTCATTTGAAGCTTTTGATAGAAAATGTTCTTAGTGAAGGAGCAGTCTGCTTCGCTCTGACGGCAGAGAATCTGTGTCATATTTCCATTTCATTGGCCCCCCACATCACTCTAGAAGAGTTCTCATAGCACTTAATTATTTAAAATGAAGTACGTTACAATGAAATGAATGATAGAACATGTGATGCATTTGCTTGTGTGTGTGTGTGTGTGTGTGTTTCTACTGTGTATGTGTATGATGGTGATGGAGAGAGAGATCCTCTTCATTCTTCTTCACTCTCACCTCGTCTGCTCACCTTTTCATTTGTACATGGCCAACATGAGAGACGTGCGTTTCTCTCCTCCATCATCTCTCTGAATAAATACTCAACACCGCCCGGCTGCCTGCTGTCTACACTTACTTTGTCTGATTTGGGCTCCTTTTGATCCGATGAAGAGAAATTTGAACATTAAGAAAATACATTAATCTGAATTCTGGTTTGGGAATGACATGTTAAACACTTATTTACAATAGCTGCAATATGGTGAACCTGGAACATGAAGCCATGTATGACTCCTGTCATCATGACATCAGCCGCAAAATGTCGACATATAATAATTATTGTCACATCTGTTTTTACAATGAAGAGTAAATTGTTTATACAAGATAAATCAGGCTGTAAGATGGAATAAAGAGAGTTAACTTACAAATCAGAACCAGTTTGAGACACTAGGGCTTCTCAGACTTTTTGGCCCCAGAGACCCCTTACAGGGGAGAAAATTGTCTGTGTGTCCTTTACATATCTTTAGAAATGTTCATCTGATCTACTTCACACTCGCTGGGTGTATTACTGGGGACCCAAAGATATGCGGTGTAAAATGTGACGCAATTTGGACATGCGACACGGTCAATATTAATAAACAAGTGATCTGTTGTAGCAGCGGGGGGCGGGGCTTCAGGGCTCTGCGGCTTGAGTCCAGCACGTCATCTGCAGCAGGCCTGGATAAAGGCCTCAAAGGCTCATTGACTACAGTTCACTTTTGCTGCTGGATATATACTAACAATACAACCAAACTTCTTCTAAATATTCAGTTTTTAAATCCATTTTTGTTTAGCCTTTCAAAAGCAAGCAGTGTTTTCACTGCGGTCAAAAATCTATTTGCTCTCCTGCTACACGCACACGTAGGGAGGCCAGTTTCGGTCTAGCAGCAAACTAGCATCACCATAAATTACATTTATTTAACCACAATAACCAAAAAAATCTATTTCGGCTTTAACACTATTATAGTAAATGAATTTAGTCGTTACAAAAAGACCAAATTATGTATCTGCATCCGTTAAGACGTCATCACTATTTGTTTTGACGAAACTGACGAGTTCTATTCATTAAAGAAAGTTGATTTAATAAAAAAAAGCCTAATACATTTAATACACTGAATCACCTTTTGTTTAAGTATTTTAACTTTTGTCTTTTTAGGGTGAGGACCTCGGGGGGTCTGCTTAGCAGTCTCAGGTCAGAGGTCAGCTCTTACACTGAAGGACACTGTGCCCTATTCCTCAAACATGGCTTATTTTATCCAGGTTAATGTGATTTTAGCCAATCTTATTCTTATTCAGCTAACCTGCGTCTCCGGTCTATAAACTACACTTTTGCAAAGGATCTGTTGCCTCGACAATGGCTAGTAGAATGTTATCCACTTCACCACCCTGCAATCCTGCTCATCCGTAACATCTGGAGCCGCTAACTTTATAACACTTCATTCAGTATTTAGGACACTGTAGCTTTGATTCTATTATGTAATACCATGTAGGCTTTAAATGGGATGTCACGTCTGCATGTGACTGTTAACATTAATGGTTTTAGTACGCTGGGCCTGGTCTAAAATTAGAAACTATAATCCTCTCTCCACCCAAACACCATAACAGACAGCAGCCTCAAGTCAAAAGCTTCTTATTTTAGATATTTCATCTGGGTGCATTTTTTTTATCTTCCGTCCTCCCACACTGCATGCATGCTGGGAAAACAGTCATCGCAGTGGCCTTTCCCCCGGGGACAAGAGAACACATCCACAAAGCCACAGTCCTTTGACGTGTTTTTATTAATTTCACTTTGACATCAGTACAGAGACCACATACTTTTTTTTTTTTTGTTGTTTTTTTTACAGTTTTCGTCTTTTTTTCCTGCAACATCTTTCCCAAAGCTTCAAAAAATCGGAACCAAAGTCATAGCTAATACAAAACAGAGCTGATGTTAGTGAACAACGTCTAGAAACCAGTGAAGAGTCAGAAGCAAAACAAGACTCTCCAGAGACAAAAAAAAAAAAAGAAAAGTCAAACACACTCCTGCCACACACACACCCATACCTGATGAAAACACGGGGACGAACGGGGGGAAAGGAGAAAAAGCAACATGCTGCCAGGGAACTGGTTTTTATTCATGTTATATATATTACACTCTAAAGAAATAAGCCGACTAGGAGTCTGAAAGGTCTGTTTAGCCTTGGTACTGTAGCACGCTAACAGGTAACATGGCCTCTCCTGAACTAGTTAAAGGTGCCGTGTGTATGAAGCTAAGCTAGCTTTCATAGCGCCACACTTCTGGGGTCAGCTGGTTGAACATTAAAGGGTCAGTTCAACCAAAACAATTTTCAGATTAAATTCAGTGTCTCTGAGATTTCCACCTCCACAACAATACAATGGATGTTAATGGAGTCAGCCGATTAAACTGTTTTCAGGCTATTAAATAGGCGTTATTAGTCGCTATAAGCCCCATAGAATTGGGTCAATAGGGGCCTACTACACCCACTAGTTGGTTTTACCATCTATTCAAATGGTAGATCACCGAAAGGAGGTATAAAAGAACACGCAGCAACCTCTAGCGACCGTAGTTATTATGAAGGAGTAGAAGCGGAAGTCACAATGTGTAGTTCATGCTTATTTTAACCCCAAACACAATGTTTTTCCATAAACTTAACGACGTTTTTTTTTTGCATAAACCTTAAGAAGTTGTAGTTTTACTACTTAAACCGAAATAAACCTTTTTGGTTGTGTTCAAAACGTGACGTTTCATTCAATTTCACATCAAGTTTCACTTTCACAACGTAGTAGGCGTAGTAGGCCCCTACTGACCCACATCTATGGTGCTTAAAGCGACTGATAAACGCCTATTTAATGGCCTGATAGCAGTCGAATCGGGTGCTGGAATTTAGTTTGTGCTGCTCACTGTGAACAGTCTTCCTCGGAACTACATTCTGCAGAAGAAATAGTCCCTAAAAAAAGTGACGACTCATAATTCAATGCTGTGAACACCAGATATGTCACTTCATTCATCTCCATGGTATTGGGTTGGAGGTAGAAATAAAAAAATAAAAAAAATGGCAAATTGAACTGTCCCTTTAAATAAACAATGCATGTAAACCAAACATTAATACATATTTGCTGCAGTAGCTTGCGTGAAGTTAGTAGATGACAACTTAAAGCTACAATATGCAACTTTTCCACATTCAAATAAATAAACAGGATGCATAAAAAACAGTCTCAGTATTCGGGCCTGGTCCCCCCCTCACCTCACACTCAACGTCTCTTCTTTAGCACCTTTACAGATGCTGCTTACCTCGGCCTCAGGCACTAAGCACCGGGGCCGTAACCTGCCCAACTAAGGGGATGGTGGTGGGGGGGTTTAACAGCTAGCATCTCCAACAGAAACGTTGCATATTTTGGCTTTAACACCCAGAGTCTGAATGAGACAGCATGCACGAGGGGTCAACCAAGACGTCTGAGGTGATCAGTGAGACGACACACAGTGGAGGGCATGCATGGGGGAGGAAATGTTCCACCAGAGAACACATTCAGTACACAGGCAGACGTAGTAGTAGTAATAGTAGTAGTAGTAGTTACTGCATTGAGAGGCTGTTGGCTATTCAGTATTCAGGGGACATTTACTCCGTGCAAAACTTAATTTGGAGCTCAATGAAATGGACAGCAATACGAACATTTCCTTCTATATTATTCATCCCTTAAAAACAATATGGAGACGTAGCAGTAACTAACATATGACTATGGTTTTTACTGAGTTCAAAAACACCATCGACAGTCACAAGTAATAATCATATTAAACAAAAAGTCAGGGTCAAGAATATGATACAGCCTATATAAAGGGTGGGAATCTGTTTCCAGCTTACACTATGACATGCGCTTCATGGCAGTCAAAGAAAAAGGAACAAAGTGACAAACAGAGCTCTATAATAATAACCACTCCAAACCGAAACCGCTTCCATATCCCCAGTTACACTCTTTATTCAACATCGCACCCCCTAATTATGTTACACAAACCCCTAATCTGGTTCAACGTCCTCTCAGGTCACCGTTGAGGTTTTCTGTACGGAGTCTAAAATGTGCCAAAAGAATAGTTATAGATTTTTTTCAGTAGTATTTTTTTTTTTTTTTTATTATTTAGAGGTAATTTAAGTGTTGGATTACAAATATTTATTAAATGATACATTTTAATAAGCCATTACAAATTCAGTTTTAAATTAAATTTTGTCATACTTCAAATTGGAATGACAAAGTTAAAAAAAAAAAAGTATTTAAATTTGACTTTAGTGTCAATTAGTTCAATTGATTTGTAATTTAATTGGGAATGAAAGTTTATTCTTCACCTCCCCAAAAAATAAAAAATAAATAACAAAGACACATTTGACCTTTATTTAATTTGCAAGCTTTTTTCCCCCATACCTGTGAACTGTATCTCAGGTCTACACATATACAGATATTTAAAAAAACAACAACAATATTTCCCTCTACGTTTTGGCCTCTCGTCCACACGCAAACAGAGTTTTGGGTCACAAAAGCGGATATTTTTAAACATTTTGCACTTGTGGTGACATGTAAATATTATGGCGAGCGAAGCATTTGATGGAGTCGTTTTTGCGTTAGAGTGTGGAGTGTTTTTAAAAATAACTGTATACGTGTAGACGGGGCCTCAGTCGTCAAAGCTCCAGAGAAAACTAGCAAAATGTCAATATTTATTCTGGTGGCACACTTTATACTCCATACATCTTGGGAACTCAACACAGTTCAGCAGTAGATTTTTTTTTTTAAAACACCGACACTGAGCTGGGGAGCCATTTTTGTGATTTAAGGGTGTGACAAACACATCAGAAGAGAGAATCTCCTAACTTATCGCGAACAATCAGGAATTATTTGTCAGGAGGCCTCTGAAAAGACCTCCAGTTTATAAACGATGAAGCTCAATGACACTTAACATAACTCTTACAATGCCGCTGTCAAGCTACTAGGGAGTCAAAAGCAGCAGCCATCCTATAATTAATATCAATAATAGTAATAATAAGCAGTGATAAGAATAATAAAAATGTACAAGTGAATGTGAGACCTCAACACTGTGAACAGGTGCGACAAAACGGAGTTAGGACTGCTGTCAGTGAGGGAACTTTTCCTTTGATATAAAAAGCGAGGCTAACGTGTTCCATACAGCAGAGAGAGCCTGTCTTCAGGTGTATGTAGATATATATATTTATATATATCTACATACAGAAAACTGTTCAAAAATGCATCTGATCAACAGGGTGAACTAGACCAAATTATCACAGCTGGCTCAGTGTTCCAATCCTTTTATTTCAACCTGCTCATGGGTTTAAAAAATAAAAGTTCAGTGCATTGCAGAAACTTACATACAGAAGTGCCTGTAAGGTGAATGGAAACTAACTCAATAATAGGCCGATCAGTAACAGCAAACCCATTACCAGCCTCTAAAATGAACTCATATCTATCCACAGAACAGCTGCAGAGCAAGAGAGCAGGGTAAGACTAGCCACAATTACACCCAAAAGGTTGGTTTTTATTCCTTTTTCCGTTTTTTTTAAATACATTTTCTTAATTTTTCCATCTCAAATGATCCATTTACCTTCAGGGAAATGTGTGGTTTTAAAGTACAGACATTTGCTTTTTTTTTTGTTGTGTGACATAAGACAGCCATCAGCCATCATCCACCCCTCCCTGCTCGCTGTACACGACGAAACCAGGTCATAGATTCAGTCTAGTTCACTCGACCCTGCCTCCATTCCCCCTGTGGCACGCCCACAGACTGTCGGGATCCGCCGCGGCGCTACATCACTTCCTCGCTAGCGACACGCTTCTCCTGTCTGCACAGGCACAGTTCTTTTTAATGCTTTTTGCAAGTTAAGCTGCGCAGTAGTTTTACATTGAATATCGAGTAGCTCAGAGATTTTTCTACCTAGCAAGGTTCAGTGTAGTAGGGTGGTGATGGTTGATGGAGTAGGGAGGAGGAGTTAGACTGGGGGCGGGGGGTCGGGGGGTCGGGGGGGGGGGTTATCTGGAGGAGGGGTAGGAGGAGGTAAGGGGCTCTAAGATGGTGATGGAGATGAGGATGATGGTGACATGGAGATTTCTAATTGAAGGGGGTGATCATTCAGTTTTGCTGCGCTTCACAGCTCCGGGAAGTTTCTCTTGCAACCTGTGGGTGAAAAAAGCAAAACAGGTGTTAAAACATCTGGAAACTGTAGGCTGATCATGTAGAACGCACTCATTACTGAGGACTAGATTCACTTACTTGGCCATCGTGGTGTTGACCTGAGTGCGTATCAGGTCGATGTACTGATCAATCTGGGTCTGGAAGGAGAAAAGATGAGACGGTAAGCATCAGTCTGGGAAAAGAATTCTTACAAATTAAAGTAAGCAAAAGATCATTTTGAAATCCGGTTTCCATTTTTGAGAACTAGTGAATCCTACAGGCTGCTACTAGGAGCCATTCGGTCAATGGAGAACCAAAACAAGTGTTATTTTAGCATTTTCTTTCTGGTGTTGGGCTCCAGTAAGAGTTACGCTTGTCACCAATTCTGCTTCATTGGAAGTAGAGTGAAAACTTTGCTGACATCAGGACCAAATGAGCCAGCAGAACTAGAAGAGTCAGCACCTTAAGTCAATGGTGGATTACCCCTTTTGGGGTTGGAAACTAGTCGAAGGACCTCTCAGGGAGCTTGTTCAGATCGACAGGCAGCGTCAGCAGTAATGTGGACATTGTAAATGGTCAAGAGAGAGCTGAGCCTGAAGGAAAAGCACCTGATTTACAAGTCGATCTACATTCCAATTGTGAGTCATGAGGTCGGGAAATGACTAAGATTTAGAGTTCAGAACGGAGGCCATTAGGAACACGTAGAAACACTTTATCTGACCACATGTTGTATGAACTACATTGTTTCAGGCTTAAAAGGCACAATGAGTAGGATTTTCATAAAAAAAAACAATGTATAGACTCATACAAAAATAATCCCTCTTAATAATCACTTAGGGGTGTAAGAAAATATCGATACACATGAGTATCGCGATATGTTGTTGTGCGATACTGTATAGATTCTCCGCCTTTGGGCCCGGGTCGTTATTTGATCTGGTGCTTTGGTTGCATCTGGTTACTACGATACGGAGTATCTGCAGAAGTCAAAATGTCAGCACTAGGTAGTGTACTTAGGCTGAAGCACGTACCTTTATGAGGTGGTGCAAGTCAGGAGATGCAGTTACTGTTATGAGTGTTTACATCTCTGTAATTTAACCCAACAAAACTTCACTTCATGAAGTCTGTTGATGAGTATAATCCCCTAAACACATAAAGTTCCCATTCCACATGATGTGCATTGACACGATGCTGACGACCCCCCCTTATTAGACCCGGCAGTGGAATGACTTCATATTCTCAGCAGCTGGACGCCGGACAGCTACAAGCCTTCAGTGTCTGATAAAGACTGGAGTCATCCAGTGAGCTCACTGCCGACGGGAATGTTCACTAACAACTGAAGTCATCGCTGCCGTCAGCGGGTCATCTGATGTATTTGCGGCGAGCGGGGGACAGAGGGTCGCACTCTCACCTTGTTCTTCTCGTAGACGGGAGGCACGGCGAAGAGGAGGATGTTGGCTGCACAACACACAGAGAGAGTAGACATGTTAGGAACACAATAACATACTGAACATTGACACGAATGGGGAGTTCTATGGAGGACAAAATATGACTTTTTCATCAATAAATCAATCATTAGATTATTAATTGAATTAATAAACATGTAAATGTTGGTAACTAACCAGGAAATAAATAAATATCTTATTTGTACATTTCTATAAATATACTTTTTTTCATTTATTTAATTATTGATTTTTAGTGACTAAGTTTTTGCATTCTTTATAGATTTCATTTCATAGCAGTTTGTAGTCGGAGATGTGAATACAACATTATCTGAATCTCAGTTTTCTATCAGACACTAAACATAATTTTCAGTATTAGTGCATAAAAAAAATACAGAAATTACGACCGCATCTCGTTAAACTTCCAGAGGGCATGAAGACCACGGTCATCCCGATGTGTTATATAGGTAGGTTCAAATAAATGTATGCTAATCCACATGCTTGTTCTGGTTGAAGAACCAAAAGGACTCACTGTGTCGTCGCCCACGTCTGATACCCTTATCTTTTTAGTCCTTAACACCACGGCAGTAAAACGCTCAGTTTACATTAACGATCTTACAGCCGGTACTCCGCTTAAAAAGAGTGAACGAATTTAAAAGAGACAGTCAAAGTGTTGGACCACAGAAGAGCGGAACAACCATTAGTGGACAGTCCAGAGAGGTCAGCTGGTCACCACTTCTTATATAACCGTATAGCCTCCGAGCCATCCTGTCAAACCGCTGCACATCGCCTGGACCAGCAGACTAAATGAGGACACGGAGAGTCTTCTGTCTGCAACTAATACACATCGCTCTTCTTTAATAGCACGCTGTGTTGTTATGCTTCTGTTAGAAAATGTCAGCAACCATAAATCTGAATCTGGAGGCATTTGAAAGGCCTCATGACCTTATGAAAGTCTGAACAATGTATTGTTTTAGTTCCCACCATGACACTTCATGAATAAGTTGAAGCACTTCTTTGACCTATATTTTGTCCTCCCTGGTTTGTTCAAAGTTCTTGAGTACCGGTTGAAGCTTTTGGCTTATCCGATTGTAATAACAAAAATTAATTTAAACATAGATGGACGGTTTAAATAATATTTTGGCAAACACCTTTCTCTTTAGTTCATTATACTTACATTCAAACAAAATATGATACTCGTTTCCTAACTCATTATCATTACAAAGGTTGCAGATCCTCTGGTTTCTATTCAACTCTTTATATCTGCCAGTGACCTGAAGAGTTCAAGTGTTGTTCACTCTAAAGTTACAAAAAGCCTCCCTGTACTTTTGGTTTTCAAACAACAGGTACTTTTCCAATTTAAACTACATAAATATCACATGATGTCATGCTTCAGAGCTCCCTTTGCCACTTTTGGCAAACTGATCTTTCAGCCTCTCTTCAGCAGATCGTTTCAAACCAGCTGATGTTGTTATATTTCTGTGTGAGCCAGAGGTGAGACAAACCACAGTCATCCAGTATCTGCTTAAACTGCACAACCCATGGAGATGAATATACACACCCGTGTTATGCAGGCTGAGCAGACAGTTGTACAGATAGTTCAAGACTTACATGATGAGAATGTGTAGACATGTACTGCTAAGAATTCATAAAACACTCTTCAAAAGGGGGGACTGGGAGGTGGTTTCCATTTAATGTTAATTATTTTGCATGTGAGTATTTCAATATGTAAAAAACAGAAACATCCAGTGTTTTTCTGAAATATGATGAGTGTGAATGAGGCTTACCCAGGATGAGGATGGTGATTCCGTTGAAGACGGCTCCTACGTAGGTGAACAGCCACATGACCACAGCCAGCTGGTGAGGGGAACAACAGAGAAGGTCAGAGAGGTGAAGCTTTCTAGACACACAATCCAACACGTCATCAGAGTTTAACTCACATCTGAGGACATCATATTGTAAGTTCTCAAATCACGTCTCAAATCATGTGGCCAACACAAACTAATAAAGGCCAGAAAAACCTATGTGTTGTACACCAATAATATGATGCGATGATGACCCGAGATGTCACGTGTCATATCTTGGGGTGCAACACATGCGCAGTACAATCTGGTCTGTACTCGACGAAATTGAGCCGATAGCAACGCACGACCGCAGCTCCAGTTTCACTGCGTTTGTGTCACACCACATACCCCAAGAGCCGTGTCCCAGCCTCTTTCAATAGGCCTCGACTGAGCCGAGGAAGACAATTCGAACTGAAATCGCAACGGGTACTTTCGTGACGCTATTTTGCTGATGTTTGTGTGATCGTGGCATGTAACAGAGTCGTTTATTTATTCTTATATTACTAAATAAAGCTATGAGAACTTGTGGAAGGTAGAGAACTTGCTGCCGGCTGGCTAACATCACTTCAGCGTTCCTATTGGTGATGTGATACAAACGGAACAAATCCCTTGAACGTGTGTAGTTGTCGGGGAAGCTCCCCAGTGGGCAGCTCCTCTCAGGGAGTCCACAAGTCCAAAAACACCTAGTGTGATATGTGGACTAAGTGTTATTGCGGCTTGGCTGCGATTGACAGTAGCTCTGCTCTGATGGCTGTGTTGCAACATGAGTGAGACTTATTTACTCCCACACAAAGTTCAGTCATTGGTATAACATCTTGTCAAATGGTTTATGTCGCCACACCTCACTACAACTGCAAGAGTTTATTACAAAGTGAAACAAAAGCAGGCATTTGGTGATCAGATCTATTCTCAGGACTGTGAGGGTGTGGACTGACTGAGCTGGACTGTCAGCTCCCTGTTTCTCCTGTTGGTTTTGTTGCACCTTGTACGGAGGGACGACTTACACATTTCTGGTTTGTACATAGTTTAGTGACACCCTCCCTGCACGGCTCTGCCACCTTCACCCTGAGCACAGTATCACTATGTGAAGGCCCTTTGAAAGATAGACTTTGGACTTTAACAACCTCTAGCTCGGAGCTTTTCAGAACTTTGGTATGAGGTTCTTCTTGTGTTTCCACTGCATTTTAGAAACTGGGATGTTCTGGGATACAAGTCATTAAAAAGGCCACGGGGGGACCGTGCTCATTTTTTACGAGTTGTTTGGCAGGCCAGTGAAGTAAGCAGTTTTGGGAGGCAATAATAGAAGAGATTGCGCTTATATATTGAATATGAGATATACGTTTTTATGCCACATTGTGATTTTTAGTTGTCTATATACCTATCAAAGAGATTTTTTAGTTTTATCTCTAAATAATTATCATCCAATAATATAATCCTTTTACTGTACTGGGGTTTATTGCAACGATACAGATCAGAGTGGGACTATAATGTGACTGATGAGTTACTACAGTACCAATCAGAGTTATAAATAGGCTGCACCCCAGAGAGGACTCTTTATAGGACAGAGTGGGCGACAGGTTCCCGTTATAAAACACACTAAATGATCAGAACTCAGGACGACGGTGGACAGTCGCTGAAGGTTGGAGCTGCTCACCTTTAGGGAGTCCACGAGGTCCTCGACCAGGAAGAGGCGGCTCATCTGCTTCAGGCCTCGGTTGATGTGGGTCAGACTGGCGTCCACGTGCTTGCGGAAGGTCTCCGGGGGGATGCTGACATCCTTATCTATCAGGGTTCTGCAGAGAGGGAGGAGGAGGAGGAGGAGGAGGAGGAAGAGGAGGAGGATGAGCACAAAATGAGGCTAAGCGTCCGGGCCCAAGGTGCTGCAGGAAAACATGCAGAACCAGCCTGGTGAACGGCTTCAAGGAGGAAACTAATGGGAGGCTCTCTGTTTTTTCTTAGTGGCTTATAAAAGAAAATAATAGTTGTCATACCACGTAGCACGAAGGTTTAGAGGGTTGTTGATCAAGACCAATGGCTCATTTACATGCAAAAAATATTCCTGTTTTTGCCCTTATTCTGAAAAAGATTCCTACTAAGCTGTTTACATGTCTAATGAAAATGAATATTCCTGTTTACATGCAGCCGTGCACACTCAGATTCACCTTCTTTAAAAGGTCGGCGTTGCGATACGCTATTTGCACATATCCAAAAACCTACTGACATCCTTCTGGGCATGCATCTCTACTCCAGTCGGCTAGTCGGTTTGTGTACGACATACACAGAGCTGGCAGTAAACCAGGCCAGAGGCTGTGTGTCGCAAACTGTGTGTCCAAAGAATGCTCCTAAAACCATAGAACAACAGATATCAGTACATCACAGAGTTTAGTTCATAAATTGATTTGGTCAGCGATCCTCTGATTCAGGGGCTGACAAGTCCTGAGAGAAACACTCAATACTTTGCCAATTTGAGCATCAAACTAAAAACATTGTTTTGGCCGGATCAAACCCAAGTCAATCAAACCTCCCAGACAACAAGTAAGAAAAGGTAGAATAAAGCAGCGTTGACTTTCTAGAGGATTTTGGTCTTACTTGAAGGGGTGTCCATCGCTGGACTTCTGCACGGCCTGGACGACGGACTTGTAGATGCGGAAGGTGATGGTGACGCAGAGCAGGGCCAGCAGCAGGTAGGAGGCCACGCTGATGACGCTGAAGGCTGCCAGCGACAGCAGCAGCAGCATGGACAGCCCGAACACCACGCCCGACTTCTTGGGGTCTCGCCAGTGGATCAGGTCCTTAACTGCAGAGAGGGGGTTAGAGGGAGGGGGTTAGAAAGAACGGGCCAACAATGAAAGGACAACAATGCTACATAGGAACAGTCTAGAAACCTGTAATGACCTCTGATGACAACGTGAGGGGTGGAACTTATAGATATTCCATCCCTAAAATGGTTCTCTATTAGAAACCAGTTCAAAATAAAAGCCTGGTTCTCTTTGCAGCCGAGATAAATAAAGGCCCTGGCCACTGGGTGAGAGTTTACAGTTATTTTGAGGCATTTAATACCAGTACAGGTTATTTACAACTGGTTGCTTTAATGGGAGAGTATTGGTATCGGTATAGGCCTGGAGAAAAACTCCTACTCTGCAACTCTGGCCCCAATAAAACATAAATATGCCCCATAAATCTTCTTGTGGCACCTGCAGCCCAGAATAACTAAGAAGGCTCACTGCTGTAGATGCCCACTGCATGTTTGTATGCATGTCCTGTGAGGAGTCGTGCATGCAGAAGTGATGGCCTCGGTTATGTAATGCTAGAATGGGTTGGCACTCTCCGACTGCCACGCCTTCCCCTCTGCGTGGGGAAAAGGCCCTTTTTGTAAGTGGGGGATAGAGCACGTGGGTCCGATGCCTCGGGGACGATTCAGGCTTCAGTGCACCAGCTAGTTTAATGGGAACACACGTTAAATAGGACCTTCACAACACATCATAGAAACCTGACTACAGCAACACCTAACTGTTTTTTTTTCCAATACAAAATCCAAAAGACCTGTGTTGTTTTACAGAGCTTGAATCACAGTTTCCACAGTGAGCCCTCAACAGCCCAACGCTGACATAAAGTGTGGAATCCAGGGGGAATTGTTATTCCTATAGATGTTTTCATGTTCCTGACTCTGAGCCGGTGTTTTACAGCAGGTACAAGTTGAACTTAGCACTGTGTCAGAGATGAAGGGATGTCACGCTACTAAAAATGTAGTAGTAGTAGTAATAGTATTCCACGATTCTCGATACCACAATAAAAATTAAAACAATAAAAACTTAGAGCTAGTGTTAGGAAATGAAACACGTCAATTCCCTCTCTATTATCTATTTTATATTGCTGTGAAAACATCTCCTTCAAACAACTGGATTTACTCAAGTTTCTCACCAAAAACTACTCATTTTTACTGAAGAGCTTGAACACACCACAATGAAACTCAATGCAACCTCCGTTAAGGTTATCTGTTAGCTCCGCAGGAATGCTGCTGCCCACCGGCTGCTAACGGCTAACGTTAACTAGCTCTCCTGCCGATTTCAACGTGGTTTTGTTGTTCACAATGTAGCATTATCAGGGGGAAAAATTGGGTGCGTCGATAGTTAGTATACTGCGTCCTTTCGGATTTTAGACGGCGTTAGTCTCGTGCCCTTTACTTCCAGTACTGTAGAAAAACCTGTACCATCACGTTTTCAGAATTTTGGCATCAACGTGGTACATCCCTAGTCTCATTTACATTATGAAAATGTGAGTGAACAGAACATTTGAATGCAGTACAATACAAAGTCCGATATAACACTTGCATTGTTGTTGTATTGGACTGCATTACATTTCAGCTGTAATAAACTGGTAACTCGGTATGTACAGTAGGCTCCTGAGCCACCTTGTTGGAGGTCCGTGATTATATTATTGCTCATGCAATCTAGTAACCCTGACAACTGTTCCTCGGTTATCAAGCTCTGTAGATAAGAGCTCAAATACATGCAGGTTCATGCACACACGCCCGTGTGCAAATTTGTGCTGCTGACCAAGTGCAGTCTTAACAGAGCTGACATTTGATGGAACGGAGAGCCCAAAAAATGAAAAAGCTATTGTATAGTAAACTGCTCCATATGGTACAAATATTTGTGTTGAATAAACTGTGTTAACTCAACGTTTAGTTAGTGACAGAGCTAGTTTAGAGTGCTATCGTAGCCTGTCCTGACCAGCTAGTCTAACTAGCCCTGCGAGTCGTCACTACGTCACCTTTCAACACCACCTATTTTATGAGGACGATTACATTTTGCTGCTCCACTTTCTGGTGCGACCATGATTATTAAACTCTACACTTTGTCTGAACGACAGTCCAGCTGAGCCTGCTCTCCTGACACTACTATATATAGCAATAACCCAAACTCTCACTTATTAGGGCCAGTGTCATCTTTTAGAGCGGCACCATAGTAAATATGGGTAATTATCTGACTCCTCCTAAAAACCGTCAGACATTCTTAGTAAATTCCTAGTTTAACATTTGCAAACACTATAAATGTTAAATATGTTGATGAATGGGGAAAAAAAATTACTTAACAACGATGATGAGCCCATTAGATGGACTATGATACCAGACAAATCAGTTGCTTTTCAGTACCCTGATACATACTGAACTGATATTATATAAAAAGGTCTCCAAAGCACAGTTTTTGCATTATATTTAATATACCACCGCATGGCATTTAAACAACAACTGATGAAAATAATGGGTGGAAAATAAGAGTGAAAAATTAACAAGACAGTGTTGTTTTGAAATGCAGCGCTCTAAAATTATATTTTAACATCACGCCATCTATTTGTCATTTAATGTTAACGTTTTGGTAACCCCACGCAGTGGTTTACTTAATGATATTAAACTAACGTTAGCTAGCTAGCTACCTTCAATGAACAGTGTGCAGTGTGTCTTTGGCCTACATTCAGTTAATCAATAATGTTTATATTGATTAAAAAAATCTTTCATTGAATACAATATACACACATTTTATTTAATAAAATACTAGAAACTAGGCTTGCTGCGGTACTTGGGGTTACGGTGTTACACGGTGGTTGGGCATACACCGATTACATCACTTGCCGAAACCCATTTAGTTCATTTTCACGTATCAACGTGACGAGAGCGTGTTGACATATAAAACGAAGGTGGAAGATTTGGTGTCGAAGCCAAAAGTAAAAAGCACCTATTTGGCAATAATTCAGACTTAAACCCAATGCTATAAGGGAACCATGACGGAAACCTGCGGCCCCGCAGCAAAAGCTCGACCGGAGAGGCCAGACACACAGATCAATCACATTAAAGATCAATGAAAGCGCTCTACATATATTAAGCATCTTTTCTTGTAAAATATCTGGCGTAATCGGTAACACCGGTGTTGTCGCAAGTTTATTAACAGGTGGGTTTTCTCACTGTGACATCCCTACTAGAATTATTTTAATAGTGTTGGCAGCCTTGATAGCGTTTAGCAATCTCCGTCCGTACTTCTAAGACTGTGGGGTCAGGAACTCGCGCATGCGTACGTCTAAAACTGTGTGTCTGCGGAGGCTCTGGCTCTGCAGGTCGATGATATTGGAGGCAGTTGGAGCTTGACGGCCCTTGTTCATTATCTCTCTCTCTGGCCCTGACTCTACTCTGCTGAGGCGCAGTGGCCTGCTTTCACTGTGCTGCTCTTAAAGCCACAGGCCTGAGTAGAAACAGGCTGGACCAACACACAAAAAAGGGGGCCAAGGAACAATGCTATGCACCAGTCTACTTTATATTCAAATAGAAAAGTCTGAAAGTGTGTTTGCTAATACGTTCTAGGACTTTAATATGTTAAAGACATGCACCACTTGAGACTACTGGCACACTTTACCTGCTTTTACCTTAATGACATGTTCTGCTTTAGTAAAGTTTCATATGTTTAAGGTCTCTCTACCATAATGTGTACAGCAAATGTTATGTGACCGCAGGGAATTGTTTTCACCACTGATGCAGTCAATAAATCCATAGGCATGCCGTGTCAGTGTCATCTGAATGTTAGCCATCTGCTATTCAGTCTCAGAGTGGGCACACTAGCTGACAGACAACTGGGCACCATAATAATAATACTGTATATAATAACATCTAATCCCATCAGTGAACATTCAGGACCAATGGTAGTAGACCTACAGCACATGACCTTGCCTTGACCAACTCTCAGTAACTGTCCAGAGAAATAAAGGTGGTGAAAACAGGGGCTACTCTCCTTTTGCTCTGGTTTGGTCTCCACCACCTCCTGAGAAAAATATCTGCCTCTTTAACTGCTAACTGCTCCAGTAGGTAGTCGCTCACTGTGTCGGCCTGCTGTTCGGAGCCAGGCAGGTAGTGTACAGGTTGATGAGAGCAATGTGCTGGAAACAATGATGGTTAGCCACGATGCATTACGAGCAGTGTAATTACTCACTGCTCCAGTGGAGTATGTGGCAATAAGATTATTTTAAGTAACAAGCCATTAAGCCTGTTCAAACCTTGCTCAATTTTTTCATGTGCCCACATTACATATTAAGTTATTACTTCTGATTGAAAACAAGATGATAAGCCGAAAACAAGAAATACAGGTCCGTGTCAGACAGCTTAGTGAGGAGTCAAATACCAAACGCGGATACAGGTGCAGTTTAATTCAAGTATTCACATGTACCTCTCCTCCACTCTACAAATCTTCACACGGAGGATTAACACAAATCTGAGTGCTAAAGGAATGCTGGATTTGAACTAATCTTTGAGGCCTCACAACAAGTCTGGTATTAGAACTAGCACACAAAGAAATTTACTTTTTGCTACCAGTGTGTGGATTTCACTGACAGATGGCTGGGATAGGGGGGTTCTTTGACCAAAAACTTGTGTCTAGCATATCCAACATGACAACAGCCACACCGACTGAAACAAGCTCACCCCGCCTAATAACCCGAGTTGTGGAGCAGCACTGCAGAGAAGCACAAAAATAGCTCAAGCTCATGGCTGGAGGGGGGGAGGATCCAACAACACACGCTCCTCTACAAGAACACGACTCAAAACAGAGCTTCCTCATTAACGCTTAATATCACAATTAGGAAACGATTGCATTGTGTGCACTGCTAACAAGCTTCACAGAACAATGAACATAACAGCTTTTCAAGTGAAAGCTAAACTTGTATGCCTCAACACTTCCCCCCCTTTAGTTTTGTGGTTGCTAGAGCACCAGCACTCTATTCTCTGGTGTGCCAACTCTAGGTTAAAATATTCAACACATGTAGACGTACCAGTGAATGCGTTAGGATTACTGTCTGCATAGCAGCCTCTGTGCATGTGTGTGTGTGGAATGGAGATCATGTTTGCAGAGGAGGGGAGGGTACTGCAGAACTGGCGGCTGGACCTCCTGAAAAATAATACCCACCAGTACTTTGCCCTTGCTCTGGTCAACTTTTAATGGACAGTAAGCTGTGGTGCATGGAAACAGGCTGCTTTAAAATAGCTTACGTATTCAAGAAATAGTATTTAGAGGAAAAAGTGCGACTGGATTTAGATGAAAAGGAGGATTGGACAAGTGAAGACTGAAAGACGGCAAACTTATTTCCCAAGATGGCATCTCGCCTGAAAGTATGAATTACAACACCGAAATCATTTGAGAGATTTGCAATTCATTTTGCATAACTTTTTTCTTTTTTGTACCATGCCTTGTCATGGTCAAGTGTGCAGTGGAAATTGCATCAAGACAGAAACCCGACACTGGGGATTGACTGTGCTCCGTGACTTCCAAGGTTCCTGTAAGCCAACACTCGGGCACCATATTTAAACCCCGACCCGCTCTCTGTCAATGGACCACTGCCGAGCTGTAAAGGACAGAGGGCAGGAGAGGGTCAAAAGCTCAAATGGATTGGGGATCACTAGACCATATACAGCCTTAGTGTCTTTATAGCAGCACTACACTGTGGTCCGGCTACTATAATCTCTGTGACAACTCTCTCTACAGCTTTAGTGTACTGTCAAATAGCCCGTATGACTTTCAACACAGATTTTTCTGTGTTGTAATACTTTGAGATGTGTGGAGCTGTTTCTGTATTCCTTATAGTATCGGACATTAAGACATTCTGACACCTGCTCCAATAACCCGACTCCTCTTTGGCATTTAGTTCGCACATGTGCCGTCATGTTGTAAAAATTTGCACTAGGGACTATGGATTGGATTGCCAGATGATGACTGAATGTGCTCATGATCAGCTGAATCAATAAAAATAACAGAATTCTCAGCTAAATTTTGTTAAAAAGTTGCAGTGTGCAGGATTTTTGGCAACATCTAGCCGTGAGGTTGCAGATTGCAACCAACTGAAACTTCTCCCGTGTGCCAAGTGTGCAGGAAAACTACGGTGACCAACGCCAAAATGCAAATGGTCCTCTCTAGAGCCGGTGTTCAGCGTTCTGGGCTACTGTAGAAACATGGCGGTCGGCTCCGTAAAGAAGACCCGCTCTGTATGTAGATATCAACTATTGTAACAAAAACAACGATTCTTATTTTTAGGTGATTATACACTAAATAAAACATACTTATTAATATTATATTCCAATTTCTGCAAATAGATTTCATGTGGAGGTGGGAGGGGGAAGATGCGTACGTTGTGTTTGTTAACTAGAAAGTTCATGTGTTTTTGTGGCTTTGGCTTGGCCAGGTGCTCCAACAAAGACAAATGGCAGATTACGCAGGTGAGAAATGGGATTGGACAAGTAGATAAACTCACTAGGAATCAGTGATAGGATGAATTCACTGCTTGTGAAGTTTTACCAACAGAACCCAACGTACTGGCAATTTTTTTTCATTCTTCACACAATTACTTCCTTCATATTTAGAGGGTGTACAGCCAATCACAAGACCATGCATGCCTTCGAAGGGACACTATATATGAAAGTATAGAGTGTGGCCTTTAAGAACTGGTATAAACACCTCTGAATTTAGACGTGTCCAACCTTGTTCATTTGAAGAATACTAAGACCTTTATGCTCTCCGAGTATAAGTCCTTGCTGTAGTTGACAAGAAGTGGCGCCTACATATCAACGGTAAAGGCTATGCTCCAGAACGAAAGAAGGAGATGGCTGGAAAGAGGTCTGTCTGCAGTCACCAAATGGGTGTTTTTTTTCTTGCCATAAAGCCTGTTCCTAAATGTGTACAATATGTAAAAACAGATGCTTTTTTTGAAAGGAGCAGGCAGTTAACAAGGTGCAAGAAAGAAAAGGGGTCCTGATGAGGGGTTTGCATGAGGTCAGCAGGCCTACTGCCCATGAGGAAGAGGTGTTACCTGATAAGTGGGTTAGTATTGCTGTCAAGACATGCTCAGCAAGATGATAGGCTTCAGCCACCCATTCGTCGATGGCTTCTACCTCTTTGGAATACGTGCTGTCAAACACACGGTTGCTTTGGGAACATGGAGGGTTAGGAACTGAGATAAAGGAAGGTTGCTGCATAGATGTAGCATTGGGGTTAGCTTTGCTCTGGTCAGGAACCTTCGACTGGCGAGACACCACCTCCTCCTCCTCCTCCTCTTGACTGCTGCCCAGCTCTTTGAGAGCAGTGATAGTAAGCTGTTCTTGTTCAAGATCCATCACCATGGTTGGAGGAGACTGGGAAGAGGGCAAAGCATTTTTGCCGAACGTGTTCATGGAAGGAGCAGCTCGGTGCACGTCGTCAGGTTCTTCGTCCTGCCTTGATTTCAGGCACTCTCGCATGAACTCCACAAAGCTATCTGCAGGCTCAGAAACTGAGCTGTCAGGGTCAATGCTTTCTGGGTTGCTTGTTGTGTCGGGGGCATGGTGACCTGCTTTAGTGTCCTGTTGGATCTTTGAGTCGATTTCCTTTGCTGGGAGGGAGTTACCATTTGCCATGTTATCTGTAACAATGCCAGGGGTAATTTTCTTATTGAAATCTTGCTCATTAATGCTGCTTAGTGTCTCGCTTTGGAAAGAGGAATATGGGTCTTGGGGATATTCTGTTAGAGATGGCTGACCAACAGGCTTGGGGAAGGCTTCGTCATCATTCACTGAAGTGAAATCAACCAGATTTTGACTGCTTGCATTCAGTGGTTCAACGTGGATTTGAGATGGATCAGAAAGAAACCGCTCCTTAGCATTGTTCATACCTTTGTCATCAATATCATCCAAGGTAGAGGATGCATCGTAATCATAATCAAATGATTGTCTGTCATATATATCATCTTGCATGAAGCCGGTTTTAGAAAGGGAAGCAGTTTCCATATAAGCCTCTTTTGCAGCTGTGTTGGTCTTTTCATCCACCTTGGATTGGGTGCAAGGAGTTGTTTCCACGAACGAAAGATCAGTCTTGCAAGGTTTGACCAGTATTTCTTGTGCTTCATCTGACCACTCGTCATCATTGTCTGGGAATTCCACTTCTTCATTTGTGGCTTTGAAAGGGGAGGGTTCATCATTTAATTTATTGGAAGTGGTCTGCGATTTTTCAGATTGTGCTTGATCGGGTAGGGCCTCAGCTTCTGGTGCAGTTTCCTGATGTACTGTTTCAGGAAGAGATTTGAGTACATTATGTTTAGGAGAGTATTCGGCATCAGAGTCCACAGGCGAGGATGGAGGAGAGTAGCCTTCCATGAATTCAGTTTCTAAGGGTCGCGTCTTGGGTGGTTCATTTTTACTGTCCTTTGGCTCTGGTGTTTTTGGAGCCTCTCTAGCTAGGTCTTTTACAGCCTCATAATCTTCATCTTCCTCTGCTTCAAGCTCCATTTCCATCTCCTCGTCACTGTAATTTGGCTCGTCGGTCTCAATAACGTTTATCGTTGGGACCTGCATTAGCTTTCTTTCAGACTTCGGTGGAGGAGTCTCCTTTTCCTCAGTTGGAAGATTGGGAGCTGCGGAATCAGGGATAGGTTCATTTGAAACTGCTGGATCAGAAGATGCAGCGGGAACAGATGCAGGAATGGTGACACCATCTTCAATAACCGTGTCGTCTGACTCTCCTGAGCTGTCAGCTTCGCTTGCCTCTGGGGGCTCCAGATCTCCGGTCCATATGGTCTTCTTGTCATCTGAAACATTCTGCTTAGTATCCGTGCTAACTGGTGGAGAGACAGGAGGAGATTGGGAGTCAAAGCCTGCATGAGGTGCAGGTGAAGCTGGAAGCACTGAATCAAGTTTTGATGTAGCCTGGGCACCTGATTTGTCCTGCTGATCCCACATGTAGGCTGTTGGCAAAAAGCTAAGGTCAAACTCAGACTCCTCCTCAACACTTGGCTGCTGCTTCTGATCATCACTGAACTCATCCTTGAGTTTTGGAGCTTCAGCAGGAAAATCCATGAAAGCATCGGGGACACCAACAAAGGCAGCAGGAGCATCAGGTATAACTATCTCAGTCTCCTTCTCCTCCTTTGATGCAACATTGTCTGAAGACACGGTGCCTTTAATTAAATCTACAGCATCAAAGTCTGGCATAGGAGGTAAATGAGCCTTCATCCACTCTTCTGTTTCTTCAAATTCATTCACTTGTCTTAAATCTCCAAGTACTTCAAAGGGGGATTCCGGTGACTCTTGATCAGCGGAACCGCCTCTTTTCTGGACAGTTGGCGTAATTTTCTCAGTGGGAGATTTAGGTGTCTCAGTGGGGGATTTGGGGGTCTCAGTGGGGGATTTGGGGGTCTCAGATGGGGATTTGGCAGTTTCAGTGGGAGATTTGGTGGTCTCGGTGGGAGATTTTTCATGGTGGCGGTCCCTGAAGTGGGAGAAACCTGCATCGCTTCTAAAATCAGGTTCCTTCTTTTTGGCAGCAAGAGCTTCCAGTGCCTTTATTCGCTCTGAAACAGGAGACGTCTTTATCGGTGAATCCGGTTGTCCATCTGGCGGCCCCGCTTCACTCCCGTAATTACTAGGCGTGAATGAGCCAGGTTGAGAGGGAAAACGAAGGGATGTCGCAACACCTTCGCAGGGCTTGTCGGAGCCAAGGACCACTCTTTTGTCTGCATCGGCGTGCATGAAGAACGACAGCGAAGAGGAAAAAGGAGGGGAGGTCATATAAATCACAGACACTCAACTCCCATGCACTTCTAATATTAATCAGCGAGGCCTTAATGTTGCAGCCGAAGCATTCATGCATTGCATCATGGAAATATAAGGCAGATTCATATAATGGATGGGATCTTCACTTTTGCATGCTGCTCTTAACTACTCTACAAAGCTGCCATCAGATAGCACTCAGTATGGCAACTTAAAATGATCTGAATGATCAGATGAAGCAGCAAAAGAAATAAAATCTCACCGACCTCACCACGTGTGACTATGGTGACTGCATGTCAGTTGCAGTTTGTGTAGCAAGTGTATATTCTCTTAGTTTCATGTAATCTGAGCTGCGACTTAAGCCCCAAGATTTTTGGTTTGTGTGTAAAGTTGTGTTCTTTTTTCAATTTTCTAGGAAAACTCACCAAGGCTACTACCTTCAATGTAAAGGCCTCAATTCTACAGAAAACAAAATACAAATGCCACAAAAAAAAAAAGAGAAAAGGAAAACTTTGAACTGTTGACACTGGATTGTCTTAATGACGCAACTGCATGAGAGCTGCTACTGGTGACTGTGTAAGACACTTTCAACACGGAGCACCATGGAATGATAAGAAACTGATGCAACAAACAGGAATGAGATACAAAAGGCATCTCAAAAAACAAGCCAAAGGTCACCAAGATAAAAAACTGTCTGTACTTACTCCCCATGGTCTCAATCTCTAGTCTCAAGTCTTCTTCAATACATCATGATGTTCATTTAGTATATTATGGTCCCATTTAGAGTCAATTAGACCATAAAGCAGCCTATGCTTTAGGGCGTGGCTACCTTGTGATTGACAGGTCGCAAGAACTTTAACCCTCTCACAGTGTGTTTTCAGGTCATGAAAGTTAATTATAACCTTTCTGGTCGCCTACAAATGTCTTATTCAGCGTTCGGTTGTACTTAGCTCCACCCTCTCGTGTCACTTCTGGTTGTAAAAAAACATCACAGGGACTACGTCAACTTGGTCGATACCAATACCAGTGAAATTCCACCTTTCTCAATACCCAATTCGATACCACTCAATACTTAATATCCATTTTATATTGCTGTGAAAACATCTCCTTCAAACAACTGTGTTTATTCAGGTTTCTTGCCAAAAGATCGATTTTAGACTCCATTAGTCTCGAGACCTGCTGGTGCCACACATATGGACTAGAGTTCTGCTTCCCAACCCAAAAGTTCCTCACAAAGTATCGGTTTTTGCATAAAGCTTTTGGACTCCGGTAACTAAATATCCTTAAATTCAAATTTGATTTAATTTTTTTATTCATTTTTCTCTCCCCGACTTTGCCAATTGTCTATGTGCATGTGCCAAGTAGATCGCCATTGTCCAGTAGGAAGAGGGAAGGAGACAGAGCACAGGCAATGTGTTGCATTAGCCTGGCAAACTAAGTTAGTAATGAATCAAACAGGTCAAGTTCAAGTCTGAAATTTGGCAGCACCCATCGGGTTAAGTTGGGTTGGGTCTTCAAGACGTGGCTATGGGCCAGGTTTGAGTGTCACTTTCAAAACTGCTGATCTAAGAGCCACTGGCTGACTAAGACATTCTGCTTCCTCCCACTCTCCCTACAGATTTATCACCTTTACTGTTTTCAATTACAAACACCAGCAACAAGGATCAACCTAGCCAAGAAGCTATGATGGAAAACTTTGCTACAGTTTAACTGTGCAAAAGGGCAGGTCATTCAAGTGCACAATGTTCCTCAAGAACATTTCAGGAAGTGGATAATTACACCTAAAAACTTTCCGCACATTGTGTTCAAACACAACAGGAAAGAAGCGGATAAATCTAAAAATGTCTCAATCACAAACACTCTTGCATTCATTGTTAGGGTCAGTTACTTGCTACATAATTAGTATTATAACATCATCAAAATTATGTTATGTTCTAATAACCAAAATGATATGTCAAAAGTTAGATAATCTTGCAGTGCCAGTGCAGTTAAATCGGGTCAGTTAGACATGACCATTTCCTCAGCCACACAGCTGAGGAGGCGTTTACGGTCACTATGATCGCAGGGCCAACCCCCTCCCAAGCCATGTGCCCCCTAGCTATCCTGGTGTTCCAAAGATGTTCTAAGCAACTGTTCCAACAATCACATGATCCCTTTCGGCACCAACGTTCTCCCATGTCACCCGACATCAAGGCATTACGACAGGGAATTGGCAGCTATATTAGGAAATGAACGTCAGCTGTCAAGCTCAACCTGAACACTAACCGACTACTTTACCCAGCAAGCACTCTTTAAAAAAGGTATCCACTAGTTTTGTGTAGTTAATGCAGGGTCCAGATTTTTCCTATTTCGAGAGAACCTTTGCAATGTTTGCTGTGTTGTCAGCATGATCCCATGACCCCACCCCTCCCCTCCCACTGTATAGACACAGACTTTTCCACTGATGCCCAACTGACTGGTCCACTTTGTCTTGGACTGCCACCTCCCCTGCGCCACAATACAATGCCTTGTTCAAACTAGGCCACATGAATGGACTTTCCATCTCGCCAACAGCGTTGTAGTCCTTTGGCTCTGTTCTGGTAAACAAATTCCAAAAACAGCTCGTGCTCTGAGAATAAATCCACAGATTTTTAGACAGAGCCAGGGCCGGGATACGTGATTAGAACCTAGAGTTCCAGAGATGGGGACTATAACTCAGGAGTGACTTTATGAACAGGGTTCAGATAAAGCTGTCAACAACTTTGCTTTGTAATAAGCCACTAGAGTCATGTGCCATCTTCCAAATTAAGCCTCAGTGGCCTTCCACGTCTGATTTATGTAATCTGCTCTCTGCAGTAACTTGAGTTGAGTGATTATTTTATGTGGCATCAAAATCATTTCCTTCTTTCTACCCTGAACATGAATTTTTATTCTTGTAACCCTCATCTCGTCACTCAAATTCAATAAAGTGGTATACCCCAAAATGAAGAACTAAATTTCAATAAATGAAGGCATTTACACTGAAAACCCATGCATTGATTTACTGATTAACTATCATAATGCCTAAGCCAAGTCAGATATCCCTGCTGAGAAGCAGATGAGTCATTAGGAGTTCAAATTCCATTGGGTGTTAGCCACGTCCTTTCATTCCTCACTTAGAGTGAATAGGTTGGATGCCTCTGACATAAGTGTGTAATGGTAACATGTGACTCAGAATACTTTGTGGCTCATGTCATCATCTACCCTAATCTATATCTATCCTAATATATTACTATTTAACCTACTTTCACTGTATTGGCTACCAATTGTTCACACGAGTGAGTATAGACTTCTAACACTGATGAGATCACAGCACAAAAAATAATCGGAAAATGATGAAGCCAAACTGGTTAAAGAAAACCTATTTTTTAATGCTTAAGCAAAGATGTGAGACATGCACAAAGCCTACGAAGCCATAAGCAGATAGTGGGGGTTGCAGGCAATGGCACGCCCAGGCCCGCTGGGCGCTGGATGATATCTCCAGTGCCACTCATCCTCTGGGAGCCCGGTTGCTACTGGAGCTGACGGGAGCTTGGTTCTCGGATACTAGGGCAGCAGGAAGCTGGTGCCCCCCGGGGACACCCACCGGAGCCATTTTTAGGTTTCTGCTCTTGTGCGCACAATGTGAACTTGAACTCCTCTGCTTTCTTAAAATAAGGTGGCAATCTTGGGATTATCTTGAACCTACAGTGAGTGATGCTGACCTAAATAATGCTCGCTAGCAGGCGGTAAAATCTGAAATGGATCAGATTGCTAGCAGCTGCAGAGGCATGGTTTTACAGGTCTAGTTTTTGGTGTGTGTAAAGATTCTGAAGATAGGCTGAAACGGACAAACGGATTGGTGCTAGTGACCGCTGGATCGGATATCAGGCCGATCTATTCAACTCAATTTTATGTTTATTTATTACACGACTGTGTTGAACACTCGATTCTAATTGGTCAATCACGGCGTTCTGCGATCTATAATTTCTGTATAAAAGACTGTTGCTATGGGCGCAGCTCTGATGTTGGACTCTGGCGGACCGTTTTTGCATCAAAATATTGATTACTTAAGTAAGTAGCCGTGTAATAAGCGGGATAATGTACAGCTAACGGGTCACTGTTGTGAAAGAATCCCCTTCAGGACGACCCCTCCGCTTCGCCCTGTCGGGGATTCTTTCACAACAATGACCAGCGAGCCGCTGTACATTACATACTATATACATTATATACTGTAATTTTAATTCCTCTTTAAGTTTTGACCAATTTGTTGCTGCATTAAAAAGGTTTCATTGTAATTCCTATTAATTCTGAAAGTCTCTTACCAAGTTGTTTGTGCACGAACCACCATCCCAATAATGAAGACCAAATAAATAAATAAATTTATATCTATTTATTGACACACAAACGAATGATCCCAGACACTTCCACACAGGTTATCGGTATTGGGAATAAAAAAAGTCAGATTTATTGTTATTAGTGATTTATGTCAATTCTCTTAATCAGCTCCAAAGCAACTGAGGCCCATTATCCAACATGTACCACGTGTAAATATCTGTATGTCGTTTGAGACTATGGCCATGCATGCAGCCCTAACAATAAACTAACAATGTAACCTGTCAATAGGTCAAGATGGTCTATTTACGGCATGAGCTAGTAAGGTTTCATCTCAAGTTGCAGCCGAGGTTGGGGGTGGTGAAGAAAATTACCAATACCATATGTCATTGAAAACAGGAGGAGCTGTGCTGCCTGGCTAACTTACAATTAGTGCAGCGACTGAGGGTCAGCTGTGTTGGAAACAGATGGAATATCATGACAAGGTTCGTAGGAGAAGGGGGCGGGTTAAAGACCGGTCGAGCTAGGAAAGGAGTCGGGTGTTAGGACTGGAGTTCACCGTGTTCGTCGGTTTTCTTTGCGGGTTCGTTCTATTTTTATTGGACCCGTACGAGCAGGAGAGGGGCACTAGAAAAGAGGGGATGAAGTAGAGCGGTACAGCAGCAGGCCAGCGAGAGAGTAGAGGACAGAGGGAGAGAGCAGGCGAGCAGCGTAAGAGAACCATACACTTGCCTTGAGGAGACTGAATGAGAGATACAGGCGAAGAGGAAAGAAAGGAATCTGAAAAAATAAAAAGGACAGAAGAATGATCATCCTAGAAGAAGAAGAAAAGGAAGTCCACTATCCACTGAACCAATTCAAATAAAAGGCAGTCAAATCAAGAGTTAACTTATCCAACCTTAACAACTCTACGTTCTATACAAAAGAAAAAACGACTTCAAATAAAGACCAGAAAACACTGATGTTAACAGAGTTGCCCCATGCACAATGCTCTCATTGTTCACTTCAGTAAACCTACTACAACTTTAACACATGCACTTATAGTTGCTATACAGGCAAGACCAAGACAGTTTAATTAAGAAGCAGACAAAAGCACTGAGCAAACAGGAGTGCTTCCCACAAAGTATCTACAACCAAGAGACCATTTCTTCTTTAATACTTCTCCCAACCAGACAAAGACTTCATGTACACTATATGGCGAAAGGTATGTGGACAACCCTGTCCAACAACCCTGTCCTTCTGGTCTGGGATTGTCTTTTCATGGTGTAGTCACTATGTTTTCTTTAGCGTATAATCACCTGAAACTAAGAACTGCGTTGTCATAAGCGTAGAATGAGCCCTTCATACCTACATAGGGAGTGTCCTCTTCATGGAGTCCACCATGTTTCTACAGTAGCCCAGAATGGACAAACCAAACACTGGCTCTAGAGAGAGACTTTCACGTTTCTTCCGTTACCTGAAGGCCACTGTAGTTCTCCGACACCCTTGCGAAACTGCAGTAACGTGAGCCGCAGAGTGCAAAACCGTTGTACCGCCAGCTTCCGTCTGACTTCCGTTGCTCTTAAAGTAGTGTTATTATGTAATGGATGACCTCTGAGCGAGGTGAACGGTGATACCACGGTTTTGCACTCAGTGGCTCACGTCACCGCAGTCTTGGAAAGGGAGTAGTGAGCGGAGGGGTATTCCATTGGTTGCAATCTAATGCCGAATCCACTAGATGCCGCAAAACCCTACACATTGCCCCTTTAAAAAGGGAAATCTTAAACGCTACAGCAGACAACGTTACACTGTTCTTCCCACTTTGAATCAACACTTTTGTCCTTTTCCTGTTTCAACATGACACAAAGCTCCATAAAGAAAGTGTCTTCCCAGTTTGGTGTGGAAGACCTTGACTGGCCTGCACCGAGCCCTGACCTCAACTCACATCCAACACCTGAGCTGGAATGCCGACTGTGAGCCAGACCTCATCGCCCGACATCAGCGTTGGATCTCAACCAACCGCTCGTGTCTAAAAATGGGAGCAAACTCCCTGCAGTCAGGGTGCAGCATCTGATGGGAAGCCTGAAACCAAAAGCGTGGAGGCTGGAATGTTAAGGTCCACACTCTCCTGGCCAAGTAGGGTTTCATGTTTGAGGACGTTTCAGCTTTGAGGTTTCAGGGTGAAGCGGGAGTCATTAGGAGTTCACACCTCATTCTACCTTTGGTTGGGAATGACAGGAGGGGATTGTCTCAAGTCATGGGTAAGGACTGAAGATGAGTGAGAGTTTCAGGTTTACAAAAGGGAGGGGCGGCGTCTCCCTTCAGTTCAGCTCGACTGGAGTTGCTACAGGCTGGGTAGGTTGGGGTTGGTGTGTCCTTGCAGTGCAGCATTCCTTCTGTCAGATTCATACGGCTGTTGCGCTCTAAACACACCACACCTTCACTTTTTAAACTACAATGAGAGCTCTGAATCTTACTTGTATTTCCACATTTGTCAGAGACAAATTGGTGAGGGGTTAAGAAGATACTAGCTGCTAAAAAATATACATATATATAAACATATATATGGACATAAATATGAAATCAAATAAGAAAACTCACATCCCTATGCACATAAAAATGAAAAATATGCAGACATGTCATAGCAACAAAACCATGGCATCAGGCAATTTGAGGAATGAATTTTAGAATCACAAACACTTTCACTTTTGACAAACCTGCACATACATATCAAGTTATGTCACACAAATAACAAAAAAAACATAAAGCATGTTATGGAAAGAGGCATTTTCTGTAACATGCTTATGAGTTATTTTGAAGCTGTGGAAATGAAACAAAAGCACAGCAACATAGAGATCTAAAGAGGACTGCACATGACTGCATGTGATGGTGTTTTGAACGCAGCAGAGAGAGAAAAACAAAGCTGAATATAGGGATGAGAACGGAGTAAGCAGATTAGAAATTAGTAGATGTGAGAGGGTATAAATGTGCTGTTAGACCAGTCTGCTTTACTGAACATGTCCTTTATTTAAATCTGCATTGAGTTATGTTTTTTGGGGTGAACAAGCTGAAAAACAACATCTGACATATCATCACTTTTTCTGACAGTTCCCTTTTAACAATCCCAGAAGACACTGAACAATGCTTGCATCCCGTTGGTGTTGTGTTTCTTGCCACTGTACGAGTCTTTCCTTTAAGTTTTGATTTCGATTCCTGAGAAAAAATATCTGGCTCTTTAGCTGATAGATGCTCCACTTTCTATGGCAGCAGGTCACCAACTTTGTCTGTCTGCTGATGGGTGCTGAACAAGTGACGTACAGTCAGAGCTTCTTTTACGCTAAAAACAGCTGCCTGCAGCCGCTGGAAATGAAATTGTGGGCCATACAACCAATACAATGAGCTAAAAAAAGGCTGGAAAATCTCTGTAGAGCTGCGGGGGAAGTGCAGTCAGTGTTGGTGATAATTCTCTGTGGGTTTGTCAAAAAAAAAGGGTGCCCTTTCATTTACATCATTGGATCCATTGTTAATATATAAAATATTCATGAATGTAAGCTATGTCGTAGAAATCTGTGTTAAATCTGACATGAGTTGGAAGCCAGCCTTGCCACTGTGGCCTCAGGCTTCTTAGGCATCATCTCTTGGTGGAAGTGATGGTGCAGGGCGGGTCTACCGCCATGCCCGCCGTTCCTGCCCTGCTGCTGCTCTAGCTATCCTGTACTGTCCATCCCCGAGGGCTATCTGATTGCTTCTGTGACCTCTGTGATATGGTCCGCTCCTGCAGGGAGTGGAGGGAGGAGGGCTGTTTCTTGGCAAGACCGGTGCAGAGAGAGAGAGAGAGAAAGAGAGAGGGAGGGTGGCAGAAAGAACTCCGTGTTCCTTGAAGCATTGCTTCACTTTACACTGGTTTACACTGAACACCTATGGCTTTCAGGCTTTTAAAGTACGAGTTCTTTAAACAACACTGATAAGAGTGATACGAGAATGATCAACAAAAGAAAATCATACCCCTGCCTGCATGTAACCTATTATTTCCAGGCAGATTGCAGTTTTAGGAAGGAAATGTGTGTTAATTAGTATAGATGTGTGTGTGCATCACTGCGTTTGGGATACTACAGTAATCGGAATTATGTTAACTCATCGTAATGTCAGCATGTAAAACGATACCGACGCAGAGGAAAGGAACACAATCGATTTCCTTTCGCGAACACTCTGAGAGCTAAGCAATCGATCTGAAAGGTGGGGGCCTGATGCCTCCAGTAACACAAAGGTCAGTCTGCTCATATTAAAACATTCCTATGAGGAACTATGTGCACAGAGACAGCTGAACGGGTCACTACAGTTGTCAAACCGTGAAGCTCAGGATTACTGTTTTAAGTGCTGCAACAATCTGTGTAATTAAGTCTAAACTACTATGTATGAGATTGAGATTACTACATAATGCAGCAACACATGGATTGATGTCAAGGCTAACTTCCCCCCCTGAAAATCTGACGCAAGGTAGTTTGAGAAATGAGGTCCTCGATTTTTGAAGTGTGCCACTTCCTTTGTGACTAGTGTCACTCGTCAGCGTGTGCGAGTCAAGTGAAATGGGCTCAGCTACAGACAGAAGCCGGAGATTCAGCCAGGCCATCTGGTAGCGGTGACGTCCACAGACTGAAAGATAAACCTAGAGTACAATAAGGACACAAAGCTTTTGACAGAATACCTCTACGTTAGTTATGAGGCACTATTTCTGGATAATTCACTTTAGAGTTCCTGTATGTGTTGTCACGTGGGTTTCTCCACCGCCCCGCCCTTTTAGGAGACTAGCAGCACGTCCTGAGTCTGTTAATGCTAATGGGAGAAGTGAACTTGAACACAGATCATGACTGATTCTTTCACCCCAAAAGTAAATATTGGACCCATTTGTCACAAGCCACATATCTAATGAACATTTTGACACTAAAATGGTATTTTCCAGACAGACGAATCAGGAGAAAATTAACTTTGTTCGAGACCTTTCTCTGTCTCAGCAACACACTCTCATAAGATCTGGCAACACAGATATCAGACGTTACTGGTCTAGCTTAACGTTAGGCAAACTGTGTCAAAATGTTAAGCTTACATCATCTAATGTTTGTGAACGTCCTAGGGTATTTTCCATAATGCTAAATATGGCTGTTTAAATATCCAATGTTGGCAAAAGAAAGTATAAATACATCAGACCGCACCCACTAAGGAGACAGGAAGGAGAACCTTTGATTAAGTTATCATCGTTACAAATCCAGACTTCCTGTAGATGTTTCAAATTAAAAGCCACTGGCAGGTTTTTAATATGAAACATATGTTCAAGAACGGTCATAAAAAAAGCAAAGTGAAAGCGACTTGAAACATTAGTGAATGAAAAATGCATTTCTGTTGTTGTACTGGTGGAATTGGTGCTGCAGAAATGGACATTATGCTGAATTTATCAGGACAAAAGGATTTTAATTAACAACAAATTAAAACAGGAGCAGATCAGAGGACAAAAATATGATAACATAATACTATAAAACAGGGGATTAACAATATGTCTCTGATATGAGCCTGTTTCTAATTAAGGCCTGGTCTCTTTGCAGCTGACGTAAATAACTATAAATAAGAAAATATTCATATTTCACCGAGCTCGACTACTCTTCCTGTCCTTTTATTAACATATTACTGCAATTACATCATAGGGAATGACGGTTCAAAGAAACACAGTGAACCTTTTCAAACCTGTCTGCCTAAACAGTCCTCAAACTATAACAGATGAATCATTTCACAATAAAAAAAAAATCTTAATTTTGTTGTTTTTAATGTCAAACAAACACTAAAATACAGATATTTTTTAAATTATAAAAAAAAAAAAAATGACGTCCATTGCCAAGTCATGCAACAACAATATGTTAAAAGTATTTCCGAGTAGGAAGATCACATCTACCAAACACTGTCTTTCTATAGGACATGGATGATATGCGAGCAGGGCCCAAAGCCCACATTTTGAGGTGACTCAGCAGAGCTGTAATGACTAAGGTTTGCAGCAGGCAATGTCTGTTATCTGTCATGGAATGAAAAAAAGAAAAGCGTTTGGTCAGGGCTGCCAGAAAACTATTGATTTTAACAACCATGTTTTCCGGAGTCAGACAAAAAACTAGCTCTAACAGGAGCTCACATAAAGCTGCAGTATGCCTCTGTAGTTTATGCACATCTGATTTTTTTTTAACGTACTACGGGGATGTAAGTTTAGTGAATAAACTCTGAGCTATACAAAACTATCCTGCATCAGATATTATTATTATTATTATTATTATTATTATTATTAATAATAATAAGCACCAAAAATCTCCAATCTCGCTGCTAATAACTGCTAATTATATGGGACAAAGTGGAGTCATGCATACTTGTTTACCACTAGAATAACAATTTGGTCATTGTTGTCATAGGTTTTTAATCATACGGTGCATCACATGGAATGAATCACGCACTAAAATGCTTTTTCTGGTGCAAATCTGTGTGTTTATTTTGTGTTCCTACTAATATTTTATTTAATTTTTTGCTTTCTTCTCAGTGATATCGTCTTCCAGGAGCAAATCGGAAGTCAGTGATGCATCATGTGCCACACCCAGTTGACGCCCATGACCACTTGTGCTATAATTCTTCTTCAAAGCCTATACAATCCTTTTGATTAACAGAACATGGCTTTGAAGGATTTTTTCAAATGGCTCACAATGTAGTGGCTGATGGAGTTCAAATCAGAGAAGCTTAACGCATGCACACAAACACACAGATTGTGCAGCTGCCACTCCCTCTAACACAATAACCTGTCCAATAAGGCCCTGCCTCGGAGACAACACTGGCTGTTCCCCTTGTTTTAATTAGACCGTCTAGACTGTGAAACCTGCAAATCTAAAAAAAAAATATTATTTATTAAGACAGACATGAATGATGGTACTGATGCTCTTCATGCTTCTTTATGTTTTGTTGGACTCTTATTATCAAGACACAAAGAGGGGGCTATTGTGCCTTTAAGAGGTCCTCCCATCACTGGCAGTTGCCCAGTAACAATGCATCTGCAGTGCAGAGCCATGGCCAACATTTTCAGCAACCCATAACGCTTTGTCACGCCAAACCCTATTGTAAAAAAACTGTCAAGTAATGTTTGTTTACTATCAACAAACATTCCCACTTCATAAAACATGATTTAAGACTATATTAACAGTAATAAGGGTGTATACTTCAATTCGGCTAACATTAAATGCACTAAGAAGCATGCATTTTAATATAATTTGTCTATTTTTTGTATCAAATTAGCCTCGCAGTCTCGGCGTGCCTCACCTACCAAACCCTATTGTAAAAAAGTGTCAAGTAATGTGTATTCACGTATTAACAAACATTCCCACTTCATAAAACATGATTTAAGACTGTAATAACAATCATTAGGGTGTATATTTCAATTCGGCTTACATTAAATACACTAAGAAGGACGAATTTTAATACGATTTGTTTATTTTTTGTTCCCAAATTAGCCTAAGTCTCGGCGTGCCTCACCCACCAAACCTCATTGTAAAAAACTGTCAAGTAATGTGTGTTTACTTATTAATAAACATTCCCACGTCGCAAAACATGATTTAAGACTATAATAACAATCATTAGGGTGTATACTTCAATTCGGCTAACATAAAATTCACTAAGAATAACGAATTTTAATATAATTTGTCTATTTTTTGTCGGCCTGCCTCACCTACCAACCCTTATTGTAAAGAACTGTCAAGTAATATATGTTTACTCATCAACAAACATTCCCATGTCGCAAAACATGATCTAAGACAATATTAACAAGCATTAGGGTGTATACTTCAATTCGGCTAACATCAGATTCACTTAAAAGCATGCATTTTAATATAATTTGTCTATTTTTTGTGCAAAATTAGCTAATCACGCAGTCTCGTTGTGTGTGTATACCAGGAACAGGCCAAAAGCTGCACACACAGTTGGCATGATTTGGTAGTCGTATGTCCGGATAAGTTCACTACCACATGTATCTCCTATTAAAGCTGAAAAACAAGCTTAAACACCTGCACACAAGGCCAATAACAACAATTAATGGTATTAACTTAAACCTATGATTAATGCATGTAAATAGAAATGAAACACACATGGAAATATAGTAATTAGTGCTTTAAAAAACCCACTTATGTGTTAGATAACTTAATGTTTATGTGTCTTACCGGATAGCTTTGATTCTTTGACTGCAGAATTTTGTCCATCTGCGAGTCCTTGAGACGACGAGATCTTGTCTGACTGAGTGATTGGATCCATGTTTTTACTGTAGTTTCAACTGTAAAAATGTCTTAAATTATCCTATACTGTCTGTCCTTGTGAAAGACGGGTATTTCGTCTGTCTTTTCCTCCCCCAAAGAGTGGGACTTGGATCCGCACCTTAACGCAAACGACCGAGCACTGACAGATCAGCCAGAGAGAGAGATGGAGGCAACAAGGCGGACTAATGGAGGAGGGGAGATGCGTTCAATGTCTCCATTTAGGGCTCCTACATCTCAACTTCGGCACTGATACATGGGACTGCGTTCAAGTATAATAACATAAAAAAAAAAACATTTCACCATTTCAATCACACTGATTGAAATTTTTGGCCAAAACAAGTAACTATATGGAATAAAAGAGATTGAATCGTATCATATCGTATCGCATCGCATCGCATTGCATCGCATCGTATCGTATCGTATCGTAATGCATCGCATCGTATTGTATCGCATCGTATCGCATCGCATCGCATCGTATCGTATAGCATCGCATCGCATTGTATCGTATCGTATCGCATTGCATCGCATTGTATCGTATTGTATCGCATCGCATCGCATCGCATCGCATCGTATCGTATCGTATCGTATTGCATCGCATCTCATCATATCGCATCATATCGTATTGCATCACATCGCATCGCATCGCATCGTATCGTATTGCATTGCATCGTATCGCATCGTATCGTATCGCATCGCATCGTATCGTATCACATCGTATCCCATCGTATCACATCGTATCACATCGTATCACATCGTATCGTATCGCAATGTCTCCGTTTAGGGCTTCTACATCTCATTAATCATTGTGTTTACTTGTTTATATCCATAATCAATTTATCCCTGATTCCTTACAAGAAAAACTTTGAGGAATCCTGACATGCACTGTCCAGTATCAGCTATTTATTTCACATTCACATTGATTGTATTTTCGGCCAAAAAAAAGAAACAATATGGATTAAAAGAGAATTGAATCGTATCATATCGTATCGCATCGTATCGTATCGTATTGCATCGTATCGTATTACATCGTATCATATCACATTGTATCTCATCACATCGCATCACATCGCATCGCATAGTATCGTATTGCATCGCATCGTATCGTATTGCATCGCATCGTAACGTATTGCATCGCATCGAATTGTATTGCATCGCATCGTATCGCATCGCATCGTATCGTATTGCATCGCATCGCATCGTATCGTATCGCATCAAATCGCATCGTATAGCATCGCATCGTATCGCATCGCATCGTATCGCTTCACATTGTATCGTTTCACATTGTATCGTTTCACATCGTATTGTTTCACATCGTATCGTTTCACATCGTATTGTTTCACATCGCATCGCATCACATCGCATCGCATCACATCGCATCGCATCGTATCTCATCTTATCTCATCGTATCGCATCATATCTCATCGCACTGTATCGCACTGTATTGCAGCAACTCTTGTTATCAGTAAAATCCACAACTGTTGGGAATTTATCATTTTTGTTGTGAAGTTCAAAAGCGATTTAGAAATATTCGACAGCAATTGAAGGCAGCAAGGAGGTGGGTGAGATGCGTTCAATGGCTCCGTTTCAGGCTCCTACATCTCATCTTCGGCATGACGTGACTTGTATCTGCGTTCAAGTACAATAACATAACAAATCATTTTAATAACAACCACTCATTAATTTATCCTCCATCCTCGCTGAAATTATTCCAGCAACTCTTGTTATCAGTAAAAATCCACAACTGTAGGAATTTGTCATTTTGTTGTGAAGTTCATAAGTGATGTAGAAATATTCGACAGCAAGTGAAGGCAGCATAGAAGAATATTCTTGAACACAGACACCATGTTATTATACCTGCTCTGAACAAAGTGGGGATTTTTGTATTTTCGACCATTAAGGCTGCATTTTTACGATTTTTTTCAGTGCATGATACCAAAATATTATCTTAAATAATTATGGGATACATATGGATAAGTATGCATAAACTGCTGCTGTGTTTTGTTTTTTGTTTTTTTATAACAAAGCCAGCCACATTGATAAAATCGTCTTGAATGATGATGAAGATATGTTCCAAGAAGAAAAAAGGCACAAAAAAAAGCAAAGTGAAAGCGACTTGAAACAATTATTGAATAAAAAATGTATTTCTGTTGCTGTACTGGTGGAATTAGTGCTGCATTAATTGACATTATGCTGAATTTATCAGGACAAAAGGATTGTTTTTATTTAAAAGCAAATTAAAACAGGAGATCAGAAATAAAAAATATGATAAATATATATATAACATTAACATGTATATATATATATATGATAAAATAATACTATAAAAACGGGAATTTGGCTTAACAATATGTCTCTGATATGAGCCTGTTTCAAATTAAGGCCTGGTCTCTTTGCAGCTGATTTAAATAACTATTATTATAAGTAGATATTCAATAAGATGCAGTGACTTTCACAGCTATATATTACAATTTTATACAAGTCGAAACTGTGGATTTTTTTCTGTAGCTTGTTTTCCATTATGTAATGGTTACCTTTGTTCCATTTTTGTAGTAAATATATCACATAATGGCATTATGCTGCCCTCTATTGGTGGCGTTTACAAATAACACACTGTGAACTACATTTCCCAGCTACATGAGAGGAAACTGGTTACTTAAAGTAATATACAGTAATATGCACATAGGGGTAAAAGGAAATTAAATGGTAGGTAAGATTACAAAGAAGGCTACAAAAATAACCACATTGATTTGACATTTAAGCTTCAGCAAAACAGAAATGAAGAGCATTATTAAACAGATACTGAGGGAAAGGTGTCAGAAGCAATGGGAGGAAGAGAGGAAAGGAAGATAGTTCTACAGAGTTCAGAGGAAAGTGGGAGTAATGAGGTGTGCAGGAAGGAACAGGAGAGATGAGACAATCATATCAAGACTTAGAAAGTCGTAATATTATGAGAATAAAGTCATAACATTATAAAGTAGTAATTTTACGTGTTATTTTTTTTTTCTCGTAAAGTTATGAATTTATTCACGTAATATTACGACTTTTTTCACGTAAAGTTATGACTTTATTCTCGTAATATTCTGACTTTTTTTCTCGTAAAGTTATGACTTTATTCTCATAATATTACGACTTTGTTCCAGTAAAATTATGACTTTATTCTCGTAATATTACAACTTTTTTCTCGTAAAGTTATGACTTTATTCTCGTAATATTACGACTTTTTTTCTTGTAAAGTTATGACTTTATTCTCGTAATATTACGACCTTTTTCTCGTAAAGTTATGACTTGATTCTCGTAATATTACGACTTTTTTTTCTCGTAAAGTTATGACTTTATTCTTGTAATATGACAACATTTTCTTGTAAAGCTATGACTTTATTCTTGTAATATTACGACTTTTTTTCTCATAATATTATGACTTTATTCTGTAAATCTCAGATGTTTTTTCCCTCAATGTGGCCCTAATACTCCATAGTACACTTGCTCTTTGGCCCTCTCTGCATTAGACTTATCTACTATATACTTAGACTATAAACTGTGTTACCTTCATCACAATACTCAAATGTTTTGCGGCTCCAGACTGATTTTTATTTTTGCCTAAAATGGCTCTTTTGATAGTAAAGGTTGCTGACCCCTGAGTTAAACGAATCTAGAGTTTTCCTCATATTTATTATTTTTATTTTTATTTTTATTTTTATTTTTATTTTTATTTTTATTTTTATTTAATTTAATTTAATTTAATTTAATTTAATTTAATTTAATTTAATTTAATTTAATTTATTCTATTTTATTTTATTTTATTTTTTTCCTGCCAATCTACTGCTCCACAATAGGGATGGGCTCAAACGTGCTGACGTCACGTTCTGAGATCTGCGTCGTTACGTTACGCAAAAACGTAACAACACTAGCAGTAGCGGCTCTTCAGTCAGACTGAACTGAACTGCGCGGCAAAAGAAGAGACACAAACAACAAACATGTGGCTGAAGCTCTGAGGAAAACCGGTACGTTAACCTCTCTACACACTGGTCTAACTATTAACAGAGAAGAGTGTTAGAGTGAGGCAGTGTTGAGGCATGTTTAGGAGACACATCTATGGAAGATAATAACAAATAAAGAGGTGAGTTTAAGCTAACTAGCTAGCTTGTTAGCTTGTTAGCTAGCTAGTTACTCACAACCAGCTGCTTCTGAGAGGTTTATCTCACTATATGTGCCTCACTTTCTAGTTTATATATGTTTCTGTAATAGTACTTTATCTCACTTAGCATTCATTTAGATAACAAGCTTAAATGGGTTAACTTAACTTAGTAAAGTTAGCTAGTTAGCTTACCTACAGATCAACCACGTGTCTACTAAAAGACTGTTTGTGTTATTGTTGTTATTGAGACATTGAGATGTTTTAATCAACCTTAGAAGAGCTTCTATATTAGCAGCTTTGTATTGAATGAAGCTACATCTAGTAGCAGGAGGAGGAGTGCCCCGCCCACCAGAGCAGCCAGATAGCAGCAGCCCAGCATTGATGTAAGAAGCCTTATGCAACCAGTCTGCTGCTGCAGACAGTGGGTCAGGGTTTATGTTTTATGTCTATGTGCATTAGTTCTGGGCAAAATTATGAGATTATTATTAAGAGGATGTTTATTAATGCCGATAAGTCTCTATACTAGCTCGATGAATATACAGTATGTCAAGAAATGTTGCTTTGCATACTACAGGAGATGACATAATTCATTAAAAAAAATATGAATATAATAATAAATATAATTATTATATTATATATATTTATTATATAATATATATATATTATTACTATTATTGCTGGAATTATTAGGAGGATGTTTATTAATGCTGATATGTCTCCATACTAGCTCGATGAATATATGTCAAGAAATGTTGCTTTGCATACAACAGGAGATGACATAATTAATAAAAAAAACGTATTAATATAATAATATAAATAATAATATATAATAATAAAAACCTAGTGTCTGTATATATATGTCTGAGTGTGTGTACACACTAGGTTTTTATTATTATTATTATTATATATTATTATATTTATGTTGTTTTTTTTTATTAATTATGTCATCTCGTGTTGTATGCAAAGCAACATTAGTATGGAAACAACGTATAATATAATTATAATAAAAACCTAGTGTGTGTATAATATATAATAATAATAAAAACCTAGTTTGTGTATAATAATATATATATGTGTGTGTATGTATATATATTTGTATATATATGTGTGTCTGTGTGTGTATATGTATATATATTTGTGTATATATATGTGTGTGTGTGTATGTATGTGTATATATATATATACTAGTTTTTTTTATTAATTGTCTTTTTTATTATTTCTTGACTTATATATTTATCGAGCATACAACACGAGATGACATAATTAATAAAAAAACTAGTATATATATATATATATATACTAGTTTTTTATTATTTTATATATTTATTATTATATTAATACGTTTTATTATTATTAATTATGTCATCTCCGCAAAGCAATATTTCTTGACATATATTTATCGAGCTAGTATGAAGACTTATCGGCATTTATAAACATCCCGTTAATAATCTCAGCAATAATAGTAATATATATATATATATATATATATATATATATATATATATATATATAATACTAGTATTTATATATTATTGTTGTTATTGAGACATTTCCACGTTTTAATCAACCTTAGAAGAGCTTCTATATTAGCAGCTTTGTATTGAATGAAGCTGCATCTAGTAGCAGGAGGAGGAGTGCCCCGCCCACCAGAGCAGCCAGATAGCAGCAGCTCCATGATAGCTGGTGTTGATGTAATAAACAGCCTTATGCAACAACAAGTCAAGCTGCAGTCAGTGGGTCAGGTCCATGTCTACTGGAGGGTTATGTTGTATGTGTTTAGTCTGTGTGGTAGTTATGAGCAATATTATAATTATTGCTGAGGTTATTATTAAGAGGATGTTTATTAATACCGATAAGTCTCCATAGTAGCTCGATAGATATATGTCAAGAAATGTTGCTTTGAATACAACACGAGATGACATAATTAATAAAAACATGTAGTAATATAATTTATTATGTATATATATTATTACATATTATATTATAATATATTATATTATGTTAATTATGTTTATTAATGCCGATAAGTCTCCATACTAGTATACATACGATACCTCCATACTAATGTTGCTTTGCATACAACACGAGATGACATAATTAATTAAAAAAACTAGTGTGTTTATTTATATATATATATATATATATATATATATGTATGTATATATATATATACACACACACTAGGTTTTTATTATTATTTATTATTATTATTATTAATTATGTCATCTCCTGTTGTATGCAAAGCAACATTTCTTGACATATATTTATCGAGCTAGTATGGAGACTTATCGGCATTAATAAACATCCCGTTATTAATCTCAGCAATAATAATTTATAAATACCAGTATTTATAAATATATATAGTGGTAAATTTTCCCTATGCAAAATTAAATAATTGCCATATTGCCTTTTAAAAATGTTGCTGCAAATTACCACGAAGGAACTGTTATGTGTTATAATGGGGAATTTTAACAGGAAAATCACAAATTTAAAAGAAAATTCAGTTTTTCTCTATATACTGTTCTACAAATCTCATGTGCAGACCTAAACCAACAATGAATGTATCCTACTAACAAGTATTGTGTGTGTGTTTGTGTATCAAAGAATGCCACATACACCGTCCTGCTGCCACTAATACTCACTAGAACACCAAATGTGGATTAATCCGCTGCTAGTGTCCAGTATTGGGCTGTTTTTAAAGATTTACATCTTCAGTAGGAACCAATAGTCTTGGACAGTAAATCAGTCTCCCTGTCGCTCTCCCAGAGTGTTCTTTTGATTTTGCCTACTTCCTACAGCAAAGGTGTATGATAGTGATGTGGAGTTGAACTGACTGTTGTGTAATATTCAGTACAGCAGGTGAGGAGAGCATCTGAGTTGACTGACAGTGGACATCATGGGTTTGCACTCATCCCAGAAGAAGCACTTTCCCCTGCGGGGGATCGACGGTGTGGTTCAGCTCTTTGATGCTGAGCTCCGCAAGCCTGAGCCAGACCTAGCGCTTCTCTCCCTGGTCCTGGGTTTTGTCGAGCACTTCCTAGCCGTGAACCGGGTCGTCCCCATAAACGTTCCGGGGGTCCGGTTTGAACCGCTGGAGCCGGACTGTCCCAACTCCTGCTTCCCCACGGTGGAGCTGGGCATGATTTCTGCACTGTACGAGCGCTTCACGGCCCAGATCCGCGGCGCGGTGGACCTGTCCCAATACCGGAGGACTGCTTCAGGGTCCAGCAGGGAACTGGTGAAGAAAGTGTCCGATGTGATCTGGAACAGTCTAAGCCGCTCTTACTTCAAGGACCGGGCCCACATCCAGTCCCTCTTCAGTCTCATTACTGGTATGACATTATTACAATGACATGAGATGTCTGTTATGGAGAGTGTAGACTACAATAAGTGAAATTAATGAAAATAATTGTTGTTAAATGTGAACCAGGTACCAAACTGGACAGCTCTGGTGTGGCATTTGCAGTGGTGGCAGCCTGCCAGGTTCTAGGTCTGAAGGATGTCCACCTGGGACTGTCTGAGGACCACGCCTGGGTGATTTTCAGCAAAAACGGTGAAGAGACGGCCGAGGTCACCTGGCACGGGAAGGGTAACGAGGACCGGCGAGGACAAACGGTCTCAGCAGGAGTCAATGAGAAGGTGAGGTCTTCCTCCACTGACCTGAAATGATGACTCTCACAGCACTTAGGAATTAAAAGTGTACGAGTGCATCAGTTTTTTCTTGGTGAGCTCTTTGTGACACCAGAAAAGATCAGTGAACATATCGGGTTCAGGAATGTGCAGCATGACTCGCTCTCAGTATCTGGAATTGAATTTCCCCTCGTGAGTCCAGTTAGCAGTGATGATGCAGAATTATGTCACCAAAACTGTCAGCCTATATGACCTCATGTTTGGCTTGTAATAAGTCAGTGTGGACATGAAACAGACCAGAGGCCTGTACTAAGAAGCAAGTAAGGGTATCTTAACCCTAACAACTGTGATCACGCTAAACAGTCCTACAACGCTGAATATCAACTCAGTAAATCAACCCAGGGTTTCTCCATCTGGCTATGAGCGCATTCACAGGAAAACTTTAAAACAGACAGACTGATAATGTCTAGTGTTTGATATTTACATTCCTGTTAACCCCGTCCTGTATGTGTCTCCTCAGAGCTGGCTGTATCTGAAGGGCTCCTACATGAAATGTGACAGAAACATGGAGGTGGCCTTCATGGTTTGTGCCATCAACCCCTCACTGGACCTGCATACTGACAGCTCTGAGCTCCTGCAGCTACAACAGGTGAGCACCGCTACGCCACGTGTCAGTGTGCAGCTGGTTGTTGCATATCTGCTTTTTTAATCTTCCTGGAACACACCAACGTTTTCAGTTTCACAGTAGCGGTGACCTGAATGTGAGAGAGCCGGTCTAAAACGGAACTATTTGATGTTCATGCTTGATTAAACTGGAAATTCCCATTACCTTTCTCTTTTGTCATGCAGTTTGGTGCCTAGAATGTATTTTCCCCTCAGACTGAATTTCACACAAATGGAGTTGTATTTCTTTTTCCCAACTTACTTTTTCCCCAAGTTTTCATCCTACTCAAACATCAAGACGCAGTGTAATGTAGTGTAGTGTTTATTCCTTACTTTCAACCATGAATTCAGATGCGATTGACGATTGTATAATTTTGAAATTTGCTTCCCTAATCAGAATGTAAACCTTTTTTTTTTTAGGGAGAAATGATGAAAACATGCACGTACATGCTGTAACACCTGAATCTACATGCACTCTTATTTCACTTGGAAATTTCAGTAAAATGTACATTTCCATAGCACTATTTCCATCATACTCTTGTCATGTCATACTCGGCACCTGCTTCTCTCACTTCTCTTCACACGCACACATTGTTCAAACACTACTTATTTTAGTTTTTTATCCGTTAAGTTGCCATCAAAAAAACTCAACACTTCCTACAGTTGTTTCAAAATAAAAGCCTATCAGAATTGAGCCAATGAAAGGCTTTTAATTTGAAAAATCAGATTCATTGACCGTTTCTTAACAGTAAAAAAAAAAAAAACTGTAAAGTAGAAACGACTGAAAACAATATTTCTTTTAGCGAAGGGAAAGTGTTCTCAGCAGAGTGGTTAATATGACATGATGACTCTGTACTGATGGAATTAATGTACATATACAAGACAACAGGTAAACATGGAGGTTGAATGAAGTGTTGAGTTTGCAACAACAAACAAATAGTTAGAATATGCTAAAATAATCACAGAACTGGGACTGTATGGAAAAAAAGGCCCTTTTCTAATAAAGCCTGTTTCAAATGAATGTGCTTTTTCATGAGCTGCCTGTGTTACTCTTCTCTTCATTCAACAGAAACTCCTGTGGTTGCTGTATGATCGAGGCGATTTGGACAGGTGAGTTTGTGTTGATGAAGTTAATAAGGAATGGAAAGTCTCACAGTTTCTATACACTGCCTGTCCACTGTGAAGAGTTGATGTGTAAACTTGCTAAATCCCCCAACCTCCTCCTTCCTTTCCTGCGCTGTGTTCCAGGTATCCTATGGCCATGGGCACTCTGGCAGACCTCGAGGATCAGGATCCAATCCCAGGCAAGGAGAACCCCCTGAAAATCCACCTCAAGGTCAGTCTTTAGAGAGGTTTCCAGCAGATCACACAGCAGTTAGACTGGTAGGATGTGAGGACATGTTTTTTATAGGTTCTAATATTTCCCAAAATATTCAACTATTCATTTTGAGAAACACATTTTAAATCGTTTACAACTCAACGTATAACAATATTATGGAACAGTCATATAAAACACAGTATCAGACATGCACTTACCAAAACCAACCAGATGGAGTCAGCTCCTCTTGTCAGTAACTAAACTAACTAGTGAGCTACTGATTTGGTTGTGGGTGTTTTTAAATGCTGCTTGTATTCACAGATCAGGATGTTATAATAGGAAGTTTCTGTGCTCTCTCTCTCTCTCGCTCTCGCTCTCGCTCTCGCTCTCTCTCTCTCTCTCTCTCTCTCTCTCTCTCTCTCAGGCTGTGAGTTCCGCTCAGAAGCACTACAACAACGAGCACATCTACCCCTACATGTACCTGGCTGGATTCCATTACAGACACAGGGACGTGCGGGAGGCCCTCGGGTCCTGGGCCGAGGCAGCTCAGGTCATGCAGGAGTGAGTTCACACTGCTTTTACACACTAGTATGTTGCAGGTTAAAGTTTAGAATGAATGAGTTTTGTGCTGAAATGGTAATGTGAGGTCACATTTTTCAATCTGGGAAGATAAATACTTGGATCTCAATTCCCCGCTCTATATGCACATAAACACGTAGTAAACACATGGCTCATACAGCATACGTTGTGACGTAATATTACATGAATGTCAGTAGTAACATCCTACAAATTCGTGAATTTAATGTGGTCATCCAGCAGCAGCATGTCAACCAGCAGCCTCAGTTGTTACTCCACCAAACGAACACAAGATGGCAGTAAATGCAAAGCTATCTTCCCTGACTTGTGATGCGACTGCTAAAAAGAAATTGAAGACAAAATGCGTTTATCAGCCGTCTCATCCCAAAGATGAGTATTAAAGTAAAGTCATGTGACAGTTGAGTTCTGGTTGAGATTGTTGTTCACTGTGGTGTTTTTTTCCTCTGTCACATCCACCACTAAGAAGAAGCCCGGGTCCCAGTTTGTTTGAGAGGGTGTGGTGGTTGAGCCAGGATGTGTCCAGCATCCTCACGCTCTCTCCTCCCCTTTAAACACACAGTTCATGAGCTGCATCTAAAAATACCAGCACTGACCCACCAGAGCAAAACATTCCCTCCCCATCCATCAGCTTCCTTTTTCCTGCTCCCCCATTGTTCGTCCATTCCAGCTCGCCCTCTGCGCACCATCGACAAGATGGGAATGTGTGTATTCATAACGGTGGATTCTTTGTAGATCATGCAGCAGAGTTCACTTGTCTGGACTGTTGCAATGCCTCCAATAATCATCAACATGTTGCACGTCAACAATCCAGCCTGGAAGACATTAAATGGTCAAACAGCCCTCTCTTATTTGCACTTCATGTAATGATGTCTTTTGTAAAGGTAGATGAAAAGACGTGTAAAATGACCTTTTCAGTCTCATGGTGCAGGCTATATTCTGACTTCCTCCCTGCTGCTGTTATTAAAAGTCCTTCCTCCTCTCTCCTGCTCTTTCAGGTATAACTATTTCCGCGAGGACGAGGAGATCTACAAGGAGTTCTTTGACATTGCAAACGATGTTATCCCCACTCTGCTAAAGGAGACGTCTGCTGCTGCAGAGAGTTCTGGGGAGGGAGGAGAGGGAGGAGAAGGAGCTGACAAGGCAAGTACTTCCCAGCCAGAGAAGGGCTGCAATCCAGCACATTCAACTTTCAGATCTGGTCAGCTCATTTCATGTACAGTTTTTTTACTTTTTGGGGACTCTGGGGTTGTTGTCAGCAGAAAGAAAGAAACCTGAGAATGTGACCCCTACACCTGGGATCCTGACCGACTTTACGTTTTTTCAGAGGCTGTAGCAGGTTCAGTTTTAGAGCTAGAGTGAAAGAAAACCTAAAGAATCCATTGATACCAATCATGTCATGCTAGTTTGTCATGAAGGAGGTTAAATAACGCTCCAAAATTAGGCTACATTTTGGCGAGGAAAAACTGTCATGGCCATTTTCAAAGGGGTCCCTTGACCTCTGACCACAATAATTGGCGCACACTGTATAACACAGTGAATACTCTGATTTCAGGAGCACCCCAAGCAGGCGGCAGCCCTCTCAGCACTCCAGGACCCAGAATGCTTTGCCCACCTGCTGTGTTTCTATGATGGCATCTGCAAATGGGAGGAGGGCAGTCCCACGCCGGTCCTGCATGTGGGCTGGGCCACCTACCTGGTCCAGTCTCTGAGCCGCTTTGATGCTCAGGTGAGAAACCCAGAATAGCTACAGTATGCGTTTGATCTTCAAAATGACCAATAGAAGCTGTGTTCTGCAGGAGAGATGCCTGATGTGGCCGAACGTGTGTCGATGCTTTGTAGCTAAAAATAGGTTTGTGGGTTTTGACTCCAAAGGTTCGTCAGAAGGTGTCGATCGTTATCAAAGAGCTGGAGTCCCAGGATGATGATGACATGTCCAGCGATGACCCCAGGGAGGGCCGGAGGCGAGGCCCCAGGAGAGAGTCCAAGCTAGATGAGCAGGGCTCTCCTCCGTCTGCTGCTCCAAACTCCCCATCCACCCAGCCTCCAGCTGCTGCTGCTGCTACTACTGCTGCTGCTGCTACTGCTGCTACTACTGCTGCAGCCCAGCCCAAGAAAGTGGGAGAGGTAGGGGGCCGCCGACGCTCCTCCCAGGGCACGCGGGGCGGAGACGCTGAAGGAACCCCCAAATCCCCAAGCCCAGACTCTTCACCCTCATCCCAGCAACAGGCGTCGCCCTCCCCGGCCGGTCCTGTGGTCGCCTTCCAGAGCGAGAAGATGAAGGGGATGAAGGAGCTGCTGTGTGCAGCCAAGGTGAACTCCAGCGCCATCAAGCTGCAGCTCACCGCCCAGTCACAGGTCATGATGAAGAGGCAGAAGAGCACGCCGGCCGGGGATTACTCCATGTCCTTCATGAAGCGGCAGCGCAAGTCCCTCTAGACATGCTGATTGTTGTAGGAGGAGTTGTTGACTGTAGGAGATACTGTGAACGGCGACACGGAGACCCGATTAACCTCGCTTTATGTTTGTGAAACTTTTTACCAGTGTTTTTCATCCAGAGAGATCCAGTTCAGTCAACATCCTCATCGTTCCGAGCAATATATATATTTGACTTCCAACACTTGAGTTAAGCATCACATATCAGGTTTAAGACGGAACAAGTGAACATTTCATTCTGTTATTATTTAACTTAAAGCCAGAAAAAGATTTTTTTCTGGGGAACTTCCTGCTGGTTTGATAGATTGTAAGCAGCTCATTCATTTATTAGTTTGTGTTTTTAATTGGCAGCCAATTGCACACGGACTATTAACTTCTCATTGTCTTACACGTGGATGTTTGAAGCCAAAGTAAAACGAGGATGACCAGAACACAACGTACAGATGTGTAAATATCAACTTGTACCATTAGGAACCCTGTCCATGACTGAAGCCTTGGAAGTGATTAATTTAGGATAGTTACTGTGTAACATTGTCCACTTCTGCTCTACCGACAGCTTCTTTCTTGCTAGCTCTATGTTGCCTTACTTTGCCTTTGTTCTTTTCTAAAGTAGGTGGCCTTTAGTTTTGAGAATATAGCTAAGCTAGGCCTATTTCTAATGATTAGAGAAGACCAGAAAGACCATGCACTGTTGAGACCGCGGAGCCGCATTAGGTGGCCCCGCTACATCCTATTTGCTTGATGACTTGTGGTTTTTGTTCTTGTTTTTGTATCTGCAAGTAATAAAAGCCTGATGAAAATAGAATGTGATGATGTTTATATATATATATACTAGGGCACATGTTGAGCTGTAAGAGGCTGTACACTATAAAATATGTTCATCTGGCCAGGCTGTTTCAGCTTGTTCTGCATTTTCCACATTCAGCAGGGAAGAGGAGGAGACCTTTCTGTGATCTCACAGGCAAATACAACCAAATTTGGAACAATTTTGTGTGAAAATAAGAGCATAAATAAGTGGACTGCATCCATTTGACAAATGAGGAGCAGGGAGGGAGATGTACCGACTGAAACTGAAACTTGTCTTATTCATGAAATGAAGCTGTGGTTTAACAGTCATGTCTATGAGACACTACAGCTGCAGACTAAGCAGTGATTAACCTGTGACACCAGGCTCACGTGAATCATGAATCAATATGCACACAACACACTTGTCCAAATTGACATAACACAAAAAAATGTTAACCAATTCATAGATCAGATTCAAAAGAACATGAGACATGGGTGTGATACAAGACAATCAACTATAAATGGTAAGTAAGTAGTAAGCCCGTTCCCACCACAAAGAAGAGATATTAAATACTAAGTTAAAATTAGTCAATTTTTGTGAAAGAATAACTCAAGATTCTGACTTTTATGTCAGAATTGTGAGATATTTGATCTATTATGAATTAATAACTCAAGCGTTTTTGTTAGTTAAATTATGTAATGCTAAATCAAGATTATGACGTACTAAGTCAATATTTTAAAGTCACAGTTATGTGAAAATTATTTGTGTTCATACATTTTGACTTCAGCTTGTCAATTATTTTGTTAATAACTCAGAATGTTGACTTTGTAAATGATCACGCAATACTAAGACAATATTAGGAGAAAATCAGCCACATTCTTACTTTAGCTTACTGTGGAAGCCTATTTTCGCCAATGTGATTGGGGGGGGGAGATATCCTTAACTTTAGAGAACGAGAAACTTATTTTGAGAAATTAATTATTTTAAAGCTGAAGTAGGCGAGATTGGAGCAAATGTGATTAAAAAGTTATTTTTATAAAACGGTCGCTATATCCTGACAGTAGTACATGAAACAGGTAACCTGAAAAAAATCATGTGCCTCTCTGTCCTCCGGTGTCCTCCGGTGCTCCATAACGGCATCTGCAAGATTTCACAGACTGGAGGAAAACAAGCAGTAAGAGCTGATCTGAGGTCTATGAGAGCCGGCTGTCAATCACTCACGAACTCCGAGCAAACGGTCAAACTAGGCCGCGCTGATCAAATATGAATCAATATTATGTTACGTTAATGCCTATTTGATGATTCTGTAATTTGCTCTTTGTCTTCGTTTTCAATTGTTATGTTTCTTTTATGTCTGCAACCGTGTAACTGTGCTGCTGCCTATCTTGGCCAGGACAGTTTTGGAAAAGAGATTTTTAATCTCAATGAGTTTTTACTCCTGGTTAAATAAAGGTTAAATAAAATAAATCTCTCAGAACACTTGAATTACAATATGCTGAAAGGTTATTATGGAATTTTTGCCCAATGATGCAAAAAATATATACTTCCTGCTGCCCCTTTAAGAAGGTTTCTCATTATTTTGAGAACGTTTTTTTCATTATTTTGCGATACTAAGTAATTATTTCAAAAAAGTTTGTCATTATGTGACTTACAGGATCTTTTTTTTTTTTAGGTTAAGTTTTCATCTTATTATTATTTTTTTTAATTTTACTGGCAGAAATGGTCTTCCATAGCCTGCCAGAGGTGAACAACTTGTCTCGACATTTTTTACAGTGTGGAGAGTCTCTGCTCATGCGTGATGTCACTCCAGCAGCACTCCGGACTATTTGCACACAGACAGACAGACAGCCTGTAGTGTGTCAGTGGATGCGCAGCTCTCTGTGTGTGTGTGTGTGTGTCTGGATCGATACACCAGCAATTAATCAGCTCCAATTAGTTCCCATTAACCAGCCAGCCAGTCTGCTGCTGCTGCTGCTGCTTTCTCTCCCCGGACATCAACCTCCTCAGCTGGGATGAGTGAGTAAAGAAAGCCCACCAGGCTCTTCACCCTCCTCACAGCACCTCAGAGGTGTCTCTCCTCTTCAGACATGGACACGATAGGGGTGTCTTTCCTGGACCCTCTGGATGACTACGAGTTAATTCACCGGATTGGGTGTGGCACCTATGGAGATGTGTTCAAGGTGAGTGACAAGAACATTTTCACTGCAGCACAGAAATGCAAAAAAAAGAAAAGAAATAACCTTCAACAGGACGAGTTAGTTTTCTCACTGCACACACACACACACACACTGCAAGGTGCTCCACTTCCTGGCATCAAGGTGAAACTGTGCATGTGGAGAAGTCTCTAATATATGTATATATATTTATATATACCAAATTAACTGATGCGTGTGGCAGGTTTTTGCAGCCTGAGGCAAAGATATCAAGAGATTTATCAACCCTCTGGTGTTATTGTCTCTGTAGAAGGGTTAAATTACCTTTTCTTCTGCAGATCACACACAAAGGAGATGGATCCAAAAACATTGCATAAAGCCATTTAACCTTTTCAACCCTTAAAAAGGTATTTTACAAAAGCACAGTAACCAGCCTGTTGCATCAGTTGAGCCACAGGTTCATGTTGTTTTCGTTAAAGGATGGACGATATGGATTAAAATCTCCTATCATAATGTTATTTTATATTGCAATTTTGAAATATATATCATAATATTTCTAGTTATCTAAAAAAATCAGCAGGTTATAGATAAAATAATCAGACATGAGAGGTCTGTTTTTGGCTAATTCCAGATTGGAAATACCTCTCTACTATTAAGTTGACCAGATCCCAACAAAAAAACAAATGTGGGACAATGTGGGACAATGTGGGACACCTTACCAAGGCTGAGAAGTAGTCTAAATTGTTTATATAATGTCTATCTAACTTAAATAATAAACACTTCTATTCTATCCCTTATCTTGTAACATCTCTATGCTTTGCCCGTATGCATCCATAGATCGGCACATTGAAAAATAACTGGCAAATTTCACAAAAAACTCTGAGAATCGCCTTCCACCGGCCTTTAAATACTTATAAGTAGTTTCACAGTCTTTGTTGTAGCTGCTCTTCCTTTTTCTTTGTGCTAGTTTCCGTCATATTCCTCCTAAATCTGCAGAGCTTGTGACTTTGTGGTGACTCGCAATTTACCCCCCGTTTGGGCATAGCGTAGCAAAGACGGTGAAAGGTCAAACAGCACTTGACCCACACGTGTGTGTGTGCAGTTTGACATCAAACACAGTGCTGTGATGACAGCCTTATTCCCTGCTTTCTTCACAGCCAATTGGATAAAAGTCAGATTTTTAGAAAAGCATCTGTCCTTCAGCGGTTTTGACTTTTGAAAACTAGAGCCGATGAAAAATGTGGGACATCGTCTCAATATGTGGGATGCGGGACAAGGGATAAAGTGGGACACCTGGTCAAGCTACTCACTATAGCTGCAACGATTAGTCCAATGATTCTCAAAGTGAGATCCGTGGCTCTCTGACAGGGGGTCTGCGAAATAATTAGCTATAAATTATAAAATTGTGCTGCATCATTAAAAAGTACGTATCTACAGATGGAGACCATTTGCGACAATAAAACAAGCATATTGTGTCCATTACTACCACCCACGTTTGGGCCAATAGAAACTCATGAATCCAGTGAACTGAAGGAGCTTCTTGGATGAGAAGTGAAACGTCTTCAAGAATCTAAACCAAGTCCAGTTGCTGCTGATTTAACCCTTACACGGAGGTCTGAAGTATTTAGGTTGAAAAGTTTAAGAATAAAAATAGTTCCAACGGCATCTGAGAGTACAAATGGTAGTAAGTGTTACTATGATGAGGGGGTCCGGGGAAAATGTTCTCCCCTTAAAGGGGTCGCTGGCCCCAAAAAGTGTGTGAGAACACCTGGATTAGTCAATTAATTGATCGACAGACACAACTATTTTGATAATCGATTAATCATATTGTATATTGTATCATATTTCAGTCACTTTTCAAGCAAAAAAAGTCAAATATTCTGTGTTGGCCCGGCTTCTCAAATGTGAGGATTTGCTGTTTTTCTTCATCATATCCAACAGTGGTCGGACAAACCATACTACTGTAATTGAAGGCATCATCCTGTGCTCGAGGAAATTGTTGCATTACATTACATTTGATAATGAAAATAATCGTTAGTTGCAGCCTTATATCTGACAAATCAAAGCACATGCTGTTAAAAGATCACAATATATAAACGGTATGGCAAAATCTCCGATGGTTGACAACTGTATATTTATCTAATCCCCGTAGGCTATATAATGTTATACCATCTGACCTCTGTATTCAGTAGAGCAGGGGCTCATGTTGTGTCTTTTTACGTCATGATTTTGATGCAAACATCCTGTGCCGTTAACCCGCCCCGGTGCCTTGTGCATCCTGCAGAAGCAACACAAGAATTTGCATTGTTTCTTTCTTTCTTTTTTTACACCCCAGACCAGAAACATGGGGGACGTTATCATAAAAGACAAATGTCTCATCTGCTTGCTATAGAATTCTTTACCTGTTTTACAGCCTGTTCTGTTTTTATTTTAGTTTATTTTCTGTGGTTTGTTCATGACAGATGAGCCAAACTGTGCATTGTTCTGCTCTGCTCTGTTCTGGGCTGAACATTCAATCAGTGCAACAGCAGCTCCGGAAGCTGCTCAGCCTACATTCAGCTGGGTGACAAGTGAAGTTCAAACCGACGTGGTGTGTTAGTAAGGCCTCAAGGACAGCTTCAGTGCTCCTTGTTGTCATAGATTCTTCAAGTGTGTGTACTCTACTGGAGGGATGAACAGCAGACTGGAGGTCTAAGCCTTAGCATATACACCCATCAGCCATAACATTAAGACCACTGACAGGTGAAGTGAATAACATTGATTATCTCGTTACAATGACACCTGGCAGTGGGGGGGATATATCAGACAGCAAGAGAACATTTTGAACTTTGAACTTTGTGTTGGAAGCAGAAAAAAATTGCAAAAATGGGCAAGCGTAAGGATGTGATCGACTTTGACAAGGGCCAAATTGTGCTTGGCTAGACGACTGGGTCAGATCATCTCCAAAACTGCAGCTCTTGTGGGATGTTCCCGGACTGCAGTGGTCAGGACCAAAAGTCGTCCAAGGAAGGAAAACTGGTGAACCGGAGACAGGGTCCGACCCGAGGCTCACTGATGCACGTGGGGAGCGAAGGCTGGCCCGTGTTGTCTGATCCAATAGAAGAGCTACTGGAGCTCAAATTGCTGAGAAAGTTAATGCTGGTTTTGATAGAAAGGTGTCAGAACACACAATGCATCGCAGTTTGTTGCGTACGCGGCTGCGTAGCCGCAGACCGGTTAGGGTGCCCCATGCTGTCCTAATGTTATGGCTGATCGGTGTAGCAGTTGAGCCCTGGTGTCCTGTATCTGTTATATTCTCAACTCACATGTTCCCTCTTATTTGTTCATGTCTAAGTGAAGCTGGCTGCTTCCACAATAAGTTGTGTTTTTTTCTAGAGAAACTTTGATTTGGCAAGTTTTTATTTGTGACTTTTTGATCACTGCCTTCAGTTGTTTATCTCTTAAATCCAAGAGCAGACAATGACAAGAGCTTTTTCCCCACATAGCAGCATCTGTTTACAGTAAATTGGACATAATGAGTCAGTGTCGGTCGAGTCTGAAGACTACAAGTTTAAAAATAAAATAAATCTGGAGGTGTGGAGTTAGAAAGAAGTCCTCTGTAGCTCCTCGTCTCTGTTGCTGACTAAAGGGTTAGCATATAGAATATAGGGCTGTACCCAGTAGTTTGAAGCTTTGAAGCTTCATTCGTAACGTGGACATTTGAATTTTAAATCAACATTCAAATGCGGCGCCGTTTTTTTCTTTTTTTGTGTGTGTGTCTATTCATTGTGTTTAAACCCGGCATTTCTGCAGAGTTGCAGTTAAAGATCAGGCTACACTAATATTATTAGAATTATTCTATGCTGTCAATCGATTAAAATATTTAATTGCATGATTATCGATTTTTTTTATTTGTATAAATGCACCTTAAAGGGAGATTTGTCAAGTATTTAATACTCTTATCAACATGGGAGTGTTGAAATATGCTGCTTTATGCAAATGTATGTATATATTTATTATTGGAAATCAATTAACAACACAAAACGATGACAAATATTGTCCAGAAACCCTCACAGGTACTGCATTTAGCATAAAAAATATGCTCAAATCATAACATGGCAAACTGCAGCCCAACAGGCAACAACAGCTGTCAGTGTGTCAGTGTGCTGACTTGACTATGACTTGCCCCAAACTGCATGTGATTATCATAAAGTGGGCATGTCTGTAAAGGGGAGACTCGTGGGTACCCATAGAACCCATTTACATTCACATATCTGGAGGTCAGAGGTCAAGGGACCCCTATGAAAATGTCCATGCCAGTTATTCCTCGCCAAAATTTAGCACAAGTCTGGAGCGTTATTTAACCTCCTTCGCGACAAGCTAGTATGACATGGTTGGTACTGATGGATTCCTTAGTTTTTTAGTTTTATATGATACCAGTATCTTCAGTCTAGCTTTAAAACTGAGCAGTAAATACAAAAATCTCCTCCTAAGAACTCAAAAAAGCTGTTTGATTGAGAGGTGATCCTTCGCCCTTCAGATGATGACAAGCTGCAGATTAAAACTTCAATCAAAACGGTCGCACACGCTGACATGAGCAACGTTCAGCTGACTTTGACAGTGGCATTCTGAACCGTCTTTGTATTACTGTAACATTTGAACACATTGCAGCCTGTGTGTCTGAATGGGGAACAGCACACATATACAGTGACGGACAATAGCACATTATCACTCCCACTGCTGCTGCTGCTGTTGGTGGGTTTGGTGGAACTGGAGCTGCAGTAGTCAAGGGGTGAAAAACCTCTGGACATGTGACTGCGTGGGCTTTCAATGGACTCTCATTTACACTGCTGTTATTCAGAGGGAACGCAGCTCAGAGCTCATGTGTGACCCTTTATTATTAATCTTGATCCATGTCCTCCTGCGGCTCTGACAGTCCAGATGGACTTTCTGTCCTCAAGTGGACTCAGTCTGTTGATGTAGGGGTAATCCAAATGGAAGTATTTTTTGCCACACTGCAGCACTGTAAGCTGCTATTATAGCATGAAAAGTATTTGGAAATAACAGGCATTCAACCGTAGATTGGCATGAACCGTTGGGTTTTGACAGTAAATGTAGATGGTCAGATCAGTGGCAGTGTCTCTGCCCTCTCTGTGATTTATCTCTTCATGTATTGCTGTTGAAGGTTGGCGGAAATGAGAATAGAAACCTTTTGTTTCTGTGATTCTGATCGTGTTAAAGGAACAGTGAAGATAGACTGTAGACTTTTCTCTGCGGCCTATATATACTACACTGTTGATGGATCACACATTCAGATTTGGATTTTAGCTGCTGTGGGACGTGGATCTGAGCTCATATTACTTATTGTGGAGGTTAATTACAAAGTCCAGACTATAAAGCACTGTCAAAATAGCTTGTTAAGACTGTGCACCGTGTAATCATACTTCTGCTCAGACACATTTGCAGTAGTGTTGCCACTTTTGTGCTGAGGAAGTGACTATTCTCAGAAAGAAGCACTGCTTATAATAGTTTTATTTCATTTATGGGAAATACTTTTGTTTTCTTTCTGAAAGTGAGATGTTCAGATCAGTATCAATCTTCAGCCTGGTCTCCAAAAAAATTACGGATTACGTTTGATTTTAATACATCACAAATACGTTTCTAATCAGGAGGAGGTCAGGATGGACGGGTGAGTCTAACACGGGATTTTCACCCAGGACAACGATGTTTGTGTCCTGTGTGAAACCAAAAATCAACACTGAATGATTTTAATTAAGGTACTTGTTTGCTTTAAAGGTGCTATTGGTAACATTCAGCCACTAGATATTGGACTCTCTCTTTCTCCCCCGTTCCATTGCATTCACTTCACAACAGGTGGTTGCCAGTTCGTTGCACAACCTGTGTATTTTATGGTCAAGTAGAGTCAGACTCAGACTACGAATCTTTTTTCGGTAGAGTAACATGTAACATAATCTATAGTATTCTCAGGATATCTAGTTTTAGGTAACATCATCTAAGCAGTGGTGTAGTGCGGGAACTATGCAGGTATGCGGCGTATAACTACTTATTTTTCAGTCGGCCACCCACTTCTAAATCCCCTCTGATGCACATCTTCATCATACATTGTTTGAGGGAATGAACGTTACTATAGGTAACTAGACGCAATTGTCACTAATGCTAAGATGCTAATGTATCTACTCAGGGATCGAAGCTGTTATTTTATTTGGCACCTTTCTAAAAGCTCTGTGTGTGTACTATTTAAAGAAAAAAAATATTTGTCTACATAAAAATGTTATAAACAAGACCTTTAACATACTTATTTTATGCCACACCATAATCTTTCACTAAACATAACCAAGTAGTTTTGTTGCATTATTTTTTTTCCAAATCACATTAACCACGTGTTTAACACTGTGAGCGTAACCCGAGAGAAAATATATTTCCCTCTAAACGGAATTGCAAATGTAGTTTATGGCCTCAAAGCTCACTTGTTAACACGTCATTTTCACAGAACTGTTAATGAAAAACCTGCAGCGACTACACCCTGTAGTAACTTTCTTGTCACAGTGAGGTTGCCAGGTTTGATGTCATCGTATCTGTACAGAGACCAAAACTAAAACCTGTGCTCACTGACCATATTTCGCAACTTTGCCATGACACATACTGTAATTACTGGGCTGCTGGACACACTTTTGTTTCTCAAGAAACAGTTGCAGCAAATGGGGAACTCCATTGTAACTTTTCAGTAAGATTTCATTGTATTTTTAATGCTGGTGCTAGTTTAAGGTACGCTGGACTGTGCATAAAGGTAAATAAGTGTGAAGAAATGCACATTAAACGTATTAATGATCCTGCTATTGACAACAATGCTTTCTTTACGCCACATTGCTCGGCCCATGTGGTAAGTGAATGATAATGTACATGGTGCAGCTCAACAAAGTGCTGGTTGATTAGTCAACCCTAATAAAAGCATTGTCAACAGTCAGAAGCCCCTATACAGAGAAAACATCTCAATGCAAGCCACGTTCCTGCAGTCCTGCATGGCTAAAAAGCAGGCTGTGTTGAAAGTGAAATCTGTTTTGCTTACAGTCGGTTTAACCCATGGTTAGGTCAGCTTCACCACTGGTAATGTGGTGCAGCATGAAGCATTGGTATCATTGTTATCTCCTGTAGTTTAGTATACTGTACTGTATGCAGTGATTTAAAACGGTGGTACAACTGTTGACCAGAACTATGTTTGCTGCATGTGTGATTTCTGGGAAGTGCTCTTTAGTGTTGCACTTTTAAAGTAGTGAGAACGGTTTACTGATCTTATGATTGACGGCATATGGCGATGGATTTTTTCACCACGAATGCCACAAGACAGTCAAAGTGTACAGAGAGACGGTTCAGGAAGAAGCTCAGGGAGCTTCTCTTAGACACCTTTTGACATTGAGATTGCACTTTCTCGTATGCATACTATACTACTTATGTTATGTTTTTGGTTCGGTTTGTTGGTTTGTTTGTCTTATTGTTAGCAGAATTACGGAAAAACTACTTGCCTGATTTATATGACTTATGGTGGAAGGGTGTAGCATGGGCCAAGGAAGAACTCATTAAATTTAGGAGTGGATTCGAACGGGGCTAATACATGTATTATTTTTCACTTGCGGAAACGACCTTGGCGGAGGTCTGCTCTCACCGAATGTTGTCAGAAAATAGTATACACTGGAAAATGAAGAACGAGGAACATAGCTAATAGCAGGGTAAATGTTGGACTTCTATTCAAGTTAACTATTCTTACTTTAATGAGTGTAAAAATAACAAGCACAAGACTACATTTCACAACAGTTTGAAGTTGTTATGTTCAGTTCAACATCGTGTTTGTGGGCCATTCATGCCCCATGCAGGAAATGACGTGGTCTCATTATGAAGAAATTACAGTTTGGCCAAAGACCGTATATCATTTCTAGCTCAGCCGTTTGGGTGCCTGACTGATCAAAAGACAGTGAAGCTTCCGCTCCAAATTCGTATGTAACCCTGAACTAGCTGTTATTTCAGGCTCGGCTATGTAAGAATCTTCTCAGAGACGTTACTATCACTGTAGTCACAGGAAGGCCCTGCGGTAGAACAGGAAAGAAAACAGGAAGTGACTGCAGCCGAGCCGCCAGGTTGTGTTGAGGTGACGCTCTTATCCCATTGGTGGCTGCTTCGTTTGTTGTGGAAGCCCAGAGAGTGAGAAGCGGCACCGTCTGACGTCAGTGCAGCCGCTGAATGGGGATGACTGATGTTCCCAGGAAATATTGAGGAAGTTGAAAACACAGTGTGGATGCTTCCAAACAACATTCATCATCAGCTCTGGTGTAGTTGGGTCACAGATTTCCTCTGACTGGGTGATCTGGGTAGGATTGCTACAGGACTACTTTGACCTTGAGTTAGGTTTTGACTTTAGTATTAAAAGCTCTGCAGTCTGTACTGAATCCATGTACTGTATAGGCCTTAGGTCAGCAACCTGCGTCTCCGGAGCAAGATGTGGCTCTTCAGCTCCTCTCCAGTGGCTCCCTGTGGGTTTTTAAAAATGGAAATGAATAACTGCATTTTGTTTACATTTTCATTTTCATTTATCATTGTTGTAGGTCTATGGTACGACGGAGTATTAGGGCCACATTGAGGAAAAAAATTAATCTGAGATTTTGAGAATAAAGTCATAATATTACAAGAATAAAGTCAGTAGTTTAAGAGAAGAAAGTCATAATATTATGAGAATATAGTCAGAAGTTTACGAGAAAAAAAGTCGTAATATTATAAAGTAGTAATTTTACATGTTATTTTCTTTTTTTCTCATAAAGTTATGACTTTATTCTTGTAATATTATGACTTTATTCTGGAAATCTCAGATTTGTTTCCCCTCAATGTGACCCTAATACTCCGTAGTACATTTGCACTTTGGCCCTCACTGCATTAGACTTATATACTATATACTTAGACTATAAACTGTGTTACCTTCATCACAATGCTCAAATGTTTTGCGGCTCCGGACAGATTTTTATTTTTATTTTTTTGCCTAAAATGGCTCTTTTGATAGTAAAGGTTGCTGACCCCTGGTAAAGGCTCTACCTAAGCATTACTTCATTACCTCAGATACTGTCCACCTGTACATTACATTTACACCTCAGGGCATGGAAGTGTGAACTGACTGCAACATTTAAATGCTTAATTTTTTTTGCCGTTATTATCCATCTGGGCACTATTGTTGTATTGTTGTATTGTTATATTGTTGATAGCTTGGTTTCTGCTTATCAGTGAGCTATTGTTTGCTTGTTGAATAGTTGAAAGCAAATAAAGTCCATTGTGATTTATGTCAGAATGAACTTTAAAGCCCCTCTGTGTTGGAACATTTTTGTCTTTTGCGTCTCCTAGTAGTGATGGTATCAAAGAAGACACTGTGGCTGAAAGCATCCCACCCAGGGACGCTGATATTAACCCTTACAATAAGCTAGATTTACCACAAGTCTGTAGTCAGTGATTCTGCCATCAGTCTCACCCTTTGACTCACCTGTGGCTTGTCTGGGATTGCCAGAAGGAAAGAGCTCTCTGTGCCAATAACTATTTGTATTGATTCCCGTGTTGTGGAATCAATACAAGGTTAAAGCCAAGGTGAGACAGCAGGCTGAACTAATTATAAGTTCTTCATCATCAAGATAGCATACTGAGCGGTTGGATATATGCCCAGGTTTTTCTATCTTGATGGAGCAGGCAGGTGGCAGAGCTCCAACCACGACTTAATGTCCTCACACTCTGTGATGTTGTGTGTGATAGATGAAACGACAACGGACTTCATGCAGGAATATTAGTGTATCCTTCGCGGGCGACGCAAATGATGCAAACTTGCGAAAGCCTCTCAGCGTTTAGGTTCTCCTCCTGTCGTCATTGACGTCCTGAGGAGGTTGTTGAATCAGAAATGGAGGAAATAAATCTTGTATGTGTCTGTGGTCACCCAGAGCTACGATAGTACATAGACCAGACCAAACTCTGTGTAGAAACCACAGACTGTCTATGGTAGAAACAACAACGTCGCTGCCGTATTTATCCAAACTCCATTCAGAAAACAAGCATTTTAAAAGTTGTTTGCTTGTTGTGTTGCGGAGAGACCCGACAAAGCATGAATTCAGACTTTTTACAAATCGCCATCATTATGTAGTTATTTCGGTATCATTTCGATCCGTTTATTACAATTAAATTACAGCACAATCTGTTTATTTTGGGTTCATACCGCAGTAGCGACGTCTGGCTTGCTAGATACAGTCAGTGCAATGACACTGTATGTGAATACAGCTCGCCGCCGGGTGACGTTATGAACCCAGACCCGATGGCGTTTCGTTTTCCATCATATCTGGGACTTCCACAACATGTACAGTAGCCCTACAAAGCAGCAACAATGGTTATTTCTTTCATGGTTGATGTAAATGGCAGAAAGAAAAGTTGTGATCTATGGAGACAAGCCTCTTCTCCTCTCCGACGCGTCTAGAGCGAGTAACGTGAATGAACACAAATGATACCGGCGGTCCAACTCCAGTATGTTTGTAAGTAAGAGTATGTTAATGAGAGAAGTTACGAATAAGTATGTTTGTAATAGTTGTTCTATAATACTGTTTTGCGCCATTATTACCAAAATATCACTCTTGAGTGAAAAGAAGATTAGTGGCTAGTTAGATATCTTAAATTATCAACAGAATATGTGTTAAATTAAAAGAAATATGAGACATTTTGGCAACCAATTAACCAACTTACTGACACCAATAAGCTGTAAAAACGTGTATTCATGTGCTCATCACAGCCTGGCTGAAAGTCTAGTTAGTCGTTGTCTAACGACTACTTCATAGTGGTTTGTGGTTTGTAGTGTTATCTGCCATGTCCTCTGAGGGGAAGGGGATGTTAAGTAATGCAAAGCCGTTTGGTGTTGCTGTGCAAAACACAGTATGCCTTGTACGCCCTTGTTGGGTGTAGAGCAGCTTGATACCAGCTGTGTGAAGGCACAACATCCAGGAACGCCTGAGGAGGGAATTATTTCTTCACATTTGGCACAAACTTCCACTTTGACTCAGGGATGAACTGATAAGAACTTGGTGGTTAAATGTCAAAGGTCATGTTTTTGGCCAAGAATTCATGTGCTAATTATGACATGGATGTAAACAGCAACTTGACTGGTTGGCGGAGGCGTACAACCACGAGGCCGTAATTCTAGTTTGAATATAGTTTTGGACCCAGTCCTTCTGTGTACAACATCCTCCTCCGCTGACTCTGTTTCTAGCTTGACCTTACAGAAACTATAAAACAGCAAGGTATAATGTATATGTTTATATTTATTTATTACATAGACTGCTTTATATTTTCCATCCCTTTCAGGCTCGTTACATCAAGACGTCTGAACTGGCAGCTATCAAGATTGTCAAGCTAGACCCTGGTATGTTACACATGACACAACATGCTCACTAATGCTGGCAAAACAGCAGTTAGTAGGTTGATTTTTTTTTTTTCTTCATTATTTGATTATTTAATTGTGACATTTTGGGAACTACGCCTCCGTCAGTCAGCCAGAGGCGAAGATAAATATCAGTTTCATAAGACGGCTTTGGACAAGACAAGGTCCATTCATCACACAATCTGACATACCTACAGATTGATATTGTGTCTCTGTGTCACACAAGATTGGGACCAAGATTTTATTTGATTTTAGATACATTTTATTCAGAAGTTTACTGAGTCTAATATGAGCAAGCAATGATCAGAAAACTTTATGTTGCTTTCTGACCAGGTCTTACACATTGCACCTTTAAGTGAATGACATGTCAGCCTCATATACCAGTTCTCCCACTAGTCTAACCCTATGGTTTACTGGTCTATAATTGTCCCTCCAGCTGTAGGAGCACCAGACTGTCGTGAGACAGACATTCACTAAACTGTGTCTGTCTTTTCAGGTGATGACATCACGTCCATCCAGCAGGAGATCACCATGATGAAGGAGTGCAAGCACAAAAACATCGTGGCCTACTTCGGCAGCTACCACAGGTGCCGTGTGATTTTTGCAGCCCCTCTTTGGAGATGTGTTTGAATTCCTGGGATTGTCGGTGGACTTAAATATGTGGAATTTGACTTTTATTTTCCCCACACTGCCGCTGGATTCCTCTCCCACTCGTTTCTGGTGCTCAGTTAGACTGTTGGCACGGCAGCTGGTGAATGATACTGTCTGTGTTTGTGGGCGTTAGTTTCAGAATATTAGGGAGTGTTTTACTTGTGAGAGTTTCCTTCTGGTACTGAATGTTTTAATGTTCTTTCACAGTCCCTGATAAAGTGGAGAACAAGCACAGCTCATGTCAAACACTAGATAACAGTTGTGTGTGTCTCTCTCCAGGAACACCAAGCTGTGGATCTGCATGGAGTACTGCGGTGGGGGGTCACTTCAGGATATCTACCACGGTACAAAGACTTGTGAAGAATTCTGAATGTAGACTTTGTATTACATCCAGTTTTAGTATTTTTATCTGCAGTTCATTTTATAAAGTGCTGCATTACCATTTAAAGAAACAGAGGAAATGTTGTTGTTACCCAGAGCAAGATGAAAAAGATCCATATTTCACATCTGTGTGTCCAGTACAGAGATAATGTGGCATTCATACAATGTCGGCACAGTGGGAAGACTTCTTGTTTCCTGACTTAAGTGGTACCTCTATAGAGTGCTACAGGAAGGAGTCCTAAAACCCAGAAATGAGTTAGCATTTTAACACTTCAGGTTCCCTCATCTGCAAGTCAATGGATTTTTAGTTAGATTCCTGAAATAAGGTCTGTGGTTAACACAAGCTGAAGGAAAAGGCGGTTGCTAACAAGCGGTTAAATGAGACTACTAAACGCCATCACAGCGACTCATCCTCCTTTACAGCCTCGTGGTGTATCCTCACGCTCATGCAACCGTGGTGTAGTTCGTTTGTAGCCTGACGTTAGCTTTTTACTTCTGGCGATTGCAATCACATTTAAAATTATAAAAGTGTGATTATCTTGCTGAACAAAACATGTAAGTATCATAAACGTGTGTTTACCACAGAGCTTATTTTCTGCAATAATCCAAAACCCAATGGAACAATCCCATTGGCTTTTTGTCGAGGGAACCGGGGCGATGCTAACTTCCTGGTTGGACTACAAAAATACCATTATTCCGAAACGCCAATATGCCAAAAAAAAAATCCATTGGACCGAGAGCCCATTTGTCCGACAGCCCGTTATGTCGGAAAAAAAACGCCCATTGTTCCTGCAACAAACAGAAGCACATGGCTAATTATTATACAAAAGGATGTCTTAGGATCTGTTTTTTCTACTATGGCAAAAGTATGACCCGCCCTACTCTGCCTCTGATTGGCTCACCCTGATATGCTTACCCTAAACCTAACCAATCTCACTCCTTGTGCCTAAACCTATCCAACACAGGCAACGAGTAGTAGCCAAGGCAGAGTAGGGCGGGTCATGCCTTCACCATAGTAGGAACAAAACTCGGAAAGGTTCTATGATGTCATTCTGCATAATTATTAGCCATGTGCTTCTGTTTGTTGCAGGGAAAGTGTGTATTTTGAATAGGCGTTGGTTTCCAGGATAACGGGCTTTCAGACAAATGTACTTTTGGTCCGATGGGACCGTTTTCGGACTATTGGGGTTTCAGAAAATAATGGTCCGTTGGAACAATGGTCAGTCCCTCTTAGCACAAACAGAGAAATGTCTCCCCTAGCTTTGTCCAACAAAAATACCCCTTTCATCGGTTATTGTATTTCTGTTTGTAACTCTTCTAAGTAAAGGAGATACAGCCTGTAAATGAGACAGTTTGGAGTCGGTTCAACAAAGATTTATTAGTATTGCTTCCACTGATTCTAATATTTATGCTTTATGCTCTGCTAAACATGTGCTGGACTTATCTCTAGATGCAAATTGATCTTCTCATCTGACTCTGGGTCAGACAGCAGACCCGTTTCCCTAAAATAGTCTGACTGTAATCTCCACGTTCATTTTGAGATTCATTAGTATAATTACTGTAAAGCAGATGTGGAAGCGGGCACACTGAAAAGCTCTGAAAAAGCCAGTAGCGCTCTATTTTTAGAAATGTACCTGCAGGCTCTGTGCTATTAATCAAACTGTCCTCCTCAGTGACGGGCCCATTAAAGGAGAAACAGATAGCCTACGTGTGCAGAGAAACCCTCCAGGTAAGGCTCTTTGTGTGAAAGGCAGCTTGTTGCTGTTGTAAAAATCTCTAAAGATACTTTGCTGACAGAATGACTCATGTGTTTTTCCCCCGGCCACAGAAGAGCTAAATAGTATTTAACCTCGCCAGACCACTAAATACACTCTAGAGGTAAATGTTGCTGCAGCACAACAGAGTCCACAGCGGGACGTGCCAGACGGTCTGTCGTTTGTTAGCGAGTGACCTTCTGCTCTCTGCGACGTTTTATTCAATAAGAAGGTTTGAAGAAAAATTAAAAAGGCAGAATTCCCAGAAGACAACAGGTCTTGTCTGACTTTGATATGCTTACTTAACAACTGCCAATGGACTCGTGCACTTTCTTAATTTATCCATCTTATCTAAATAGACTGGTGGTTATGAGTGATGACAGAGCGCAACCGTTCACTGCCTTTAGATTCATCATGATAATCCTCCGCAGTCTAACTTGATATACAAGCATTCTTGTGCACCTTTAGTTTTCCTCTTGCCTTTCTTGGAAATACTGTGCCATCTTTCTGTTTCCTTTTCATTCCAAATCACATGATTGTCCATAGTTAATTGCACATTTTTTTATCTGTTCAAAATGTACCTTAAAGGGAGATTTGTTAAGTATTTAATACTCTAATCAACATGGGAGTAGGCAAATATGCTGATTTATGCAAATGTATGTATATATTTACTATTGGAAATCAATTAACAACACAAAACAATGACAAATATTGTCCGGAAACCATCACAGGTACTGCATTTAGTATAAGAAAATATGCACAAATCACAACATGGCAAACTGCAGCCCAACAGGCAACAACAGCTGTCAGTGTGCTGACTTAACTATGACTTGCCCCAAACTGCATGTGATTATCATAAAGTGGGCATGTCTGTAAAGGGGAGACTCGTGGGTACCCATAGAACCCATTTATATTCACATATCTTGAGGTCAGAGGTCAAGGGACCCCTTTGAAAATGGCCATGACAGTTTTTCCTCGCCAAAATTTAGCGCAAGTTTGGAGCGTTATTTATCCTCCTTCCTGACAAGCTAGTGTGACATTATTGGTACCATTGGATTCCTTCGGTTTTCTAGCTTCATATGATGCCAGTGTGATATATGATGCTTCATTTTAGCTTAAAACTGAGCCCGCTATAATCTAAAAATGGCAAGTTGTGTTAATGCGTTAAAGAAATTAGTGGCGTTAACTTTGACAATTTTTTTTTTTTTCAATGTGTACCATTACGTCATCTCAACTAAAATTATGTTTTTTGAGTTACACTTGGTTTGAAATGGTAAAATCTGATTTATATGAAGTTGTGGTTTATTAAAAGTTTTAATTAATAATAGAAGACATGTAAACAAAATAATCGGCCCAAGCTCAGCTGATTTTAATTCTGTGCTTTTTTTCCAGGGTTTGTATCACCTGCACGAAACTGGCAAAATGCACAGAGACATAAAGGTACAGCTGCTTCTTTTAAGTCAAGTTGTTACTGTGTGATTGTGATCAATACATTATTATACTGATCAGGTTGTGGGTTTTCTCTGCAGGGAGCCAACATCCTCTTGACAGAGAGAGGAGATGTGAAACTGGGTCAGTGGTGATCTGTATCTACACACACACACACATGTGCACACCTGCAATACCTGATAAACTCCTCACACTCATCAAGTGAGCTTAAATAGGCCATCTATAATGTATCATGGGCCGCTCAGCTCCAGTGTGACCCTGCCTGTGTCTCTTCTGTTCCAGCTGATTTTGGAGTGGCAGCAGAGATCAGTGCCTCCGTAGCCAAGAGGAAGTCTTTTATAGGAACTCCGTACTGGTAAGATGAGTGGAGCTGTCTGTTTACAGCACCATGCAGAGTGGGATGCAACCTGTACGGGGTTTTGCAGATTCTCACAATACTGCTGTTAGTATGTTTTGGAACGTGATGTGATGTTCTTCTCCTCTTCTTCTCTCTCGTCTGTGTAGGATGGCTCCAGAGGTGGCTGCAGTTGAGAAGAAGGGCGGCTACAACCACCTGTGTGACATCTGGGCTGTCGGCATCACCGCCATCGAACTGGCTGAGCTCCAACCGCCCATGTTTGACCTCCACCCAATGAGGTGAGTCAGCACAGACAACGGGGGGCTTCTTCAGCTCAGACAGATGTAATGAAGTCTTGTGTTGTGTAACATTCTGGCTGCTTTGTATTTCATTCCTGGAGAGTCGCTGCATGTAAACAGTTCAGACATTTTCCAGCCCGGTGACATTTCAAACTATGTTTCAGAGCGCTGATGTTGATGTCCAAGAGCAACTTTCAACCTCCAAGACTAAAGGATAAAACCAAATGGTGAGTTTAAATGTCAGTGTTCAGTATAGATTAGGACCAACTGTTAATCTATATATCTTCTGGATGTACAATTCATTTACTTTGTTGCTCTCTGCAGGTCAGCAGGTTTCCAGAGCTTTGTGAAGATGTCTCTCATTAAAAGCCCTCGTAAACGTCCCTCAGCTGAGACACTGTTGCAGGTTGGCTTGCTCTTTATAGCTTGTCCTTAACTAACCAAATGTCCCTATATATGCACTACTCATAGTGTTAGTTGCATCCCCAAATCGGAGATGTTAGCAGTGATTCAGAGGTCTGGGTCCAGCATAGCAATGTCCTTCCAAAGACTGAAATTCTGACAATTAATTAGGAGGCCAGTTAGTGTAGTAGATGATTTTCTGAGATCAACATTAGTCTTCTGTTATTGTTCAAGATACTGATGTGTAATTTGTTCCTCCAGCATCCGTTTGTGACTCAGCTCCTGACCCGTAACCTGGTCATTGAGCTGCTGGACATGGCCAACAACCCAGAGCTCCACACCAGCCACACACACAGCATGGACGACAACGAGCTGGAGGTCAGTAGTACAAGGAAGGAAGGGGGACAGAGCTGGTACTGTTATAATATTTATCAACCATGCAGACTTTAAAGTAGTGTAACTATACTGTGACATCCAAATCATACTCTGTATGCTGTACAGCGAACCACAGAGGAAGAAAAGCTGGTGGAAAGAGACAGACGGTCACATTGTGAGTGTTTTTGCCGGTGTGTCATCTTAATGATTTGTTGACAGATCGGGGATGTGGCTCCAGACAAGATACAGTCAGCAGGGAAACACCTGCCTGTAGAGAGGACGCTGTCTGAAGAACAATGTGAGGACACACACACACACACACACATAGACACTTTTTAAAGGGGCACTTGGGAAATTTGGAGTTGTTGGATTGCGTATTTTTCCAGACTTTGAGTTAGGCTAAACGTGTTTCCTGTACCTCTCTTTGTACCTGATGCACAGAGGTGGAACTGATATTGACTGGTTGTGTGTTGGAGTATTCCTTTAAAGGAAGAGGTCAACATTTTGGGAAATACGCTTATTCGCTTTTTCTCTATACACAAAAATCTACAGCCGTGGCCAGAGGCATTATGATTCCGGGTTGTCCGTCTGTCCGTCCGTCCGTCCGTCCGTCCGTCCGTCCGTCCGTCCGTCCGTCCGTCCGTCCGTCCGTCCGTCCGGTCCGTTCTCGTAAATGTCAGGAATGCCTGACATAAACTGCAACTTCACTGGTTGGTGGAGACATACAACCACAAGGCGATATTTCTAATTTGACACTTATTATGATTTTATTAGAATCTTTTTTATGTCAACAACAGCACGAGAGAACAGCAACATTAATGCTACAGGCACCATGACATCTACATGTAAATATATCATCCATATAGATCTTACATATTAGACAGTAACACATTTTCTTTGACAATCAATGTATGTGCAAGTGTACTTGACGGCTGTGCTTGTAACTGCATGCACGCATGTCTAAATATACTGTATGCTGGTTGTACTTGTGTGAAGAGTGGCTTCATTGTCTGCTATGACTCTTCAGTATTCAGTGCTGTAATCTCCAGAATATGAATGAGGACAAAAGGCTCTCAGTCAGCGAGCCTGCTGCTGGCGGCCGTCGTCCAGTAACCCCGTCCATACATGTGGGACGAAGGCTGCGTCAGAGGATGGCACTGAGAACATGCCAGTGGTGTGTGACAGACAGTGGTGCTTCTATGTATGCACTGGCTGGAGTGACTTCATACCCGCTGCAACTGCCAACGGGCCTCTTGTGGCGTATCTAGTGTGATCGTCTGTCTTCACACTCTGCCCAGCACCGAATCATCAATCAACCTGACCTCAACTTCCCTTAAGTGTGCTAGTCATAGACACATAAAGCCACAAACACATCCAACACCTGCACCTCGGTTTGACCAACACAGGCTTTGAAGGCTCACACTACCACTGCTACTAGGCTGATATTACTACTAGACTGGGCCTCAGTACTTTTGGCACCACAGTCAGTAGCTTCCATCCTCTGGGGACCATGAATATCTCTGAGATATTTCTGTCTGAACCGACTGACAGACGTAGACATAGAGCTATGCTGCAACAGGAAACAGATAAATAGCAGTGCAACAACAAGGCATCATGCTGTAAATAACATGAAGTAGGTGTGAAAAGGTCGGGGAAGCTGCTCGGCTACTTTATAACACAGTGCAGAGCTGTTTGAATCAGCCGTTCCCAACTGCGTTACCGTGCAGCAACACAAGGCCAAAAAAGGACACGTTATCTTCACTGTGATGGAATTTCTTTTGCAATCATGTTTCAAGTCTCTGCAAGAAGATTTTCATACTGCAGTGAAACTGCTGACTGCTGGGAGGGTGGAGAAGAGTTCAAAGTACGTAGTAAATGGAGTAAAACATGCAAAACAAATTACATTTTCCAATCCTTTAGCGTTAACTGTGACAATTCTGACATGCATGTGAGATATTTTACAATCAGTTTTCTAAATATCAAAAGAAACAGCTTGACTGACTTCTCATATCAAGTTCTCAACTTTAAAATGTTGACGGAAGTTTCATTGATTGATGCGGGCGTTCAGCGACACCATGAGAGCTAGCTGAGCCGAGACAACTTCCTCTTTCTGCTTCACTAGTTCCCCCTCCATCCTCCGCTTCATAGTCAAACTGTCGACTGACAGCTTGGTTTCTCTGTTTACACCTCGACCTGCTTCTTCCTGTTAATCACGTCTCTGCACTACTGTCAGGATATAGTGACCGTTTTATAAAAATAACTTGTTTTAATCATATTTGCTCCAATTCTACCCACTGCTGCTTTAAATGGCAAACATTATACAAAAGTGGTGCAAACGTTTGGAAGTGATGCACGTTTGTCTTTATATCATTTTATTATGGATATTTTTTTTAAAGTAATGGATACCAAATGAGTAGCTTGTGAGTATCAGTATGGATCCACCCATCCCTAGTTGTCATGCTGTGCTCGGCTCTCGTATTGGGTCAGGGTTAGTGCTATAGCTCATTATTGACCTGATAGGTGATGTGTGGTTGCAGAGTGCATCCTGTGTCTAGCTCCGACTAAGGCTAATCAATGCACTTGAGAGCGAGTGCTCATCAATAGTGCATGATGAAAAGGCCTGGATTGTGTGGGAGCGCGTTGGCCTGCTCTTTATTGTCTGATAAACCTCACAGTTCTGTGTGAACACTAAACAATACTCTCGCTTCATTCTCACCACGTTTCTCTTTGCAGTCGACCAGGTGAAGTTTGGACCTCAGCTGAGGAAAGTCACTGAGCCGTATCCTGCTCTGGTAATGCTCTTCTTCTGCAATGTATTTTAGTGACAGTGATATATTTACTGATACATGAATATGACCATAGACTCCGTTTACCCTCTACAGCAGGGCTCTTATGATGACGACTGGAGTCTGTCTGGAGACGAAGACAACTCACCGTAAGACTCTTCTACCTTCGTTCTGTATTGGGGTTGTATTCTGGTTTTTCACTGTTGAGATGTCACAGCTGTACAGGATGCCTCCCTTGAATCAATCAGTAGTTAATCTGATGACAACAATAGAAAAACTGCCCAAATTCCCCTCCTTTTGTCAACGATACACTCTGATTATGTTTTTCAACAGTGTCCAATAGTGCCCAAGAATCCAAAGAATGACTAAGCACCAATAGTCAACCCTCGATATTGAGGTATTTGGTCAAAAAATATTGTGATATTTGATGATCTCCATATCGCCCAGCCCTAGTAGGAGCCAGGTTTTGACAAGGAAGAAGAATGCATGAGATGAAAAGGACAATATTAGGTTTTGGTGCATTAATTTTAAAGCAACAGTTCACCCAAAAACAACATAATTTTTTATAGCACTCTCCTCCATAGGCTCGCTATGGTCCCAGAAAAAGTTTTCTATCAAACAGTGTTAAGGAAAGCCAGAAAAAAGAAAGCATGTCAGTGCAAACAGACTTCAACAGAAGTAAAATGTTATAAAAAAACTTCTGAAAAACGTCCTGTGCAGCATTATCCAAGTGTCTTGCATTCATTCATGGAAATCTAAACACAGCTGTTTTCACTAAACGAACTGGATACTGTGTTCCAATATGGAGCCTCATTCATTTCAATTAAAATAGCTCACCCAGTTGCATACCTCCCAAAAAGTTCTACGGGCTTCCGTGTTTTATCAGTAACAGTCATCAAGACTCTTAGATACTTAATCAAATCCTGAAATTATATGAAATTATTTTGACTGGTATGTAGGGACTGTGCACAATCTCTTCTTGGGCAGGTGAGTGTCACGTGACCTGCTATTCCGAGTGTGGCCACTGGATGAAAATTGCCTTTTTGGGATTCGGTGGCACTATTGGGCACGACAACACAATCAGAGAGAGTGTATCATTAATGACAGAATGTGGATATTAAAGTGCTGACCTGCATTGACCCTTTTTAGTTAGGCTGATTGTTATGTAATATGTTTTATTATTGAAATAGCAGTAGGAGCCCTCAGCCTCTATTATGGGACTCGTAGTGGACCTCTGGTTCCTTCCCCTGCCATTGTTCTGGCCCGTTCAGACCCGTAGTCAGATAAACAGCAGGTCTTCCTGTTGCAGGAGCCTGTTGGAATGTGTGGAGCAAGCTCTGCAGCTGAGGTAGGCCACATCCATCAACTCCAGCCTCTCCTAACAGCAGTGCCCCCCATCCCATATGAATTCCCCCTTAAATAAGCTTCTTGTGATGACCTTTTTTTATGATTTGAATATCAGCTAATGCCAAACATCTTTGACGTAACCAGTGGGTTTGTGTTCGCTCTCCGCTAACCCCATCCCCAAAGTCATGAGCTGGGTTCAGATGTGATTCAGCACAAACCCACTGCTTCTCTGCTTCTTTGGGCTATTTGTCTGCTTTTATTTATTTGGTTTTTGTTGGTGTTGTTTCTTCAAGATGTGTGTTTGTGTGCTGCTGTTATAACCCCGCCCCTCAGCATCCTCAGCCTCCTCAGCCTTTTTGTTGTCCAGCTTGTTGCCATGACGCCTGATTTGGATCTCATTGGATGACTTGATTCTAAGGTTGTTTTTTTGGAGCCTGATCAGGACCTTGTTGCTCCTTTTTGTCTTTCAGGAGTTTAACCATTAGGAGGGCGCCATCTACTGATGTGAGTGGTAACTACACAACCATAAACTGAAGCTGTGGTCCATATGCATACTGTACTGATTCTATCCGAGGTTTGAGTATGTGTACACCTGAACAAAAACATGGATTATACTTAAAAACACCAGCAGGAAGACTTGACAGAATAGATGAAATACATAAAACTCAAACTTGTGAATTGTGATCAGCTGAGATTAAGTGATATACAGTATTTAAATCAGAATTTCAGAATCAGTATCAGGTTTATTTTGCCAAGTATACTGTATATATACATGGAATTTGACTCCGGTTTTATGTAGCTCGGGTTCTCAGGTGTGACGATGTCATCGCTACAGCCAAGCATTACAACATGGTGTACAGGTTATAGGATTAGTATATATACAACGTGTTGTAGGATGACCTTCAGAGTGATTCATGTGTTTTGTCATTCTGGTGTTTTTCAGGGAGGGAGGAAGAGTGGTTTGTACAGTCCGGCTACGGCCTCCCTGCCGGCCTTCAGCTCTTTAACAACTCCCAACACCGAGGACAGCGAACTGACGTCGAGACCCAGCTGCACACTGGGCCCCGACGCTGCCGTCACCGACGCCGACTCCACCTCCACTACAGGTACAACACAATCAGGTACAATCAGAGCTCTTGTTGTGTTGCCAACATACAGTATGTCGGCTTTTCAGTAACTAAGAAAAGTAGCTTTGTGGTTAGCTGGACGGTTTGTTTGACTTTATCTAAGGCCTAAATTATACTTCTGTGGAAAAGCTGAGCTCCCTCAGAGGTCACTGTGAGACCTCACAAAACACGATTTTGGCTATAACTCAAGAATTCATATGCTAATTATGACATTTTATACAAATGTCTAATAAGATAAGAAAGTTAGGAAACTTCCTAAGCAAAAAAAGATGATTCGATCGCAGCCCCAGACTGACAAAAATCACTTCCCCTTCCTCCCTCCTGTGTTTTTCAAGTGTTGGCCAGGTGCTCGGCCACTCAGGACATCAGACAGCGCTGCAGTGATCCGTGTCTGACTGTGGGCGACGCCGCACCACCAGAGAAGAGGAAGGTAGTTTCCTCTCCCAAAAGAGAGACACCGCTATCACCTGAATGGAGCACACTGAGGAAAAACACTGAGGACGCTGTGAGTGGAAGCCTCTCACATCAGTAGCTTGTGTGATTTGCTAACATAATAACTTCCTAATGTCTGTCTAATGGTGACGAATCATGCAACCGGACGACATTTTTGATTTGTAATGCATCTGATGTATGAGTTTTTATCATCCCCCTATGTTTTGTTATGTGTAACCTTTGACATTTCTAGAGGGCTGATTGTCATGGACTTCCTCCTACCCCTCAAGTCCATGTAAGTGTGAAATCTAACAGCATGTGACCTACTATAAAAATCTGACCGACGGCAACGCCCCGACGACTAACAAGATAAGCTTCCTCGCATGGCATGATACAAGCTGCACTAGGAACAGTTTTTATGAAATAATCAAGCTGCATCATTCCATCAAATATGTTTGTGCTTCAGTTTTTACACATTTCCAGATATATTTGGTATCTCTGGAAGCCTCAGCGCGCAGCTACTGCTTGCTGGTATTTGGCGTCGCCAATGTGCAAAGTAGCCTAGTGCAACTTTAAATACATTACTTAAAGTTATCATTGTAATAATCATATGTGCTGTTTTTGTTAGAATGGATATCATTTAAACATTGAAGGGTCACTATAACCTTGTCAGACCATTGGTGATTGAGTTGCTGTGCTGGTTCTGTAGATGGGAGCCTGCTTCTCCAAAGTCTTCAACGGTTGTCCTCTTAAAATCCACTGTGCTGTCACATGGGTGTTACCCAAGACAAGAGGTAAGACAATAACTGTGGAGGACGGAACCTGCCAAAATCAAAATAAATAATTTATATTTATATTATATTTAAGATAAATAAATGACTCGATAGATAAATAAATAAATAAATATGTCATTAAGTAAATAGCTAAAATAATATTAAAAATAAATGTAGCCATTAATTAATTAATAAAATGTGACATAAATTGGTATTTCTGTTTTAATTTGCTTCTTTATTTATTTATCTTTGTATTAATTCCCTTATTTATTTACTCTTCTGTTTAATTTTTCCTTTTATTTATTTATGTATTTATTTTTACTAAATAAATATTAAATTTTAAAGTGACATGTAAAAAGAAATGTGTTAAAATAAATCAGTTTGGGGAAATAAACAAGGGGTGAAATACAAAGGGAAAATCTTGCAGAAATAAATGAATTAATTAATTAGTACATACATTTAAAAATATAAAATAAATGCAAAAATAAAAGGGAAAATTAAACAGAAAAGTAAATAAATAAGGGAATTAATACAAAGATAAATAAGTAAAGAAGCAAATTAAAACAGAAATATCAATTTGTCACATTTTATCAGTTCATTAATGGCTACATTTATTTTTCATATTATTTTTGCTGACTTTAATGACATGATGATATTTATTAATTTATCGAGTCATTTATTTCTTTATTTTTAATTTTGGCAGGTTACGTCTCTTAATGTCCCGAGTGCTTCAAAATAGAGTGAAATCAACTTTGCTAGATATGTCACCAACTGTACAAGTGACAACAAGATCAATGCCCCAATGTTTTCTCTTTAACAACCGCTTTCCCCTCTTAGATCAGTACCTTATTCTTGGGGCAGAGGAGGGCATCTACACACTGAACCTTAATGAACTTCATGAAGATACACTAGAGAAGGTAAGGAAAGGACTGATTTACCATTATTTAGTGTTATTAGTGTACTATAGGCTACTGTATCACAGCACATGGGAAATCTGAACTCAAAGCAACTCTGCAATGTTGTCTTTTCTCTCAGCTGCTCCCTCAGCGATGCACATGGCTGTATGTTATGAACAACGTGCTGATGTCTGTATCAGGTAACAAATCTCTTCACACATGTTGGTTTTAGTCAGTTAGATCACAGCGTGCTGTATTGCTATCTGCTGCTCTAAGAAGGTATCTTGTCCTGCAGGGAAGTCTTCCCAGCTTTACTCTCACAGTCTGGCGACTCTGTTTGACCAGAGAGGACACCTGCAGAAGAAACAAAGCAGCCTGTCGCTCAGCACCAGCCGCTTCACTGACAGGATCAGCTCCAGGTACGACTGGAAACATAGAGCTGTAGCAGTAGTAGTAATAGTAACGGTGTCAGTCTTGGCGCTACCAATGGGTGGCACCAAAGTAAGATATTTTTAACTCTATATATAGTGACAGCCAAAGTTGTTCTTACTTTTCTCTCTCAAGCCACAGAAAGTTTGCCGTATCTGTGAAGATCCCCGACACTAAAGGCTGTAGGAGGTGTAGCGTAGGTAAGTGATGCACACTTTACTTTCTACATGCTCTGTATGTTTATTCAGTCATAACAACAACAGACTCTACTTTTCTTCTCTCTCTCTCTCTCAGCCAGAAACCCGTACACAGACAGTACATTTCTCTGCGGGGCAGTTCCCTCTGGCCTGGTTCTCCTATTGTGGTATGAGCCTCTGCAGAAGTTCATGCATCTAAAGGTTTGTACAGACACTTTAAATGAAATATAGCACTTTATATATTGTATTCTGTTGTAGGGCTATACTGGTCCTGTGTTGACCCTTACTCCTCACTAGGGACATTTTTAATTTTTCGATTGTCACCAGGTTATATCTAAATCAATCCCGTTCTTAGCATCACCTAACCTGACTCTTCCTCTTTGTGTTTGCCTTGCAGCACATACCGATGAAGCTACCTGAGTCTCTGCCTATATTTGAGCTGCTGGTGTTGGTGTCGGATGAGTTTCCCCAGCTGTGTGTCGGGGTGAGAGACTTTAGTAACGGGAAACGACCGATCAGCCAACAGCTCAAGTTTGATATCATAGAGCTGAACAGCACGCCTATTTCAGCACCAGGTAAGATAGACTGTTTATCTGTTTATCTGTTTATAGAGCTCAGCTCAAAGCTTTAACTAAATTCTGTCTCTTCGTGCGTCTGCAGAGAGCGGAGCACTCGGGGCAGTACAGGTAACCCAGATGGACCGAGACACTGTTCTCATTGCATTAGAACGTAAGTCACTTCTATCTCAACACATGTTCCAAATCCTCCAGCCATCTTTCACGATGATAATAACATCTCATTCTTGATGCTCATTGGACAGAAACTGTAAAGATAGTGAACCTCCGAGGGCTTCCATCCAAAGAGCTGGCTGCTGAAATGGTCTTTGACTTCCCCATTGAGGCTCTAGGTTAGAAACAATCACATGATAAACACAGTGAGAGTGAGACGTTGTGGTTGTTGCCACTGACAGCTGAGTGACATGACATTGTTCTATCAGTCTGCTTACAGGACAGTGTGCTGGCTTTCTGGAAGCACGGCCTGAAAGGGAGGAGCTTTCAATCAAATGAGGTGATTAGCTTCGAGATCTACGTCAGGTTGGGATGTCATGTGTTTGTCACCGTGTCTATAAACAAGTTGAATTTCATTTTTTATCTGCAGGTGACACAAGAAATTACAGACGAGAGTCGAGCATTCAGAGTTTTGGGAACAAACAGGTATGTTTTCTGACAATACACTCATCTCACAATATCTTTCACTGGTTTAGATACTGTGAATGTAACGGGAGGTCTTTCTTCTCTTTACGTTACCTCCATACACAGTTCATAACAGCCCCGTTAACTTTGTTTTGTACCGCTGATAGCGGTTGCGGCCAAGCTTTTATAGCTCCATCGTTACCATGGATACTGTAGCATTAAATATAAAATAACCGCATAAAAATATGAAAATAACACAAATATGTACACCTAACGACTATGTTACATATACAGCATAAGCTAAATCATGAGCTTTGGGCCAACTCTGTGTTTGATTCATGCACTCTGAACGAGCTGTGAGGTTTCCCTCCCTTTCCTTCTTGACTTCGTACAGAGACATCATCCTTCAGAGCACACCGACAGATGATCCCTCAGCACTGAGCAACCTGTACATCCTGACCGGACATGAAAGCAGCTACTGAGAGAAAAACGGCTCGACTTCTTCAAAAACTCACACTGAAGAAAGACGGAGATCTGTTCTATAACCTTTGACATCCGTCACTGAAGCTGCAGCACCAACTGATCACACCATCTCTCTCAGCTGAAAGTGACTAATAACGTCAGTATGGACAATTCTGTCGCCCGTCCAGGCTGTTAGTTGTTGGGCAACACATGTACAAGAGAGACTCGTCAACATGCTAAGTTTCTAACTCTCACATCTGCTGATCAAAGCTACAAAAGCCAAGATCTTCATGTAGAAACAATTAATCTCACCACCAGCGTAAATCACAGTGTGACTGCAGCAGGGAAGACGGCTCCATCCCCGAGATCCACTGCTGTCAGTATGGACCGTAGACCGTAGAAGAACATGGACCTAACATCAGTGACAGCACACATAAGTTTCTGAACTGATGTTTTGAAGCTTATATTAGGCCCTGTTCACACCTGGTATTAACATGCGTCCTCAGTGATCACAAGTGGACAGCTCGAAGTACAGGTGTGAACGCACTCAAGACGCATTGAGGACGCTTTGAGATCTGATCTTTCAGACCACATTCAGAGGTGGTCTGGGCCACATTAAGGACCGCCTACTCTTCTGACGTCCCGCTGGGATCAGAGGGGGCTCTGATCACAGACAGACCGAAAACATCAGAAAATTGTCCAAAAAAAGGCTGATAAATGTCCCAAAAAAATGTTATAAAGACCAATAAATGTCCAAAAAAGATGTCCGAAAAAATTTAAGAAAAAAAATTACAAAAATTACGAAAAATATCTGAAAACAAGCCGAAATGTTTTTCGAAAGATGTCAGAAAAATATCTGTAAAAACGTCTGAATTAAGGCTGATAAAAAGGCCAAAAATTCCCAAAACAAATTCTGAAAAAAGGCTGAAAAATGTGTGAAAATATGTCAAAAAAAGGCAGAAAAATTCCAAAATCTGACTGAAAAATGTCTTAAAAATGCACGACAAATATTACGTCACAACGTCTGCTGTATCAGCTGTGTCTTTACTACGTGTTCATTTGCATATAGAGCGGGGAAGTGAGATCGCATCACAAGTGGCAACTGGAGACGCATTCTAATGCCAGGTGTGAACACCTGTCCATTTGTGATCGGATCACTGAGGACGCATGTTAATGCCAGGTGTGAACAGGGCCAGTGTTTACTGCTTACTGCCGTCTTTGTCAGTTACTGGAACCAGAACATTTAGTCAAAATGAGGGAAGACACCCTGGAGGAGCTGAGTGTGAACATGAATAAACATTAATATCCCCTTAAAGGAATAATGATTCTCATAAATGCCACAAAGATGCACTCACGCTAACAGCGCTAACAAAGAACGTACAGTATATTACCAAAAAGTGAAAGTCAATAGTTCATTCCATTGCAACATCAGCGCCCAGCAAGCAAAGCTAAGCTTACACCATTTTGGACTGAAAAGGACAACCGGAGGTCAGTAAAACATCCGCCTACAAAGTGCCGTACTATTGACATATTCTACTGAAATGGCCTGCGTTGAACAATAAAATATGAGAAAATATAATACGCGTTTTCAGTCCAAAATGGCGGCAGCAGCTGTTGTCAAAAAAACACCGGAGTTTCATCTCTTTGCTTCTATACTCTTTGGCGCTAATAGTGGAAAACAGAGCTAGTTTAAAAAGAGGGCGGGGCTTCAACTCTACACTTTTCCCCATGAAACAACATGTCAGTGATATTTAGATAGTCAGCTTGAATAATTCAAAGAGTGTGCAACCGAGTTACAACCCAAATGTATACTTACACAAGATACCATGTAATTCTGAAAATCGCATTTAATGTGTTTTGAAGATGATGAATGTGCTCTAGCGTAGCAGCATTTACATGTTGAGAGAGCCTCAGGCCTGTGAAAACCTGTTCACCTTTCTGAATATGAAGGGTCCTTTCATTGCAGTCAGTCGGTGCCAAACACTGCTATAACCCGTGACTCTATGTCTCTTCTCCATCTGCTTTAATATTAATTCAACTTAGGCTAACATAGGCTAAACGTACAATGTTGAGGTGCCATAGAAACTGAATGCAATTAAGGTTCAGCTAGTTTGACTAAAATGTAAATTCCACTACAGTAGAGTTTTGTGTGTGTAATGATATTTGTTATTTATGGAAAGGGAACTGTACTGTAAGTAACACTCACCTTTCCCTGCAGAGATACTTGAAAGACATAATATGCATATGGCTATTTGTTTTTTAAGATGTTTTTATTGTTATTGTGTATACATTTTAAGTATATAACGATACAGTATACCTTTACGGAATGGAGGGGTTGTAATATGCGCAATAAAGATTTTAATATCCTTTTGAATCTGAAGCAGACTTTATTTCATTGTCATAACAAAGATTCACTTGTAGCCTCAACAGAGGTTTGGTCAGATGTCAGAATTCAGTCATAGCAGCATATGTTTGTAGAAAACTCATAGTGACACTGATGCTTCTTAAACAAGTTAGTGTACATCAAATAAATCTAAATAAACTTTTATTTCTGCACAGAAAATAGCACAGAAGAGGACGATTAGGGCCACTTGTGAAAAATGTATTTGAGTGCTGAGATTAAACTCAGTATTCTGACTTTATTCTCATAATGTTGACATTAAACTCAAATACATTTTTCACATGTGGCCCTAATCCTGTTCTTTAAAAAGCAACTCATGATGATGTGGATGATGTTATATTTTATCTGTGTGCTTTAACAATTGTTCACCCCTAAGGGGTTTTAATTACACGTTAGAATATGTTGATTACAAGCCTTTTTCCCTGTAAATTTGCAATGTAATATTTACCCTATAGGTCTAATATGTTTTGTTGTAAAGTACATAAGAACCCAACAAAAAATAAAACTCAAAAGTATATACAAGGCCATGAACACAAGGAAAAATTGGTTCTACTTTCAGGAAATTATATATATAGATATAAATCTATATATATAATACATAATCCACAAATTTGCATTATTCTTTACAGAAAAAAAGGAAGGTAGACTAATATAGAAAAAATATTAAAGGGACTATTTGTAACTTTTTAAGCGTATAAATGTAGCGGGTCGCCACACATGCGCGCTCGCATATGCGCGTTCACTACACACTGCAGAAGAGTTAGTTTAGCTCTGAGAATATCTAGTGAATGTACAGGGGACGTTTGTGCAGAAATAACTGCTGCAGCTCCTCCAGACCAACAGAGGTTTTCCGTGTCTTGTGAAGTGACGAGCTCTATTCGTTGTCTTCTCGTTACCGACTGGGTGCCGGTGTCTCCTCTGCTCTCTCCGGCTGCGGGCGGAGAGAGCCGGGAGACACGCTGCAGAGCCCCGCTGCCTCAGCCTGCACTTAGGCAGGAAAAGCCAACACTAGGACCAGATCTAAATCATGTTCATGGAGAGACCTTCGTCTGGTCAGCTAACATTACTGCCAAGCAGCTGAAATATAGAGTGATATTGTGGTTTTAGCTGACGTGTGTCGCCTCACTGTTTTGAGCGACGCTCGTTCAGGTATATTTAGAGCGAGCAAGCGCGAGCCCGACGCTGACTTTCGTTGATTTCACGGCCACAGGTGTCGCTGTTAACAAGCATTTCTGAAAGTTACAAATAGTCCCTTTAAGTAACCAATAAATAAATAAACAGTGATAAATAAATTAACAGTATTGTATTGTGTAGTATGTAGTACAATGTACTATGCATGCTTGCATGATTACAGTACATATTCCACTCTGTTGGTGGCGGTAATGGACTAGGATATGGACACGACACGCCCACTTTACGTCACGACACGCCTCCTGAGATTACGTCCGGGTTTCAAATACTTCTTTTAACCCTCAAATCATTATATGTTCCTAAACCTAACCAAATAATATTTGTGGGTGATCACAACCAAATCATTTTGTGTCTAAATCTAACAAAATATGTGTGAAACTTTAAAGTTATGGTGCCTAAACCTCATTGACAGTGTGGAGGGGGCGTGTCTTGATGTTGATTGTTGACCCGCAGACAGAGCGAGTTGGGTGCAGCAGCAGCAGCGCAGCAGCAGCAGCCGCAGCCATTTCACTGTTCATTCATTGGTGTCGAGGCCTACTCAGTCTAACCGGTGAGTTACACATTTAAAGGTTAAAACGGTGACGTTAAACACTTTATAAGAAGTTGTTGAAGCGTAATTGTTGTTATAGATGTTCTCTGAGAAGGATAAAGACGCTGCATTAACGTAAACAGGCGGCGCGTTAGCTAGTATGATGCTAGCTAAGCTAAGCTAACATGCTATCATTTCTGTGTTCATACGCCATTACAGAAACATATGGACGAAACTGAAAGCATTGCGCACTAAACACCATTACTATTGTGTTTTATAGATAGATAAAGTCGAGCTAGCTACTCTGTGAGTAACGCAACACACAAAACATACAGATAGCTAACACAGATAAGCCTAACGTAAGCCTAGTACGACGTGTTATCTGACGTTATCTGTGTTTACATGTTTATCTACGTTAGTGCAAGTAGATGATATGGAAAACAGCGTGCCAGTGGTTGTAAAACTACTTGATAAAGAGGTAACTTGTGTTGAAATCGTCTCATAAGTTAACCTGCAGAGCTAGTCAACAATGAAAGCTGCTAGGTGCGTCTCTTGAATTGCTTGATTGGTTTACGTTACACCCTTTCATACACGTTTAGTAGGCTGTTGATCAGCTTACATTCGTGCTAGATAGATAGATGTAACTTTATTGATCATGAGTGAAATTCAAGATGGTTATGATATGGATAAACGTTAAAATGTGAGAGTGCTGCTCCCTAAAGATTACATTTAGTGAAACCATATGGTCTGTCAGAGCAGTCAATCACCCCTGCAACCAAATACTTTTCACATTCACAAACTTTCATTTTCGCTTGAATGGTATCTGTTACACTCTTTCATACACTTTTTTCCCTCAGTTTAGTAGGTTGTTGATGAGCTTACATTCATGCCAGATAGATACATGTAATTGTATTGATCCTGAGTGAAATTCAAGATGGTTATGATATGGATAAACGTCAAAATAAGAAAGTGCTGATCCCTAAAAATGATAACTTGAGATACCACCCATGAGAAACCATATGGTTTGCTGTCATGGTTTGTCAGAGCAGTCAATCACCACTGCAACCAAATACTTTTTCACATTCACAAACTTCATTTTCGCTTTTATGTGGAGCGAAATGCTCTGAGTATAGAGTATAAGTAGATTGAATTCAAGCCAACGTGCAGTGGTTTTAAAACTACTTGATTAGAAAGGTAACTTGTGTTACATTCGTATCATAAAGTAAACATGTATGAACCTGCAGAGCTAGTCAACAATGAAAGTTGCTAGGTGAGTCTTGAATTGCTTGACTGGTTTACGTTACATTAGTAGGTTGTTGATCAGCTTACATTATGTTAGATAGATAGTAACTAAAGATGTTTATGATATGGATAAAGGTTAAAATAGGAGAGAGCTGCTGCCTAAAAATGAACGAGACAAGATTTCTGGAGATAGTTACTGTCTGAGTTAAGTGAATCCATATGGTTTGTCAGAGCAGTCAATCACCACTGCCACCAAATACAGTACTTTTCCCACATTAACAAACTTTCATTTTCGCTTTCGTGTGGAGGGAAATGCTCTTAGTATTGAGTCTGTCTGTGGAAAGAGAGCAGCATGCAGCAACACTAGCAGGCAAGAAAACACAGTAGAAAACAGTTAAGGAAGAACTGGATTTTGTTTGGCTTAATTTTATTTTATTATACTGATGCATTCTCATCCTTAACATCCCCCTTCAGTAAACACATCATACACATGCAAAACAAAAACAGTAATACTCAGTATATTGTATTGGTTTAATTTTTAAAAAAATTTTTTTTTTTAAAGGGACTGTTTAAAAGAATCAGAAATGGGGCCGATATATTTAATTCAGTTCTATGTTTATATACTATATGCATTATATACTGGAATTTAAATTCCCGTTTAAGTTATTGTTACTGCATTCAAAAAAATTTAACCAAGTTACTGGTGTACGATTTATAAAAAATAAATATATATATATATATATATAAATATATATATATATTTATATATATATAAATTTATATATATATATATATATATATATAAATATAAATAAAAATAATTCAGTAAATTTATATCTATATATTTTTTTGTTATATTTTGTTTTACAAAGTTAAGAAAGCAATGTTTAAGTCCAGCCTGTTGTTGCCTTAAACATAAAAGAACAATCCCAGTCACTTCCACACAGTGAGGCATACAGCTTATTAATTACACACTGGTATTGGATCAGTATTTGGTACCGGGTATCGCTATTGGTATCAGGACTGAAAAAGTTGGATCGGTGCATCCCGAAGTAGTTTAGCTAGGCATTCCTAATAAACTGACAACTGAATGTATTTATTAATTACACCACTTAATTGTTAACTGACAGTCAATGCAGATGACCCTGTCATCCCTATCATTAAATATTGGTTGTGGTTATACTGTAACAGTAATCATTCATTTTTCTTTCTTCTAGGCTACACAGAACTTCCATCATGGTGAAGATTTTTATTGGTAACCTTGCCTGCAATACAGCACCTGAGGAGCTGCGTGAACTCTTCGAGAAGTATGGTAACGTCTCAGAATGTGACATTGTCAAAAATTATGGTTTTGTACACATGACCAACACTTCTGAAGCTGAGGAGGCCATTCAAAACCTCCACCAGCACCAGTTGAATGGCTGGCGCATGAATGTCGAGATGAGCAAAGGGAGGCCCAAGTCCACCACCAAATTGCATGTCAGCAACCTCGGCGAAGGGGTCACCCCTGATGTTCTGCGGGCTAAGTTTGCAGAGTTTGGCACGGTGGTGGAGTGTGACATAGTGAAGGACTACGCCTTCATTCACATGGAGCGAATGGAGGATGCCATGGATGCCATCAGTAAGCTGGACAACACGGCCTACAAAGGTGAACTTTTTGGCAGGGAAGAGCTAGTTGTCTTTGCTGTCTATAGATACGAATTTGGATTCTGTTCTGTCGCTGTAGAGCTCTCATGACAAGTAAAATCCACTGGCTTTATTTCCACATTATTTGATCAGATGGACTGAAAGTAATGTCTCTTGTAAAAACCAGTGGCAGTGTAACTGGTGAACAGGCACAAATTTTCCTGCACTTGGCGCGGCAGATTATTTCGCTTTGCTCAGTGATTGTCGGACAAGTGCATTTAACGTATTTTATAGTCGGTAAGAGCCTTTTTTCGTGTCAGAACTCCACGGTCTCATGCGTGTCTTCTCTCTCCTTACAAGGCAAGCTGATGAGCGTGCAACTGTCCACCAGTCGGCTGCGCACCGCCCCGGGAATGGGAGATCATACCGGCTGCTATGTCTGCGGGAAACATGGTCACTGGTCGAAAGATTGTCCAGTCAGTCGGAACGGTAGCCACGGTGACGGCAGAGGTCGCAGCGGCCGGGGCCCCCCACGCGGTCCCCCGGGTTATGGCAGGGGCAGCTACGAGATGGCCTCACCTCCAGATGATGATTACATGGGTGGCTCTGCGTATAGTCGGGCGAGTTACGTAGGTGGGTTGCCGCCTCCCCCTCGTAGGCTTAGCGGCTACAGCCCTGAGCTGGGGGAAAGGTACGCCAGCAGAGCAGCAGGCTATGCTGAGAGGTCATCTGCTTATGATCGTGACCGTCTCTACAGCAGTGTTGACTATTATGAGAAGTACAGAGCTCGCCCTTATGGCTCAAGCTACTTCGAGGATCGTCGCATGTCCTATCTCCCTCCTCCCCCACCTCCCCCTTCCTCCCTCTCAAAGCTGTCCTCCAGTGTAGATCCATATGACCGTCGGTCACTGCCTCCATCTTCAGCCGCCGCAGCTGCCGCATACTATGCTCGAGACCGCAGCCCGATCAGACGTGTGCCAGTCTCCGCGGCGGGCTACGAGCGAACACGGCTGTCACCGGTGTCGGGCTCCAGGAGCTCCTACGCTCCTCCACGGGCCAAGGATCATTATGCGCCGCGCTATGCGCCTTACTAAAGCCATGGTGCCAAGGTGAGCAACATAGTAAACAATGTATGCCTGAGTTTATTAGTTCTCTGAACAGTGGGACATTTTTACTGTGAAAACATTACTGGTCAGTGCTGCGGATAATGGGGGTTCAAACCCTTTTTCTGAAAAAGGGAATTTGCTCTCTTTCTAGGTCTGTTTGTGAACTACCGGACTTTTTCTTTGCCGTCATTTCTTCAAGCTACGTGATTCCATCGGTCTGCGTGAGATGCGGAAATTAAGATTGGAAATTGTGTCGGAATCTTCCAGGCACCTGAGATGCCAGTTGCCTGCAGATGCATCGTCCTTTCAATCGCATTCACGTAACCTGTTATCAATAAGAATTATTAGCAAATGGCACTGTTTGACATTTATGATGTATAAAACAATAGTTTACTCACTTGCTCTGCAGGTTTCCAGCTCAGTTTTTAGCCTTTTTTTGTTTTTTTCTTACCTGTGTTTCTTCCTCGGATGAAAAAAATTGTTAAATTCAGCAAATGTTAATTGTTTTGGCTTCTGTTTGACATTTAGAAGAGGTTTTCTTGTTTCTTCACTATCTGAAAGTGTACCTCCCTGTTTTGAATGGAATGAGGGTTAACCCATGCTGCATCAGTTGCTTGTAGTGCAGATGAATCTTATCTTGTTCCTAGACACAACTTCTGACATGATCTCAGTCAGTTATATGGATGTGGAAAAATATAAAGGTTTTTTTTTTCAAAAATGATCATTGGTGTCGATCAATGTGCTGTGAAGGTCTGCGACTCTTCAGGTTTGTTTTGTGACAGCTAAAACCAGAAGTCTTCACGGAAGAAGTTGCGTTCTTTATGCTTGAAATGGTGAAACACTCAGTCAGCGGTCTGGTGGTGGGTGGGAAAGTAAACCAGCACTCTTTGCCGTCTGTAGCACATGAATGGACTCAGTGATTCACACCGCAGGAGACAGTAAGAGAAATGAATCCATATCCATGCAACTGACCTGGCCGAGCATTCTGTTAGGACACAGAATCATACTTTGAGTTAGTATCTATGGAAAACAAATAATCTCAAACATTCCAGTCTCATTTTTTTTCTGATTTTAATGTCTGTCTACAAAATCTAAAATTGATATTTTATAACACTAAATAAGGTGTCTGCGAATCTAAAGTCAAAATTCTTGAAATAAAAGCATCACCACAACAGGAGTGTCTGCTGGCATGCACTGTGCAACTAAGTAACATCTTGACTGTTTTCTTCCCATTGTTAACGTTGGATACGTTGCCCACAGCTAACAGACAATAACCCGTCACCTCTTGAGTCTTAGTGTGGGCTGGATGTTCACTGTATCATATAACGCAGCATAAGCAGATCCAGAAATGTGAGGCAGGACTCAGGGCTCAGGCTGTAGAAGTCATGTGGCACTTGTGTTTTACTTGAAGGTGCCTTTGTTTGTTTTGCATATAGTTGGATTTGAAGTTTGTATTTTTCATACTAGCTGTAAAAGTACCAGCATACATTAAAAATCTAAACTGAATATGATTTTTAATAAAGCCAAAATTAAGTTGGTGAAACTGACATTTTCCAGTTCTTTGTTTGAAACCCAGTTTAATGGTGTCTGGTTGTGGATGCAGTAGAGCAATTAAGTGTTTTAATCATGGTTTAGAACTTTGTAAGAATATTAAACTCAATATCATCAGTTAGTTTTCCCCTTAACTAGTGTTTATTGGAAGTCACAGTGTACATATTTTGATGGGAAAATCAATTGAGAGACCAAAATCTGCATCTGCATACAATAATGACAAAGTCAGAGTATTGCCATTTAACAGTTCTATTTGTCCAACAACTATTTGGAATATTACTATCAGACCATGGTGTGGCAAAATCTGACAGAATAATTTATATTGCTTTATAGAATCGTATCGCCTTACTCGACACTAATGAACTTGATTTCAGAATCCAGAAGAGGTTTTATTCGTACATGCATACAAGGAATTTGACTGGCTTTTATGCATCTCTCTAAGTGTACTTACACAGAAATAGAAATAACGTCTAGAGGACAAGGACAACAAAGCTGGACAAATAAAGGTGAGGAGTGGACAGGACTGTTATGTACACAAGTAGTGAAAGAAATAGGTGTGTATATATTTATATATATATATAAATAAAGAATCAATTACCACAATAAAATAGAAATGACTAAGTGCAAGTCAAATGTTTTTTAAGTGTAAACAATACAGATAGTGCGATGAATAAATACTGAATGAATGAACTGATGAATATACATGGGCTGTATATCTGTATGTACAACGTGTAGGATTTATATTGGCATTGACATGATATGTACATGTTTAAAGGTCCCATATGCTCATTTTCAGGTTCATACTTGTATTTCGTGTTTCTACTAGAACATGTTTACACGCTGTAATGTTAAAAAAAAACTATTTTCATCGTACTGTCTTGAATATACCTGTATTTACCCTCTGTCTGAAAAGCTCAGTTTTAGCGCATTTCAACGGAATTGCAACAGAATTGCGTTGCCTGGCAACAGTTTGGGTCCATGTTGATTTCCTGTCAGCTGATGTCATTAACATACACTGCAACCAGGAAATAAACTGGGACACATTTAGAATGTTTAAGTTTAAAACCGTGTAATGGTCTAAATATTGTATCTTTGTGACATCACAAATGGACAGAAATCCTAACGGCTTGTTTCAAACGCACAATTTTCTGAATACGGGGCTGTGTGTATTTCTCCGTATATTGAGCTTTTTGATAGTATAACAGTATTTATAAAGCACTTAAACCTGCTTTATAATATAAAAGACATGATAATCCTACTTTTTTTTTTACAACATTGGACCTTTAAGGAAAAAAAAAAGGAAAATTGTGCTTTAAAGACTAAGAATTATAATTCCAACAGCAGCAGATATTTTGGTGTTAGTATTTTATTTATTTATTTATTTTATACATCCAGATGGTGGCAGTAATGCACCTTTAAGATGGTTTTGCCATCCACCAATAAACACCAAAGATGGAGTAGAAGAAGATGATGATCCCTCCCTACAGTTGCTAACCGTGTTAGCATCTCTGTCCTTGCCACCATGGTTGTTTGCTGCTAATGTCAGTCTGTTAAACGGGAGGTCGTCATTTCATTCTCTCCGAGGAACGAGACACACACACACTACAGCTTTTAAAAAAGGTAATAATCAAATATTACACTATAGAAACAAACTTAAAGGTATCTTTGTTATTAAAATAAGGGCCTTTAACAAGTAGAGTGTTTGTATGGATTATGCTAAGCTAACTAGCAGCGTGTTTAGTCGAGGCCTGAAAGCGAGAAGAAAGATGTTATAAATAACTAATATCGACTCAAATTCAACACAATGTTCAAGCTATAACGTTAAAGCAATTGTTCACTGTAAGACAACGTGTTGATAAGAAGGTTAACTTGGCTAAAGCTAAGTTGGTTTGCTGCTAACCTTAAGTAGTGTTAATCTGCAGAGCCACCATGTTGTGTCTCTTTGTAGAGTAGTTTCATAGTTGTTGGTGAGGTAGGCCTATAGATACTAGTTAAAGATGATGCAAATAAGTCCTATGTGTTTCTGCAGACCATACTAAGTAACATGCATCCTTCATTTCTTTGAGGAAAGTTTATGAAATTATATGAAACAACAGAGAAAATTGCACATTTCATACATGCATTGTAATGGAAGCTGCAGACTTTTACAGACTCTCACATTGTGCTCTAGGTTAGACTTTGTGCTCTTTGTTTTTAGTATCATTAAACATGATCAGCCACAATGCATGTGCATAATATATAACCAACTTGGGCTTTTGCATTGATAGGATAAGTACATATATACATGTATGCTACTGCCCTGTGTTAAAACTACTCAGATAGTAATCCTGAAGTTGAATTGTCTATTATTACTGCAAGTAAAGATTTCAGAAGCTGAAATTCAGATGTGGTTTTGTGTCAAAGTTGTGTTAAACAACTGTACCTCAAAATCTGTCATGATGAATCTGGATATTTTCCCTGTTGAGTTATCTATCTATTCATTCATTCATGGAATAGCAGCCCTCTTCACATCCGTCAATCCTCTAACAAATCCACATTCAAATACCATCTACCAATACATTACTTAAACAGCTGATCGATAGTCCAGTGTTGGTCATGTATTGTTTTCTTTGTTCCTTTTCCCTGATGATGGGCCTTGAGGCTAAACAAAAATTGTGGAAGATTTGTGTATGAATTTGAAATTTGAAATTTATATATGTTTGAAAATTTGAGTGTTATTGGTGTAACACAAATGTGATGTTGTATATAGTATGTATGTGATAAATTAATGTACATGATTTCGGACCCCAGGAAGACTAGCTGGTGCCATTGGTATCAGCTAATGGGGATCCTTTTTAAATAAATAAATTCATTCATATCTATTTATTCATTGTTAGCAGATGATGAAATGCTTAAAACAATGCAGGTACATATAAGAGGATAACAACACACGCCCCGAAGAAGGCTGTTTGTGCCGGTACGCGGGGGTTGGTACCCTATCTTACATGTACAAGCATTGTTTTTAGCATTTCATCATGACATAGCCAATTGAATAATTTTTATTTTTTGCCAGAAGAGTGCCTTGGGACTCCCCCTTTGTTGAGCCTTTGGTGTACCCCACCAAAGAGCACCTTCATCACACTGATTTGAACTTCCAAGCACTCTGGACTTTTTCCCTTTTTATAGTTCAATGCCTGTTGCGGGGAAGCCTTGTGAAATCAAGTTTCACATTTCCAAACATCATCATTTTGGAATAATGGTCATTTGGATTTAGTTTAATTCAACTGGAATTGTGGAAACAACGTAGAATTGTGGTACCAATAATGTTGATTTCTTCTCCTCCCTTAGTGACGTGGAAGCTCCACAATGGTGAAAATATTCATTGGGAACTTGTCACCAGACACTACATCAGAGGAACTTCGCTCTCTCTTCTCCCAATATGGCAAGATTGGAGAATGCTCCATTGTCAAGAACTTTGGCTTTGTGCACATGGATAGCAAGTCTGAGGCGGAAGAAGCCATCAGCAATCTCCACCACTATGAGCTAAATGGCCAGCCTATGAATGTAGAATTGAGCCGCGGCAAGACTAAAGGATCCACTAAACTACACGTCGGCAACATTGCCTGCACCAACCAGGAGCTGAGGGCCAAGTTTGAAGAGTATGGCTCCGTGGTGGAGTGTGACATAGTAAAAAACTATGCTTTTGTTCACATGGATCGAATGGAGGACGCCATGGAGGTCATTAATCAGTTAGACAACACGGCTTTTAAAGGTGAACTCTTGGGCTGGGATTAATGGGGAGTAGACCTTATATATATATATGAAAGATGTAGTATCAAGAATATTTAATTCTGTTCTTGTGAGTTGACGGGTAAGTGATGGACACGCCACAGGTAAGTCAAAAGAGAAAGATGGAAGGAGAATGGTAAGCTGAAGAAAGTAGGGTAGCCCTTATTTTAAAGCTGGTATCCGTAATGTCGTTGGTAATAGCCATTTGTATGGTGGATTCTTGTAAAACACAAATGGGCACCTACTGCAATTTATGATCGACTTGTCAGGTCACACCTGTTACGGTTGTTGATGCAAGTAAAGTCAGTTTAGCACTGAACGTAATGAATATCCATAGCCATATATGTATTTTATAAATCAAACTCCACTGCGTAGGCCCATTAAGGGAAGGATAATCACAGAAACAGATGCGCACGCGGTCCGGTTTACACGTCATTTGCTTTCTACACACCGGTATGTTCACACGTTTGTCCGCGGGGTCATACATATTGGGCTGTACTTACATTGTCTGTGCTGACCCTCGGCAACATGGGCACATGTTGAAATCTTCGTCACGCGGACCCTCGTAGCTGCACGGACATAGAAAGAATAATTTAAGCTGTCAAACTGACTTGTTTTAGCTCTCGTCTTCCATTACAACTCTGACATCTTCGCTGTAGCACGGACATTGTTTGAGTTCCCTTTTGCCTCTGCAGGTGGGTAAGAATGTGTGGAAAGTTACGGATTTCAGCTTTAATAACTATTCTTTAATGCTTAAATCTTAAGCCATGTCTTATTGTCATTTTTTCATATAATGCAGCTTTTTACCAGACTGATTGTTTAGGAGACCTTTGTATGTCAGACAGGAAATGTCAAATATGTTATTTAGCATAACTGCAGGCACAAGTCCTTATTGAGTCTTTTCTTTTTAAGGCAAACTGATGAGCGTGAAGCTTTCGACTAGCCGCCTGCGTACTGCGCCGGGAATGGGAGACAGATCGGGTTGTTATCGTTGCGGGCAGGAAGGCCACTGGTCCAAAGAATGCCCTCTAGACCAAAATGGCTACCACAGAAACGGCTCAGAGCCAACGTCTGATGGATACGATGACTCGAGATTTGGCGGGCATGCTCGCAACAGGGGTTATCATCCGGACTTCAGTGGCGATCCAGATTATGGTGGCGGCTATGCTCCTGTACATGTTTTTTCCCGGGGTTCTGGTCACAGCAGCAGCATGGCAGGGTACAGACGGGGTTCAGGCTATGAGAGTGCAATGAGATACGGGCCACACCCAGGTTACGGCATTAGCGCCGTTGCTGAACATAGCATGCCTCCGATGTATGGCAGCGAGGCGGCATACAGGAGCAACGGCTCACTCTATGGCGCGGTACCAGCCTACCCGATGCGACGGTCGCCTTATGAGGAAAGGGATCCGTACGGGGTCGTGGACTACTACGAGAAGTTCAGGGCCAATGCCTACGGAGGCAGTTATTACGATGAACGTTGCGCTGTCCCCTTGCCTGCTCCATCAACATCCTCCTCTTCAGCTTTAATGAGGGAACGTCTGCCCCCCTCTAGCCACGACCCATACGAGTGCCCTCCCCTCCCTCCTCCACCAGCCCCAGTCTCCTCCTACTACGCACGAGACCGGAGTCCGATTCGGAGAGTCCCTGTCGAGGCAGATGGATACGCATATGAGCGTTCGCGCCTTTCTCCGATGCCGGCTCCCCCAAGAAGTTCTTCCTATGATCACCCTGGCGCTGATCGGGCACGATATGCATACTAATCCATGTCCCATAGAGCCAGGTGAGAGCTGTCTGACGTGTAGTGGATAGGATAGCCTAAGTGCCATTGGAATCGCTGAAAATGAAACATCACATCTCATTGGTAATATCAAAGGCAAAAGTCAGCCCTCTGTGTACGTGAGGTGTTTCGGTAGTAAGAATAAGGCTATAATAAAGCTTACCATCCATAATAGCCAATGAGTAGATTTCAATGTGAATGGTTGAATGCCCTCATTCTCATTCCAGGTACTTCAAAATGCATAACAACTACAGCTAAGTTGACCACCATTCATTGTGCTATTTACGTGTTGTGATCTTGGTGCAGTTCTGAGATGGCTTAGCCTAAGTGCAGATACTGGGTTTATCTACAACCTGGTTGACGTCTATTCATGCGACTGTAAGAACTGAATTTTTGCCCCTCTGAAAGTAGCTACATGTTTATACGCTATTTAGAGTCAGTTAATAGAAGCAAATTACATTAGTGCATGGTGCATGTTTTAAAAGTTAGTCACATTAATTGATTTTTTTTCATTTCAGCAGCATTTGTTGTATTACTATGTGCATTTTAGTGTATTTGTGTTTGTGTAAGTTTACATTGTTACTGCATATGTATAGCAATGGCAAATCAAATTCTAGTAGTGTAGGCTTCATCACCTACATTGTTTAATCTGTGGGCTTAAATATCACACCTGTATCAGATATGGACCTTCACAGTTTAAAACAAAAAAAATGGTTATACTTATATATTTTAGTTATATAAAACCTTTTGTGAAATTAAGTTTAAGAACTTTTTATCAAGCTGCATCGTGAACATTGTTTGTTTTTGCCAATAGGCGCATTACATTAAGTAGATTTCCATTGCTGTGATAAATATGAGCCTTCACATCTTGAACATTTGTTGGAGTTTCATAATGCTGTCTGTCTTTATTTCTAATGATGAGGTTAAAATTAAAAAATCTGTTAGTCTGAAAACTGTGACCTGTGTGTTTGTTGTCATCTGGTATATTGTCAAACGGCATTCACAACAAAGTGCAACAGTCAATTAAAATATAAGTTGGAGATTGACCACCTCGGTGAAATTGAGGAAGGAAAATAAATGCCACACATGATCCCATGTGTTGGACCTGTGTTGCTGACATTAGTCCTGGACCACATCAACTGTGTAGGCGGACATACAGACATGATAAAAATGAAAGATGAAACATGCAGTACAGCAGAGTGTACAGATACAATAACATTGGCATATACATCTTATTCATTTGGCTATCACTAGCCACAGTAGACTATCCATCACAGCATTCATATTGGCCAATATATTCATATTTTAAATTATAGATGTGAATGGTGAGAGGTCTAGACCCAAGATGATCAGTGATGCTAGTGAGGCTTTGCCACAGGTTCCAATTATTTAAAGGGGACATATCATGCTTATATCCAGGTTCATACTTGTATTATGAGTTTCTACTAGAACATGTTTACTTAAATGCTTTAATGTTCAAACAACACATTATTTTTCTTATACTTTCTGTCTGAATATACCTGTATTCATCCTCTATCAGAAATGCTCCGTTTTAGCGCATCTCAACGGAATTGCGTTGCTAGGAAACAGCTTGGGTCCATGTTTACTTCCTGTCAGCTGATGTCATTCACATACACTGCAACAAGAAATAAACTGGGACGCATTTAGAATGTTTACATTTAAAACTGTAAAATTGTCTAAATATTGTAGATTTTGTGACATCACAAATGTACAGAAATCCTGACGGCTTGTTTCAAAAGCACAGTTTCTGAATACGGGGCTGTGGGTATTTATCTGTGGATTGAGTGTTTTGATACTTCACAGTATTTATATATCACTTAAACATGCTTCATAATATAAAAGACATGAAAATCTTACTTTTTACAATATGGGACCTTTAAGTCTGATCCTTGATAAGCTGTATTAAATGCTTGCCCACTGTTGTAAATACTATTATTTTTTGTGTTTGGATTTTATTAGCACTGATGGTATATAAAGTGCTTTGAAATTTAGAATCAGAATCAGAATTGTGTTTATTGCCAGGTGTAAGGGTATACACTAGGAATTTGCTTTGGTGTTGTTGGTGCAAATAAGCAGTATAATAACAAAGAATAGATAAAAACGTTAGAATAAAATAAGAATACAATTTTTTTCAATTTTACCAATATACAATATAAGCTATAAACAAAAATAAACATGATATAAACAACACATTTAATCTGTAAAGCCAGATAATATAAAAGAATATTTTCATAAAAGTGCATACTTGTTGTGGTGGAATAATTGATATACAAGTTATCTTTGGAAGGAAGAGGTCCGGAGCTAATGATGTCTTACAAAAGAAGGTTTATTGAAGCTTGATCAAGGAGAATTGTCAGGTCTCCACAATAGATGCTCTCTGCGTTAAGGCCTCACAACTCTGCCCTTCCTCCCTGGTGCTCAGTGTCTTACCCCTTATCATGTTTTGACTTACTCCGTTCCTCTGGCATCTCTGACCCTGGTTGCCCTAGCGACTGGCTCTACGGTCTCCACTACAGGCACAGCTGTACAGATAACAGTGGCTCCTCTAGACAGGACTCCAACCCAAGAATGTCAACAGAGGGACACTCTGACAAACACTCTGACCTTTCTACCAATAAGAGAGGAATTGATGGAAAATTCCATCACACTTGTGAATATTTAGTTAATAGTTATAGTTATAGTTATAGTTATAGTTATAGTTAATATTAATAATCAGTGCCCCAACATATCAGTAGTGGGTAAGCTTATGGGGCTTGTTGTGGGAGGGTAGAAACATAAGGGTGATTGATTGTTTAAGAGCCAATCAGCTTTCAGAATGAGGATGACGAAAAAAAACGTCGCCCAATAGAAAACGATCTATGGGCGAGGGCGGGGCTTAATCTGACCAATAGGAATGCTTTAAACTATAACGGATCATCCCCCTCCCAACGGCCATGGAATCATCCTTTGTGGTTTTCCGTTGGGCGCCATTTTGATTAAAGTGATGTGAAGGAGGACTGTTATTTCTTCCATTGTTTCTGTATTAAAACTCGTTTATACCTGAGGAAATGGCTACGGGCGCAAACGCAACACCTTTAGGGAAGTTGCACCCGAGTATCGGCGCTAAGCGAGGCTTTGACGCCGGGCCCGGAGCTGCTGGAAACGGCCTGATGCCGACGCCCGGTCCTCCCGCTGCCTTCCCTCCGTCCTTACAGACCTTCCAGCCGCCGATGCCCAGCGTCACGTTCCCGCAGCCGCAGATACAGTTCAACCCCGGTGCGGGGGCAGGCTTTGCGGCGCAGGTTCCACAGCAACCGGCTGCAGGAGGCGGGATGGCGAAAGCAGGTGAGTTTATAACGCGCTTAAAGAGGCTGGAAATGCGGAGAGCGTTAAAGCTAGCGAGCTAATGTGGCTAACTAGCATGGAGCTAAAGGCCCCGCTCAACGCCCCGCTCAACGCCTCGAGCTGACGCGACATGGAGACAGCGCAGCTAATGCTAGTTAGCAGAGACGTGTTAGCTTTGTGGGGGTTATCCTCTTCCAGGGTTGGAGTTTGCTCACATGGCTCAACACAAAGCGCCCGGGTCAGTCCTTCATGCTGGTAGCCATCAGGCTCCACAACCAAGACTGACCCCCGTATGAGAACTATGAGGACCACTGGCGCACTTTACACATCCTATACACTATACATCCTATATACACTTACTTTACACTATACATCCTATACACTATACATCCTATATACACTTACTTTACACTATACATCCTATACACTATACATCCTATATACCACTTACTTTACACTATACACTTACTATACACTATACATCCTATATACACTTACTTTACACTATACATCCTTTACACTTACTTTACACTATACACTTACTATACACTTACTTCACACTATACATCCTATATACACTTACTTTACAATATGCACTTACTTTACACTATACATCCTATATACACTTACTTTACAATATACACTTACTTTACACTTTACATCCTATATACACTTACTTTACACTATACACTTACTATACACTTACTTCACACTATACATCCTATATACACTTACTTTACAATATGCACTTACTTTACACTATACATCCTATATACACTTACTTTACAATATGCACTTACTTTACACTATACATCCTATATACACTTACTATACACTTACTTTACCCTATACATCCTATATACACTTACTTTACACTATACATCCTATACACTATACATCCTATATACACTTACTTTACACTATACATCCTATACACTTACTTTACACTATACATCCTATACACTATACATCCTATATACACTTACTTTACACTATACACTTACTATACACTTACTTCACACTATACATCCTATATACACTTACTTTACACTATACACTTACTATACACTTACTTCACACTATACATCCTATATACACTTACTTTACACTATACATCCTATACACTATACATCCTATATACACTTACTTTACACTATACACTTACTATACACTTACTTTACACTATACATCCTATATACACTTTACACTATACACTTACTATACACTTTACATCCTATACACTTACTTTACACCCTATATACACTTACTTTACACTATACATCCTATACACTTACTTTACCCTATACACTTACTATACACTTACTTTACACTATACATCCTATACACTTACTTTACACTATACATCCTATATACACTTACTTTACACTTTACATCCTATACACTTACTTTACACTATATATCCTATACACTTACTTTACACTTTACATCCTATACACTTACTTTACACTTTACATCCTATACACTTACTTTACACTATACATCCTATATACCACCTACTTTACACTATACATCCTATATAATACTTACTTTACACAATACATCCTATACACTTACTTTACACTTACTTTACACTATACACTTACTTTACACTATACATCCTATATAACACTTACTTTACACTATACATCCTATATAACACTTACTTTACACTATACATCCTATATAACACTTACTTTACATCCTATATAATACTTTACACAATACATCCTATACACTTACTTTACACTTACTTTACACTATACACTTACTTTATACTATACATCCTATATACCTTTTTATAGACTGCACATATTACATTTATTTATTGTACATACTACATTTATTTATTGACGGACTGTACACAATCTGTATCTTTTATATCTCCTATTATTGTTTTATCATTTTTGTATACCTTTACCTCTCCTGTGTTTCACTCTGTTTGCTGACGTTGCTGCTTTGACACCTGAATTACCCTCCGGGGATTAATAAAGGTTCATCTTAGCCGTTTTATAAGATAAAATAAGATAACTTAGCTAGCTAAGTTTCCTTTTCCTGTTAACGTTACCTCTCGATAAGCAAGGTCATGTTGAGTGGTGCTTTAATTTACCTACATCCCCGTTAACGTCACGCATCTAAGCTACGGCCAACATGGATAATATCCCCCCCCGTTTCTCTCGGTAGATTTCGGTCTGAAGAAATCAAGGAAGAAGAGTCGATGGAGCAGCGAGACGCCCGATCAGAAGACAGTCATACCGGGCATGCCCACTGTTATTCCTCCTGGACTGACCCGGGACCAGGAGAGAGCCTATATAGGTAAATATTTAATTAAAATAAAGAAGTCAGTCTTTCAATAACTAAAGATGCCATGTTATTGTAATATATAAATGTTTAATAATATGTCTTATTAATTACATCTGTTTGAGGTTCTAGTTTTCTTACATGGTGCATACCAGTATTAATTTTACATTTATGTCCCGTTTGCTGAATTCCCAACAGTTAGAGCTCTCTAAAGACACCCACTAGACGCAATACTAACTTTAAAACTTTCAATCATAATTTCAATGTATTTGACAGTGATATTACTATGTTGCACAAAATGGGAAAATGTCTAATTTTGCTCCAACTGTTGAGACGAAGCAATCATTTCCAATGAGCAATGATTATAACTTGATGATATAAAGTGTTAATTAAGGTTATTTCTCTTTTAATGGACGAAATGTGGTTCTGCTGTGGCAACTGTCTCTGTGGTCTTATGGTTTGCATACCATTGGGCACCCATTAGCAAGAAGAGTTTGAGATAGATGATTAAACACCACTGCTTGCTGATATCTGTCCTGAGCTGCAGGTCACTTCTCACCCGTCTTGCTTGATCCCCTACACATCATCAGTATTGTTCCTGTGCATGGAGGCGTTACTCATAATGTCCTAACATGCCAAAGTGTGCTTCTGTTTATATTGGTCAAAGTGTGAGCAATGCTGCTTCAATGGCAAATTGATCCAACAGATTTAAATTAATCAACCAGTTGATTTAGTGGGCATTGCAAAATGTGAAACACTTGATCGCTGTTATTGTGCTCTTAGTTTGGCCTGTAACATCAACAAAAAACATGTGAAACAAATTGTTTTAACCACAAATGCCTTCCAGCAGCAGTGTAACACAAACAAACTGCCTTCACAGGCCCTCAACAGGGTGTTCTGAAGCAGAAGTCCTTTTTTTTCAATAACTGACATCGTTATTGATTCTGTTCACTCATTGGTAATGGTTGTTCTTCCTTGGTATGTAAACATTCATTTGTGCCCACCTTCTGTTGGTCACACTTCTCGTTTCCTTTGCTCATTCAGTAGATCCCCTAAAACAATCCAAGGGAAGCGTTTTTAAGATGAAATTGCTGTGAACCACAACTCACAGGGCCTGTATTCATCTCTATAATCCAGAGTAATTGTTTCAGTGACCAGTGAATCTCTGTGTTTGGGGGGTATTTCATTACAGCTTTCATTATGTGCATGGGACGACTGATTGATTTATTTTTTCATTGCCTTCTAAATGTAATTTTGTCTCTGTCACTGCTGCCCCTCAGTGTTTGATCTGTGGAGTGCAAAGAGTGACTACAATCACCTTTTTTTGTTATTGAAAACGTGCAAAAGAAATAGACCAATCAGTGATTTTTAGACCTGATGTGTCCTTAAAATGCCAAAGCCGTAAAACACAATATGCAGTATGTGAAGAAAAACACCACATAGGTTTGAAATATTAATGCTTTGGCAGGCATTTTTAGGAATCAAGGTCTAGACATTTACTGATATGTTGCCCTGTTTAATCATTGTCATAGAAAAGGTTAGTCTGGTTTATGTTAATGTAAATGACCTCTAGAACATATTGGGTAATGTTTTTCTGCTGTCCTCAGATATGAGTAAGTGGTTTCATGCTTTAGAGTCTTACCAGATGTACATTTGATCTCCCTTTAATTTTTATTTAACAGACTCACCATTTGTCTTTACCTCAGTAATGTTTGAGACAGTGCTCTAATGTGCAGAGCGTTGTCTCTCTGATGTTGTTGTGTTAACCACATTTCTCTCCATCCTTGTTTTTCTTTCCTAACCTGAATTCTTCCAGTCCAACTGCAGATTGAAGACCTGACTCGTAAACTGCGTACAGGAGACCTGGGAATCCCTGTTAACCCTGAGGACAGGTCGGAAAAAGATTAAACCCATGAACAGTAACATTTTCTCTACCTTCTTGACTTTTGGAAGACAAATGTTGATTTTCAGTATATGTGTGGTTGTTAGGCTAAATCTCAGATTCCATAGTAGTGTTAGCTGGCAGATGTAGAGTTTAGTTAGCTAACTCCAAAGTCAAGGGCAACATTGTTTAAAATGTTTTGTAGTGCTAGAGGAGAATTGATCTACATTAATATATTTATAAAGCAGACTACTCCCCATTCCATCACCAGTAAGCATACATTATTGTGTATTTACTGGTAGCTTTAGCAGTTTTTACATTTATGGATAGCTTATTCTGAATTGGTAATTGTACATTTTATACGTAGGTCTATTCAAATAATTTATGTGAAGTAAAGATAAGTAGGGTTACCTAAATTGGGACATCATAATGATATACATTTTAAAATGTACAGTGGAGTGCAACAATTTTACCCTATTGATTTTATATTTTTTTAAAAATGTAGATCATCTCTAGTAATATAGCTGTTTTTGAAATCAGATATATGCATATTTTTTTCCCCCCAAGACAATGAGACAGTGTTTGCAATTACATCTAAATACTCTTTTTTTCAATTTATGAAATTGAAATAATTTTAAATTAAATTGAATTAGAAATATTTAATTGGCCAAAGTAAAAACTTATATGGCGGGAAATTTGGAGCAATTAGATGTCAGTGAAAACAATTAAATTATTTATTTTTTAATCAAACTAATTGTTTATAGGATCTCAGTTTCATTATTATGTAATGAAAAACTGTTTCAATCTTGGATAAAAAAAACAACAAATAACTGAATAGAAAATAGTTTTGTAGGGGATAGTGTGTAGTGGAAGGGACAGGGGGTTATGAATGCTCTATATAGGTCAATGTAAGCTGAGTTGAGATTTATTTCAGCTGAGACAGTTTAGCAAACCACTTCCAGAACAAAGATAACTTGAATATTTGCATCTTTTTATCGGATTATTTCTCATCTTACTTGCCAGTTAAGTGGAGTTGTTTAGCCTTCTAGTATTTATGCATCATGGTTTCACCCACTGCTTGTTCTATGTGTCTGATGTAGAGTGCTATGTGAATATATGAATACATATATGATGCATAATGTATAAAGGTTTTCCTCTGAAACAGGTTTGGGTCAAAACACCTTACTCTATGTAAATGATTTTTTTTTTTAGCATTGAGTACTTCATATCTTGTTAGTATTCCACTTGAAATCGTTCAGATGAATTGGCTCTTTTGGAAAAGTTAGTTGGTACCCAAAGGCTCACACAAGTCCCATCAATTGACATTGCCTTTCCTGACTTTTTTTCACTTACTGGATATTCTATAACTTTTTTGCCAGTGATGATTGAGCTCGTGGCCTGTAGCCTTCACGATAACATACCAGTGATCAATAGGTTTTGGTCTAGACTTAACAAAGGATTTGTCATCTCTGGTTTTTCCCGTAATGTGGCTTTAAACATTTCCACCCAGGGGGAAGGGGGCATGTTCCAGTTTCCCCTCTGGACTCTTGAGATCTGGATGAAAACTGCCAGAATTGTATGTGGTCTGGAAAAGCAGTGGCCAGCTTATAACATAGTTTCCATAAGGGTCTGTTCCCGCAGGACGTGGCTCACTCTCAAGAGTGTGTGAAGTTGACCTTTTGTTAGCTAGAGTCCCTGTCGCCTGTACACTGTATAGAGTTTCTCTTCATAATCAGACATCTCCACAGCAACCAAAAAGTTGATTGCAGAGCTGCAGCACTCTTATAAATCCGTCCCCAGTCTAATGTGACAGAAGCAGCTGGGGGTGTTTCAGGTTGTCACCGTTGGAAGTTTGAAGCTTAAAAGGAAAAACCTATTTTTTTTCCCCCTCACTCCTCACATCACATGAACACAAATGTGGCTCTCTGTTGGGAGAGCATAGGAAAAGGTGGATATCTAATCTTAATTCCTTTTCTCTAACCCAAATTACCCCACATCAACCTAACCCTTTTTCAAGCACAGAGCCTCCTTAACGCAGCAACACAGGTTTTCAGCATCCAAGGGGAGGTACGGACCTCTTCCGCCACGCCAACACCAAGCAACTCTCAAAGCCAGCGTTTCTGCTTAGGATTGCGAATTTTGCTTTGGTTTCTTTTTCTTACCTCCCAACTTTCCTTTCTTGTAGGCCAACAATCCTGTATGCAGGTTTAGTTATGGCCATGTCATTGTTTTATTCTTTGTGGTTGATACCCCTCCAGTGTATTGGGTTAATTACCACTAAACAGCTTTGGTTGCCCCCTTTTTTTTTTACCCTGAATTGTATGAAAGAATGGACTCTAGCCTTTGAAATGTCAGTGCAGAGTTCCTAAATAATTTTCTTTTCGTTTTGAGTTTGCTCTTGCACTGGCCATAAGTCTCATAGTCTATCTGAGAATTCTCTCAGTAGATCCAAATTTCCAAAACTGTTTTTTAAATTTAACATTGTTTCTAAGACATGTCAGTAACCCTTGATTGAAAAATTCCTAATGAAGATTTGAAATTCTTAAAGTCTTAGTTAGCTGTAGGGAGCCTGTGTGATTGTTAATGACAGAGCTCCACTTCTAGAAAGGTATCGATGATGTCTTTCTTGTCTTTTGTCTGCCGTTTTCAGGTCTCCCTCTCCGGAGCCCATCTACAACAGCGAGGGCAAGAGGTTAAACACCCGCGAGTACCGCACGCGAAAGAAGATCGAGGAGGAGCGTCACTCCCTCATCACTGAGATGGTTGGACTCAACCCTGACTTCAAGCCTCCTGCTGACTACAAGTACGATTTGTTTTCCACATTTTTTGGCTAAAGACACAGTCTGTGTTAATATAACTTATATAATAAAGGGCACATTTTCTCAGTGTGGTGACCACAGACTGTTCCATGAGGTCCATGCAAGTTGTAAAATGATGATGCAATAGTCTGAAATTCTACAAATTAGTTGGAGAGGTGATCATTTTTTTGAGTTCTGCTTTTTGTTTGATACAGACTGGCAGGCTTGTGCTGGCAAAATGTGATGTAGTTCCTGTAGTGGTAAAGGGCTGATGGTGTTAATATATATATATATATATAAAGGTCTATATGGTGGAATAATAGTTTTTTTTTAGGAGAATCAGAAAGCTGTTCATTGCTCCTTGTAAATGTTAATCTTGTATTTCTTTCCCACAGGCCTCCAGCCACCAGAGTCAACGACAAAGTTATGATCCCCCAAGATGAATACCCTGAAATCAACTTTGTTGGTCTGCTAATCGGGCCACGGTAAATTAGACTTAATGTTACCATCATACTGCATTTTTTTTAACAACCATTGGAGTTGAAAGTGAGCTTAACTTCTCGCTCTTTCCCTGTTCTGTTTTACCAGTGGTAATACGCTGAAGAACATTGAGAAGGAGTGCTGCGCCAAGATCATGATCCGGGGTAAAGGTTCTGTGAAGGAGGGGAAGGTCGGCCGAAAGGATGGACAGATGCTGCCGGGGGAAGATGAGCCTCTGCATGCCCTGGTCACCGCCAACACAATGGAGAACGTCAAGAAAGCTGTGGAGCAGGTTAGATCGCCTCAACTGTTTCCATGTATCATATACTCCTATTAGATGTCACAACTTGTGTACACAACATTGTGCCTTTGGGACTGTACATTATGTATAGTAAATGAATGCTGAATTTGTGTCCACAGATTCGCAACATTCTGAAGCAAGGCATTGAGACGCCCGAGGATCAGAATGACCTACGAAAGATGCAGCTACGGGAGCTGGCCAGACTCAATGGCACACTGAGGGAAGACGACAACAGGTCAGTGGTGGAGATTTATGCACTTTTCAGTGTTGGAGATCATTGGTGATGAATGTATGGGCACTGGAGAGCGGGACTTTAGGAAACTGAAGACAGAATGTGCCTGTTTGTCTCTGTAGGATCCTTCGTCCTTGGCAGAACTCTGAGCCCCGCAGCATCACCAACACCACCCTCTGTACCAAGTGTGGTGGAGCAGGCCACATCTCCTCTGACTGCAAATACACCAGGTGACGATCATTTGATCAATTCACAAAATGTAAAACTGAAAGTCCAATTTGTTTATGTAGTGTTACAAATCTTTTGTGTTGTGCTTTGTGTAGCTCATTCGCTGCCCACAGAGCGACAGGTGGCGAGCCTCCTCAGTCAGCCCAGGACAAGGCTCGTATGGACAAGGAGTATCTGTCCCTGATGGCTGAGCTAGGGGAGGCTCCGGTCCCCCAATCTGGCGGAGGACACTCCAGCAACCAGGGAGGAGGGCAGCGGTCCTCAGGACAAAACAACAACCAGCCCCCACCGGTTAGTTGGCAGCACACATGATTCCATACTGCTGTTGGTGTAGAAAAGTGTGTTAAAGCGGTGACTGTTTGTCTGCAGCAGAACCGGCCTCCTTGGATGAACTCTGGCCATAATGAGAGCAGGAACTACCATAGCATGCATGGAGCGCCTGGTGGAGGACACCACAGCTACCCTCCCCCCATGCCCAACATGGGAGGCCCCCCTATGCCCCCCAACCCCAACGGCCTGCCTCCCCCCTGGATGCAGCCCCCTCCACCTCCAATGGGCCAGGCTCCAGGACCTCACGGACACCCCATGGGTAAGAGCTGACATTTATGGGTTTGGGGAGTTTTAACGGTATTAACATTACAGGAATAAACATCCCTTCAAGCCCTGGAAAAGTCTTGAAATGCCACAGAGGAGAGCGACCTTGTAATGAAAACAGTCTGATGCAGAAGCTCCTTTTTTATATCAGTGTTTTTTTTTACTTAAAAGCTCATCAGTTTTTTATAAATGATTGAAATCTGCAATAAAACCAACTTGTCCATGTGTTGTATACCAAGGAGAATAAACTGAACTGTTGGTTTCCTTGTAGGTCTGCTGCCACCTCCAATGGGCATGATGCCACCTCCACCTCCTCCCCCTAGCAACCAGCCGCCTCCTCCCCCTTCTGGACCCCTGCCACCATGGCAACAGCAGGCTCCACCTCCCCCTCCCACCAACAGCATGGCAACCAGTACACCGCTGCCCTGGCAACAGAGTAAGACCACACAAAAACTGTATTTGAAACAATTCTTTCATTCTCTACTCAATGTACACAGTTCTGTGTAGATCGTAATACCAGTTTATACACTACTCAATTCATTTTTACTTTTATTTGCACTGTATTGTTGGATACCAACTCCACTTTATAGGCAATAATTACTTTTACTTAACATTGTGACAACCCTACAAAATGTCTGAAACTGTGTTTGTGCTTTTCACTATGCAGTACAGATATGTTTTTTCTGTTTGAAGTGCTGCCCATTGTATTAGGCGCGCACTATTTGAGTGACCCAAATACCAAACAGAGTTTGAGTCAGGAGAATAATAGGCTGTTATAGACCGGTTTCAGTGCAACGTCATCACAGAGCTGCTCGCGCAGCTAGGGAGTAGAAAACACTGCATGTCTAGCAGAGCCAAGCTCTAAAGCAGAGATGACGAGGAGGTGTTGTGCAGTAAACGGCACCAACCGCAGAACAGATGGATTTTATATTAACGTTCTACCTGCTGAGGAAAAAGTTGAACAGGGTCAGTTACCATAACTAAATCTGGTTATGGTAACTACAAATCCTCATTTATGTGTTTTTGCATACATTAAAGCTTCTATAATCCTCTGCTCAAATCAGATGACATTCACACATTTAGAGAAGATGGCCAGTTATGTCCAGTGATGCAGTTCCGTATGGTTATGTAGGCAAATGGTTTGATATGAACACAAGCATGGAGCCACATATCACAATAATGATTTATCAATGAAGTGATGATTTGGTGTGTGTGTTGTAGTGTGAACGTATTGATGACGGTAAAGAGTTAACCTCCAACTGCCCCCCCCTCCTTCCCCTGCAGATACCAGCACCACCTCGTCCAGCAGCGGCACCCTGCCTCCATGGCAGCAGCCCCAGCAGCCTGCGGCCTCCGCAGCCCAGCCCCCACCCCCCATGGGAACCCCATCCATGGTGCCACCTCCGCCCGGCGTCCAGCCCCCGTTGCCCCCCGGTGCCCCTCCTCCTCCCCCTCCGCCACCTCCAGGCTCAACCGGCATGATGTACGCCCCGCCGCCGCCCCCACCACCCATGGACCCTTCCAACTTCGTCACCATGATGGGGATGGGGGTACCGGGCATGCCCCCCTTTGGCATGCCTCCCGCCCCTCCACCTCCTCCACCCCAGAATTAACCCGGCCACAGAAGAATCGTCCAACAAGAGTCTCCACCCTGCAGCACATTGTGAATGTGCGCTCACAGAAAAGATATAACCAGTGCTTTATTTTTTATTGATCCTTGATATTGTGGAGACATCTCTGAAACGATGAAAGGTTGTGTTAGTTCAATTTGTAAAGTTGCGTAACTTTAGTACATGAGTTATTTTTTTCCTGTTTTTAAAAGTTTGTGTTAACACAAAGCTCCTTGTGTGAATACAAACACCGTTGCTCTCGGACAACATGATCTGCATTGCTCCCGTAGTTTGTCACGTTACTTGTATACCAAATAAACTGCTCAAGATAGTTTAATTTCACGACAGTCTCATCGCTTCAAACGTTCAATTCAGACCTTAACACTTAACTATTATTGGATTTAATATATTGAAGTTCAACTTGCATGATCCACTGTAAACGACTCACTCACAAATTTATACTCCTGTCATGTTCCCTGTGTTGGCTTTGAGTTGAATAAGATTAATATTTTTGTAATAACGAGATGTGAAGTGTATCTTAGTTCTGTCAGAAAACCTTTTTGTAGTACTGTCTCAGATTGTTTTCCAGAAATTCCCAGGGTTTTAATTGTTTTTTCTTTTGTTACTTGCCTGCGTCTCAGTTGTGACATTGAGTTTGAAAGAGGGGAATTAGATGCTGCGATCTGCCGTCTTCTGACCCCCCCTGCACTACTTGAATGCTGAGAATCTGATATATCCTTGTTTTTCTGCATCTCTTTCTGCTCTGATAAGACGCTGTGTGCAGTGTTTGTGTTGCTTCTGCAAGGACTAAAGATATCAGTTTTGTCCCTCTCGAGTTATTAGACAACAAATATGTTAGTTTTACTGTCTCTGGAATCCCTCTTTTGTGTTATGGCGCTAGCCTGAATGAAAAGCTGTTGAAATCTTGCTTGGTTTAGCATTAAACTGATCCATTTCACATTCTTGTCTTTGAGTACAGACTGGATTCTCCTTTCATGGTTGTGGGACCCTTAGTGTCTGAATGCTTGCCAAGTCTTTTTTTTTTTTGAGGCAAGTCCCTTTTGGCTGCCTCATTGAAATGTGTTACATAACCCCGTTTTGTCATGGGTGTCCGCCGCCTCACAAGCTCTCTAGGAAGTCTGCACTTAAAGTGACAGTAGGCTGAATGTTTTTTGGCATCATTGGGCAAAAGTTCCACAATAACCTTTCAGCATATTGTAATTCCAGTGTTCTGAGAGAAAAGTAGTCTTCTGCACCTCCTCATGGCTCTGTTTTCAGGCTTTAAAAAAACATCTCCCCTCAAATGTTTTCAGAAACATCTTGCAGTGTACTATTTGGCTGTAAAATGAGAAAGTTTGCTGCAGCCGGTTGGCGGTGCTTGGTATTTCCTCAACCGATTTGCCGGGTCACAAACTTTCTCATTTTACAGCTAAACAGTACACTACAAGATGTTAAAGACAACATTTGAGAGAAATGGGCATTACAGTAACAGAATATTGATTCATATTTGATCAGCGTAGCCTAGTTTGACCGTTTGATCGGAGTTCGCGAGTGATTGACAGCTGCTCAGAGGAGGCAAGGCTCCAGATCAGCTCTGATTGGTTGTTTTCCTCCGGTCAGTGAAATCCTGCAGATACCATTAGGAGCACCGGAGGACACCGGAGACGCATGATTTTTTTCAGATTACCTGTCTCGTGCACTCCTTTCAGGATACACTAACCATTTCATAAAAATATATATATATATTTAAATCATATTTGCTCCAATCTATCTGCCTACTTTGGCTTTAATGTCTGAATACTTCAGTCAAGTCTGCAGACAAGTCAGGCAACAAGTATTTTCTGTTCTAAAAGAGTAAATGTCAATTCAGCAGCTTAGGGAGAAATAATTGGATTTGACAAAATATCAAACTCAAGGTTGCTAGCTTTTTTCCCCGCACTTTCAACAGCATCTTATGGTTTTAAGAGAAATGGAGCTGTTGGAATATGGAGGTTATAGTCTTGAGTAAAATCATCTGAACTCGAGGTACTCTTACATTTCCTACAGCTTTCAATCACATCCCAAGGTCTTCCTCAGCGAATGGTGTTTGCTCAGTTTAAAAACTTTATATCAGTCATGTTCACACAGCGGGAAATTTGTCTCATCTTAAGCACTTACCTTGCTCAAGGACATTTTGACAGTAGGAGTTACAATGCATAAAGATACTGTGGCCAGTACGGGTATCGAACCCGCGACCTTCGCGTTATTAGCACGACGCTCTAACCAACTGAGCTAACCGGCCAGCTGTCATTGCAGCACATGTTACTAGAATTTAACACTCATAACTTGACAAAAGTTCTATATTTAGGTCTTTTGAAAACAGAAAACTGTCAACTGAGTCTGTGAGATGCGGTTGGAAGCCCAAGTAAAAAAAAAACTAGTAAGTGGACCTTGAGTTACAATTTGAAAATCTGATAAAAAAATGATAGTAAATTATTTTTTCCCCCTGTCAAACTACTGTTTTCAGGCCAAGAATGATCTTGGCTCTCATTTTTCTAATTGGTACAACTTGTCACATTTAATTAAAAAAACAATTAAATGTCCACCTTCCTTCCCCTTCCTGCTTCTATAGCTCAAGAACTAAAAAAAAAACACTTTTAGTACACTTTTTAGTATAAAATCCGTTGAATGGAGGACACAAAATGCAAAACACTTCCGCACTCAGCAGTAAGAGGGTTGTAAATAACAGTGGGATGTGGTTTCTGCAGGATTTGTGTGCATGTCTGCAGGATGCTGAGCTACAGCAAGTTAACCAGATTAACACCGGAAGAGAAGCAATTTTGACTTAAAAAAATAAAAGCAACGTTTAATGATTTCCCCTCCACATACTTTATTGACCAAATAATTTTTTCAATGACAATGCACTTTGATTTTTTTTAGCTGATTATAGCAACAGCTTGTGCATAAATACACTTTACTCATCTAACTGAGTGGAGCAGAAGATCATGTTACTTTTCTACCGATCTGTCTTGAAAAGCATCATAAGATACGGCATCACGGCCTGGTATGGAAACCTGAATATTTTAAGGTTTACATGTAAAGTGATATATACGCATTTGTGCATCTATTTCGCATTTGCAGATTGCTTCCTGTGCATTTGTGGATGTGACTTTACACAACCCAAATTTGCAGAACATGTTACATATTTGTGAGTTGTCTTCTGTGGATTACAAATCTTATCTACAGATCTGCTGCGGTACCAATCAGACAAAATTCTGTAAACAAACAGGAGGAAAGTTACAAATGTCATTCGGCCCACAAATGCACAGGAAGCGATCTGCAAATGCGAAATAGATGCACAAATGCGTATATATCACTTTACATGTAAACCTTAAAGTACGTATTTACAGAGTAAGTTATGCGTATTTTCAAAACGCCCTGTATTTTTGTGGATGTGACTTTACACAACACAAATACAAAAATACATGTTTGTGGATGGTGAAATATTTGTGGTACACATTTGTGGAATGTCTTCTGTGGATTACTACTAATAAAGTCCAATAAAAACTTCCATAGTCGACAGAGTCCAGGAACAATTTGATAAAAGTATACCTTATCTTATCTTATGTTATCTGCTGTTTATGAGGCGTGTGACGCACTTAAAGTCGGGTTTTATTTTGAAACTGTGAACAGGAACTGCTTGTTTTCCTCAGTCTACCTTGACGTGAGTACGTGACAGATATAAAACCAGGCTGTGACCATCACCTCCCACCGGCTGTCTCTCTGTGTTCAAGAGGAGAAGTCAGGGAGAACCAGTGTAGGAAGGCTTCCAGTGGGAACATTTTAACTCCATATCCAGTATAAAACCAGACAGTAACCATGTCCAAGCCTCTGACAGACCAGGACAGGAGGAAGCAGATCTCAGTGAGAGGACTAGCCGGAGTGGAGAACGTCTCAGACCTGAAGACCAACTTCAACAGACACCTCCACTTCACCCTGGTGAAGGACAGGAATGTGGCCACCAAGAGGGACTACTACTTCGCCCTGGCCAACACGGTGCGGGACTTCCTGGTGGGCCGATGGATCCGGACTCAGCAGCACTATTATGAGAAAGACCCCAAAGTGAGTAAAGCTGCTGGATGCTGCAGGGTCCTGCAGAGTCCTGCACGTCCACACAGCTGGGAGTGGTGGGAGGGGATGCTGCAGTATGCATGTGTGTATGTGCATGCATGCATTTTCCTTCTTTTGCTCTTTATATCCATTTATAGTCATGTTCCAGCTGTATTGTCTTATATTGTGCAGTATGTATGTGTGTATATGCATGCATATTTACTTCTTTTGCTCTTTATATCCATTTATAGTGATGTTCCTGCTGTATTGTCTTATATTGTGCAGTATGTGCATGCATGCATCTTTCCTTCTTTTGCTCTTTATATCCATTTATAGGCATGTTCCAGCTGTCTTTACGCATATTGTGCAGACTTTTACCTATCAGAGCTGTGTGTTACATAATGTTCTGCTCATGCATCTGCATAACCTTGATCTGATCTGGTGTCTGTGCGCCATTGCACGGCCTCCAGTGCTTCAAATGCATTCAAAATACCGCTATCATCCTGCAGCTCTCGACTCTGTGTGGGATTAGAAACACTCAACTGGTAGTTGAAATATGTGCCCTGTTGCGTAACGCTCTCCATCCATCCCTCCATGTATCCATCCAGACGCACATCCACCACCACCTCCACTGCGCATCTCAAAATGGCCTCACACTGTTAATAAAAAAAAGAAAAAAGCACACACACGAAGCTTCTTTGCATACTTTTCCATCCAGTGCACAAAATGTCCAGCAGCACTCAGCTTTATTGTGTTAGTTGAGCAGGCAGGAGGCTGAGTAGAGAATTTAAAGGGCCATCACCTGTCTCTCTATCATAAATTATGCAATGCTGCACTTGGCCTCTGCACAGTCTGCTGCACACAGTGATGACAGGCTGTGATCTGAGTGTGTCTGTACAGTTCATCCCACCTGAAACTTGTTGTTTCTGATGACTAATGGTCATTCATCCAGGCGCTGCTGGACCTCCTCTAAATTCCAGTGGACATCCATAAAGATTCCACATGTATTTTTGGGGAAAACTTGTTTTATATTTTCATAAATACCTTGAGTCTTGGGTTTGAATATTTCGCTCAGCATGAACATCATAAAGCTTAAATGGAAGGTGGAAACAACCTGATACAGAAGGTTGAGGGGGCTTTTTAAGAGGGAAGATACACAGTTTAAAGGTCCCATATTGTAAAAAGTGAGATTTGCATGTCTTTTATATTATAAAGCAGGTTTAAGTGCTTTATAAATACTGTTAAACTATCAAAACGCTCAATATACGGAGAAATACACACAGCCTGTATTCATTAATTGTGCGTTTGAAACAAGCCGTTAGGATTTCTGTCCATTTGTGATGTCACAAATATACAATATATAGATCATTACACGGTTTTAAACGTAAACATTCTAAATGTGCCCCAGTTTATTTCCTGTTGCAGTGTATGTAAATAACATCAGCTGACAGGAAGTAAACATGGACCCAAACTGTTGCCTAGCAACGCAATTCCATTGAAATGCACTAAAACGGAGCGTTTCAGACAGAGGGTGAATACAGGTATATTCAGACAGACAGACAGTATGAGGAAAATAACGTTGTTTTTTTTAAATTACAGCGTATAAACATGTTCTAGTACACACACAAAATACAAGTATGAACCAGTTTTTCTCGCCAAAATGTAGCGTAAGTTTGGAGCGTTATTTGACCTCCTTCATGACATGCTAGTATGACATGGTCTAGTTTCATATGACACCCGTGTCTTCACTCTAACTTTAAAACTGAACCCGCTACGAACTGAAAGTTTGTCAATGCGTTAAAGAAATTAGTGGCGTTGAAACAAATTTACGTTATCGCGTTAACTTTGACACCCCTTTTAAAAACGCATCAGCCAGCCACACTGTCCCACTGGGTGACCTTCATTACCACGAACATGCACAGCCTGTAGTTTATCCTGAATCGATCCCACATACACCGTCCTGCTGCCACAAATCACTCACTAGAACACCAAAAGTGGATTAATCCCCCGCTGAAAGTAATCCCCAAGAAAATGCACTTTACTCCTGTTTGAGTAACGTTTGCCTTGGCGGCGGTCGTCTGCGCTCTCCGAGTGCACTTATAGTTTAGTTTATTGTTTCACAGTGAGCAGTAATAGCTGACTTGGATCGTGGACAAGTATTTTGTCAGTAAACTACATGACTCTCTGTTTTCTCTAATGGGTACATACTGTGTGGATGACATCAATAGCTTCATAATCACAACGAACCTGTATACTTCCTGTAAACCCTCTGAGACCCACAATAGACCCGTTTTTTAGGGGGGTACACGGGTGCTTAGGGGGAGATAGCAGGTCAACGGTAGTTTGTTACACAGATTTGGTGCTAAATTATTTTTTTTACCACTGGAGAATTGATAAAAATGATTAATAATCCCTCCAAAATACCACATTAAGACACCAAGACCTTCAGGAACACCATAGAAAAAGTCATGCTCTGATTTGGTGTCAAAAACTTTTGACATTTTGAGATTTCTGCAAGAATTGCATTTTTCTGCGATTGGATGGCGAGCACTTTTGTTGTGTAAACTGCTCAGAAACCCCCTTATTGTCAACCCAGCTAGGAAAGCCATTCGTCCTCTGAATGCTCTTGGTCTGTAGTTTGTGGCTGTAAAGTTTCATGAGGCTGTGATTATCCTAGAGGTCACCACAAGTCATTTTATACAGCGAGGACCCCTTTGAAAATGACCATGCCAGTTTTTCCTCGCCAAAATTTAGCACAACTTTGGAGTGTTATTTAGCCTCCTTCCCGACAAGCTAGTACAGACATTGTTGGTACCAATGAATTCCTTAGGTTCTTATAGTTTCATATGATATATACCACCACTCTAGATTTAAATCTGAACCTGCTACAGCCTCTGAAAGACACAAACGTCGGTCGTGATCCTGCAGATCTCAGAGGGTTAAATCCACAGAGCTTATAGAATCATGTGAAGTCGGTGTAACCTTTGGAAAAGGAGCACAAAGACCCTCCCTCTCCTATTTATACTGACCGCTGGATGCCTTTGTCACTTGTTTCTCCACGTCTGCTTCCTTTATACGACCCCCCCAGTATCACATATGTCACATGGCACAATGTCAGAGAGGCTGCCAAAAAACGTTTCTCATGTCCTCATACAGTTTAAAAGCATTATATCGAGCCATCGCATCATTTCAGAAGCCTGTGTTAACTCTCACCCTCTCACAGAGCTGTGAGGAGACATTATGCTGCGTTACTGTGGGCTCTCTGTGAACTGTACGAGAGATTGTTGGAGGAGCAGCCAGTAATAGCCCCGCGGTTGTTTCCTCTGACAGCAGCTGTTGTTTTTTCTACCACAGATAATGTTGCAGGGCATTCAGGGACCCAAATGGGACACGTGTGTTTTATTATTAGTACCCTGAGAGCTTGTGGTGACTTTTAGTGGAGTATTTTGTGATTTTTATTTGTCAAATTGTAAATGAAACCGTAGATGTCAGATTGGAGATGTAAGGATATAGATAATATAAAGAATATTTAAAGTACAGCCAGCTTTATATCAGGTGAAAATGTAATGAAGCCCGACATTCACAGGCTGTTTTTCCCTTTTTTTCTGCAGCGTGTTTACTACCTCTCCCTGGAGTTTTACATGGGCCGGACTCTGCAGAACACCATGGTTAACCTGGCTTTGGAGAACGCCTGTGATGAAGCCACATACCAGGTGAGGCAAACCCTCCTTCATTATGAGTCTCACTCTGTATGAGATCACACGCTCACCTCCACATTGAGGGAGGGGGTATAAAATGATAGTGAACTACACAGCCAGACGTAATTGAACACCTGAACAAAGTATAAGGACACCCAACAATTCACACTTCCATTTCTGATGTTGCGACCTGGCTGCAGGCTGCATTAGTGAAATCCAACTGTCTATGGGTCCTGATGTTGGGTGATGAGGTCTGGCTCACAGTCGGTATTCCAGTTCATCCCGAAGGTATTGGATGGGGTTGAGGTCAGGGCTCAAGTTCAGACCAGTCAAGTTATTCCACACCAAACTGGGAAGACCGTTTCTTTATGGAGCTTTATGTCATGTTGCAACATGGAAGGACCGAAGAAATTGTTGACACAGAGTTGGAAGAACAGCATTAATATTTCCTTTAAGAGGAAGTAAGACGCCCTAACCAGTATGTGCACAGAGGTGTCCAGTGTCCACATACTTTGGGCTATACAGTGTATGGAGCTCTGATCCATGGGTAGACAGCTGAATTTAGTCAGGGACGAAGTAATGGTTCCTTAATTGTGCTTTACTTTTTGAAATAATTAACCCTGATGATGTCGTCAGTGAAATAAATGGACGGACCTTTAAGAGTAAGAGTGTCTCTTTAATGGCTTCGAGTAGCAGCATGCGGCTGCTGGCTGCATAAAGGAAAGACAAGATTGGACTAATGTCCACTTCAGGTGATGTGGAGGAATGATGCACGTATTTACAGCTCGGTCCCGGAGGTGTCTGCATGTTGACGTGTCCCACTGTAACAATATGCCGATGTGTCCTTGCAGCTGGGTCTGGACATGGAGGAGCTGCAGGACATCGAGGAAGATGCCGGTCTAGGCAACGGTGGACTGGGACGTCTGGCAGGTGAGTTCCTGCTTCCGCCTGATTGGCTGCTGACGGACAGAGATGTTTAGTGCAGTGGACAGCCTTGTCTCAAACACCCCCCCTGTTTCCTCAGCTTGTTTCCTGGACTCCATGGCCTCTCTGGGTCTGGCTGCTTATGGATACGGCATCCGCTACGAGTTCGGCATCTTCAATCAGAAGATTGTGGACGGCTGGCAGGTAGGTTCACCTGATGCTGTTTATATACTGGGCTCTGTGTGATTAAATCTTTAGATTGTGATTTAATGAAAATGGTCAGTTCCTCTTGGAGACATTACCTGGACTTTACCGGTTTCAGTTTTGAGCAGAACTTTTCATCGGGATATGGAGGACTAAAGCTGCCGTTATAATAAATAAGCAAATTAAATAATAAAGAAAGAAATGTAGAAAGAAAAGCCTCAATTAATTAATTAATTAGAAAATAAATAAATATGCACAGAAATGGAAAAATAAATGAATAAAATGTGTTTATTTGACAAATTTAAATAGACTTTTCTGTTTACATTTATTTCTGTTTTTATTCATTTCTATTATTTATAAACCTGCACATTTCTTGATAATTGAGGCTTTTGCTCTTTCTTTCTTTCTTTCGTTAATATAATGGCAGCTTTAGTCCTCCATATGGGGGAGGCCAGTTTCACAATTTTCAACAGACGAAGAAGAAGAAGTCCTCTGTACTTCCCTGAAATCTGAGTTGGCTCTGTCCTTGCAGTGACCGTTGGTAAACCAAACATGACCCCACAATAGAGTCATGTAGCTCCACTCATGAGTGCAAGAAATGGTTGGAGTTAATTAAACAGACACATATTGGTTATGATCGTGTTTTCCAGAACTTCATACTAAAGTTAAGGATAAAAAGTTGACTGTGAAAGAACCAGAAATCCTGCACGCTGTCAGTCACTTAGGGCACAATAAATCAGCTTACATGAAAATGATATGGAAATCCTTGATCCTGTGCCCCTGTGATGTTTTGTTGGAAGGACCTTGTACGATGTACCATATCAAATGACATGATGTGTTCTATAGCACAACAAATAATTACCACAGTGTCATGTTTCCACAGGTGGAGGAAGCTGACGACTGGCTGCGCTACGGAAACCCCTGGGAGAAGGCTCGTCCTGAGTACATGCGCCCAGTGCACTTCTACGGGCGAGTGGACCACACAGATGAAGGAGTGAAGTGGGTCGACACACAGGTCAGTAGGAGCAGACACCAGAACTGACGAGTTCAGTCAATGCCTTTCATGTCTCATATAAGGAATATAATGCTGTCTGATTACATATTTACATAGAACGGATAAATAAACAACACTGTTGTAATTGATGCTAATGAAATACTTTGCCCTATAAACTATGCAATGGAGACTGTATTGATGTTAAAAAGCTCTTATTGTCTAATCTCACAGATGACACTTCGTTAACACAGAATAATGGAACAATAACCTGTGTATATAATATATTTTTTATATTTTGATCCAGGTGGTTCTGGCTCTTCCCTACGACACCCCGGTCCCCGGCTACAGGAACAACATCGTCAACACCATGAGACTGTGGTCCGCTAAGGCCCCCTGTGACTTTAACCTCAAAGACTGTGAGTATTGAGTAATAATCATCATTAATATACTATAAATAATTAAATCAACAGCTACTAAATGTGAATCTAAATGATGTCCCACAGTTAATGTTGGTGGCTACATTCAGGCCGTGCTGGACAGAAACCTGGCTGAGAACATCTCCAGGGTTCTCTACCCCAACGACAACGTGAGTGCATTTACTGTTGTATCTAAACCACTTTATAGAGCTGAAAGTGAGCACTTGAGATGTTGCTGATAATCCCTCATTGCACTGGAAAACATTTCCATAGTAGAGGTATTCTAAAAGATGAAACTGTAGCTGTAACATTTTTCCATATTGTCTTTTATTGTTGTTCAGTTCTTTGAAGGGAAGGAGCTGCGTCTGAAGCAGGAGTATTTTGTCGTAGCAGCAACTCTTCAAGACATCGTCCGTCGATTCAAAGCCTCCAAGTTTGGCTCCACGGAGTTTGTGCGACTGGACCTCTCTACGCTGCCAGAAAAGGTGAGACATCCATCAGATGATGTAAAAGGTGATGACAGCAGTTCTTTACGATGACTCCATGTTCATTGCATTCATATTATTTCCTTTTAATCAGACTGTAGTATTGCAACTTGGATGCTGAGGTTTGCACTGTACTGTTTTCTTCATCTGCGTCTGTCTCGGGTCTGCAGGTGGCCATCCAGCTGAACGACACCCACCCTGCTTTGGCCATCCCTGAGCTGATGAGGATCCTGGTGGACATCGAGAAACTCACTTGGGCGAAGGTATGCCGGGCATTCCAGCTGTGCGGTAACACACAGGCCTCAGTATGCTTAAAACAAAGAGCTTGTCAGATCGTCTAAGAGCCCACTCTGGTGAACACAGGGGTGCAGCAATTCTGTCTCTTTGCATCCTTCAACACTGCAGTAACGATGACACAGCAGCAGAATGACACATCAGTCATAGCTGAAGTCAGACACTGTGACAGAGTATAAGCAGATAAACTTGCTAATATCAGAGTGATAATGTCAGGTATCTTTAACCCACCTTCCTGTCTGTGGTCCCGTCCTCTCTGCGTCCAGGCCTGGGACATCGTGGTTCGGACCTGCGCCTACACCAACCACACGGTCCTGCCCGAAGCCCTGGAGCGCTGGCCCGTCGACCTCTTCCAGAACCTGCTGCCTCGTCACCTGGAGATCATCTACGAGATCAACAGGAGGCACCTGGAGGTACGTAAGGGGGGGAGCTGGACATCCATTTATGGAACATGATACCGTTATCCTCACAAACTTCTTTGAGATTTTGAGAAATAGTCTTGTTTGCCATCTTACCCATATCAAGATCTACTATAAGATATCAAAACATCAGTTTACAAACGCTCACACAACTCGTGCAGTATAATCCAAGTCTCATTTATCCAGTCGTATGCTCACTACTTCCCAAACACATGCATCTTTGCTAAAACTGACCTATTTCATTCTTGTGCAGCTTGTCTGTGTGTTTTTTGAATAAACAACTGAACCAATGACCCAAACACATGGCTCTAATGTTCACTGTAAGAAGAACACTGTCTCTTTCCTTCACCTCTCCAGCGAATCACAGAGATGTACCCCGGAGATGAAGACCGCCTGCGCCGGATGTCCCTGATTGAGGAAGGAGACTCCAAGAAAATCAACATGGCTCACCTGTGCATCGTGGGATCTCATGCTGTCAACGGAGTGGCCCGCATCCACTCTGAAATCATCAAAAAGACTGTGTAGGGAAAACCAGTTTCACCCTCATCTCTCCTCTGGCTAGTTGTCTGCTGGTATAACATTACAGGTTGAAGAAGGTCACTTAACGCTGCGTGCTGTAAGGTTTTCCTGTGTTGTTGCTCCTCTCCTCAGGTTCAAGGACTTCTACGAAGCAGACCCTGAAAAGTTTCAGAACAAGACCAACGGCATCACACCCAGGCGCTGGCTGGTCATGTGCAACCCTGGCCTGGCTGAGGTCATCGCAGAGGTGTGTTTGTACTTCAAACAGAGAAGTGACAGGAGTTATTTCAGGGTCCTGGAAGTAAAAGCTTAATTTTCTGCACAGATAATTGACAGTTGGAGGACGTCCAAAGCTCTAAATTAAAATTATTTACACTGCAGATCCACTTCTCAGTTCATGATACATGTCCGTCAAATGTTCTCATGTGGTAATCCTTCTATCCAGAGGATCGGTGAGGACTACATCCGTGACCTGGACCAGCTGAAGAAGCTTCTGGAGTTTGTTGACGACGACACCTTCATTCGGGATATTGCCAAAGTCAAACAAGTGAGCGTGAAAAAAATGCCTAAAAGAAATGTGATTATTATTCTCCTCTTGTTTCTGTTTGTTTCTAATAACACGACCCTCAACTTTCAGGAGAACAAGATGAAGTTTTCCGCCTATCTCGAGGAGCACTACGATGTGAAGATCAACCCCAACTCCATGTTCGACGTCCAGGTGAAGAGGATCCACGAGTACAAAAGGCAGCTGCTCAACTGCCTGCACATCATCACGCTGTACAACCGTGGGTGCTTTTTTTGTGTCACTTGCAGCGTTTTAGAAAACAAATATGGATTCAGAGTTAAGACACAAAACGTTTTTGTTTTGTTTTTGTAAATCAGGAATCAAGAAGCAACCCAACAAGTCATGGACCCCCAGGACCGTCATGATCGGAGGAAAGGTGAGTGGCAATGAAGGTGTTACATGGGGGTCCTTTTCGCGTTCGTGTGGAGGGTCCTATTAGTCTATTAGTACATTTTGATTTAGTAATATGTACCTTTTGTGTAGAATCCTATAGTCTTGAAGACTGAAGTGCAGGATGTTGTAGTGTTTATTCCTTTAGTTGCCTCTGTGAGGGTCACTTTCCACTCAGCAGGCTGGTTGGGTTGATTATCTCTGAGGAGAGGCAGCTGTGGAGGCTGATTGGCCCTGATGAGCATCAGGTGGTTGAAGCCTATATCTACTGCTGGTTTCAGTGCTCAGGTGCTGCCTCATTGTCTCTTTGTCAGAGGTAGTGAGAGTCCTGTTTTTGCTCTGTCTGTATAGGGGTGTGTGAATCTGCAGAAGTACCACGTGAATCTATCTGTGGGATTTGCTCACTATTTAGCTTCTTCTGAGTCTCTTAGAGTGGGTTAGGTCTGTGTGGCCTGCCTTCGCTGGTTCTTTTGTTTCATTTATGTTCTAGTCAGCTGCTCGGCAGCAGTGTTTTACTTTTAGTCTTTTCAAGATATATTGAGTGTAGGGAACCTAATTTGGTGTTTCCCCTCTCCCTTTCAATCGCTTCAATCCCCTGGCCCGCAATTGCGTCCCTCTCCCCGTTCCCCTGAGAGCCTCTTCCCATATTGCTAGTTATTGTACAAATTTTGCATCAATAATTACAATTTCACAATGTACATATTTCAAACATCCTCTTCAAATCAGTTAGTTTTGTGATTCCAGTCATACATTTAGTGTTGCATGGGCTGATTATTATAGATACTGTAAGTGTTTGAAGCTCCAAACTGCCAAATGTGTTTGGACGGAGGTAGAGCTGCGATGATTAATTGATGAATCGATTAGCTGTCAACTATTAAATTAATCGGCAACTATTTGGATAATCGATTAATCGGTTTTGAGTATTTTTATTAAAACATTTTTTTTTCTAAATTCTCTTATTCCAGCTTCTTAAATTTGAATATTTTCTGGTTTCTTAACTTCTCTGTGACAGTACAGTGAACATCTTTGAGTTGTGGACAAAACAAGACATTTGAGGACGTCATATTTGGCTTTGGGATACACTGATTGACATTTTATATATCAAACAACTAATCGAGAAAATAATCGACAAAGAAAAAAATCGTTAGTTGCAGCCCGAGACGGAAGCTGCCAATAATTCTTATTTTGTACAGATGAGAGTTTATCCGACTTAAAATGCTGAATTTTCAGCAAAACAACAACAAAAATAAAGTAATTCCACACAGATGACTGTTCATTTCTCCTCCCACATCCTGAAACCATGCATTATACATGTGTCTGTGTCTGTGTTTTCAGGCGGCTCCAGGTTATCACACTGCCAAGATGATCATCAAGCTGATCACATCAATTGGAGACATTGTCAATAATGACCCCGTGGTGGGAGATCGCCTCAAAGTCATCTACCTGGAGAACTATCGGGTCACTCTGGCTGAAAAGGGTAAAAACTTTTTTGTGACATATCAAGGCTCTGTACTCGTGTACAGTATGTAGTACATAAACTGGAACTGTGAATCTCTTGTCTGCAGTCATCCCTGCATCTGACCTGTCGGAGCAGATCTCCACAGCAGGTACCGAGGCCTCTGGCACCGGGAACATGAAGTTCATGTTGAACGGAGCGCTCACCATCGGCACCATGGACGGAGCCAACGTGGAAATGGCAGAGGAAGCTGGAGAGGAGAACCTCTTCATCTTCGGCATGAGGGTGCCCGATGTGGAGGCTATGGACCAAAAGGGGTGAGCCTCATAACCAGGATTATAATTAAGCTGCATTGGGCCAGATTTCTGGGTCAAATTCACCCGTGTTGTTACGTAATACCTCTTCTAATGTTTGTTCATGGATGGATTACTGAACGGGCCGACCAGGTAACGGCCCAGGGGCCAAATTGTCAGGGGCACCCCTGGCCTTCAACTACAAAATGTCACTCAAAGAGACTCAAAATTACCACAAAGACATATAGAACAACTACAAAGACACACAAAAAGATGAAAAAAACTTCAAAGAGACACAGAGACTCAAAACAACTATGAAAAGGGACAAAACAACCACAAAGAGACACAAGACAAAAACAAAGATAGACAAAATGACGACAAAGAGACACAAAGCAACTACAAAGAGACACAAAATGAATACAAAGGGACACAAAGCAACTACAAAGAGACACAAAATGAATACAAAGGGACACAAAGTAACTACAAAAGAGACACAACATGACTACAAAGAGACAAAATAAATACAAATAGACACAAACTGACTACAAAGAGACAAAGCAACTACAAAGAGACACAAAATGACTACAAATGGACACAAAATGACTACAAAGAGACACAACATGACTACAAAGACACAAAAGAGACACAAAATGACTTCAAATAGACACAAAGAGACACAAAATGACTACAAAGAGACACAAAATGACTACAACGAGACACAAAATGACTACAAAGACACAAAAGAGACACAAAATTACTACAAATAGACACAAAGAGACACAAAATGACTACAAATAGACACAAAATGACTACAAAGAGACACAGAGCAACTACAAATTGACACATGTAAAGTCTGTGTGTCTTGCTCCTACAGTATGTAGGAGAGGTGGTAGAGCCTTTTTGCATGTCTGTGCCCATGAGACCATTGTCTCATAATCCTCCCGTGTGTTTATCGAATGTCTTTTGTCCTCAGCTATGACGCTGCGTCGTACTACAACCGTATCCCCGAGCTGAAGCAGGCCATGGACCAGATATCTGGAGGCTTCTTCAGCCCCAGTCAGCCCGACCTCTTCAAAGACCTCGTCAACATGCTGATGAACCACGACAGGTTGGAGCACACTGCTGAATCTCTGAGGAGTCAGCGCTCAGTCTATGCTGACACACAGCCAGTCCTGCAGTGTCATCATGTAATATTGGTTTATAGTAGAATGCTTCATTGCATCCATGTGAACTGTACTATGTCTGTGCTGCAGGTTCAAGGTGTTTGCAGACTACGAGGAATACATCACATGTCAAGAGAAAGTCAGCGCCCTCTACATGGTCAGTATGTCAGCAAGAGGAAATCAAGAGGAGATAAAATCACCGTTCATTTGTCAGGCAGTCTCATACAGCATGATGAGTGTTTGTGGGCATAACAATATCTGCTTTACTTCCATATTATATATTAAATATGTACTGCTTTACTGCAGTGTATTGTACTTTACTATATGATTTTATATTCTATATGATACTGTACCACCAACCTACTGTGTATATATATACTACTGTTTATCGCTATAATATACCATATGGTATTGCATCCCGGCTCCTACTGTCAGCATGTTGAAGCTTCCTTGAGCGAGACACTGAATCCGTTATTTAACCTCCTTCTCGACAAACTAATATGACATGGTTGGTACCGATGGATTCATTAGGTTTTCTAGTTTCACATGACTCTCACTCTAGCTTTAAAACTGAGCCAACTACAACCTAAAAGTCACAAGTTGCGTCAATGCATTAAAGAAATTTGTGGCGTTAAAACTAATTTGCGTCAACATGTACTACATACTACTAATACTAATGTGAGCCCTTCCTCCTCCTCCTCCTCTCCCCGTGTATTAACAGAACCCTAAAGAGTGGACCAAGATGGTGATCCACAACATCGCCGGCTGTGGTAAATTCTCCAGCGACCGCACCATTACCCAGTACGCCAGGGAGATCTGGGGCATGGAGCCCAGTTTGGAGAAGATCGCCGCTCCTGACGATCCTCGCTAAAAGCCACGCCTGCCTCCTTCCACCTTACTGTAGCTCACCATGTGGTCCAAGCACTGAAGAAAACCCCCTGTAGCTTTTATCACTGTGTACTGTGGCATTATTTCTTTACATTATTGACGCCCCCCATATACGACCTCTTATTACTTCTTGCAGTAACGTGATTTGACGTGGGCTTATTCAGAGTCTGTATTTTCCCCTCCGTGCACCAGCAATGCATATTCTCACTGTTGTATCTCCACGTCAGCCTTTCAGCGGTTAGGGAACAGCCTCGATTTCACCTTGGAATCACGGGATTCGCAAAAAACAAATCAAAGATATAATTCCTTATTTTGTTATAATCCTATTTTCTAAAGTTTCCTCAGCACTGATGTTTGGGAAATTCAAAACATCGATCAGGAGCTGAGTGAAAAACCTTTTGAGTGCTAAAACAAAAATCAGGGAGTGTATCTTTACAGTGATTCGAACCACAACTCTAAGTACATTCCCCCTTCTACGCCTGAGCCGATACGGCTTTCCAAAAACCCAGCAAATACGCCAACGAACCTCAGCACTGTTACGGTTACAAACAAACCAAGCCATGTCTTCCATGGAAGAGAGAGAGGAGCGACACTCCGGGGGTTAATGTGCACCACAGCCTCGTAGCAGCACTGTGACTGGACGCAGATTAACATTAGTGTTTCGTATTAACAGACTTCCGACTGCCATGTCAGTGTTTCATGGTGTTTTGCTGAATATATCCATGTTTATGTGTGTGTGTTATTATTATTATGGTCAGGGGAGCCACTCTGTGATGCAGACGTACTGACCATCAGTTTACCTGTGATCTCCTCAGCATGTTAGTGTCTGTCTCATTCTGCTGTGTGTACGCTCTTCCTAAAAGTGACCTGTGTTAGTAAAATTAACAAAGCCTTTTCTGCCTAAAACCTAAGTGACTGAAGTCATCTTTGGAAGATGTGTGTATTCTGTAGCATAGTTGTGTGTATGTGTGGGTTTAACCATGACACTGTGGATATGTACTGTAACAACATACTTCAGCTATACTGCATTATGACTGTGTGACTGCTGTGGTGCTGCCTGCAGAGGCTGCAGAGAGAACGGCCCACTACACTGACGCTAACAATTCACATTTCTTTTTTTCTTTTTTGTCAATAAATGACAAAAACTACATCAACAGCGCAGAGCTTTCAGTCCACTTTTACATCTTTGTAGTAAAACATAAATACAAGGATAAGACCAGGGTTTCTCAAACTGCAATTCTTCTTCTTCTTCTTCTTGGGTTCTGTCTCCGCTCTTCTTCTTCTTGGGCTCTGTTCTTCTTCCACTTCTTCTCTTTCTTCTACTTGGGCTCTGTTCTTCTTCTTCTTCTTCTTCTTCTTCTTCTTCTTGGAACGATTTAAAGGACATTTAAATGCTTCAGCTGTCCTCGATAGAATCAACCACAATGTGAAAGACCTTAACAATTCAGAGGTGAGCATTTCCTACCCGATGTGGTGGCAGTGAGTTCTGTGTGCTCCTGTTCTATGTTACACACACACACAGAGTTCATATCTGATTCCTAATGTGCTCTAATGATGGCCTATCGTCTCTATCTGATGCCTGACACGTCCAGAGGACATCATCTCACCAGGCAGGTGCAGGTCGCACCATGATGACACCTGGAGGAGGTAATGTTGCTGAGGTTGATCCATGAAATCCACTGGAGTCACTCCAGAATCAAGACACATGCAGCTCAACAGACAGCCGACTAGGAGCTCATCCATCTGTTTACTTTTCCTAGAGGAGATAAATGTAGCCAAAACTGACATGAGGAGAGGAAATAGTCTCACCCAGTTTCATAGTCAACACTGGAGGCTTGTGATGGAACAATACCAAACAAAATCCTTAAAGTTAACGTTATTTAACCGACCTATAACCTACTTTACCGCTTTGACAAAAATATCTTAAAGGAGCAGTGTGTAGTATCTGGCGGCATCTAGTGGTGAAGTTGCAGATTGCAACCAAATGAATCTTCTCCCGTGTGCCAAGCGTGTAGGAGAAATACGGTGGCTGATGCAAAAATGTGAAAATCTGGAGCAAGTGTTGTCCGTTCTGGGCCACTGTAGAAACATGGCGGACTCAGTGAAAAGGACCCGCTCCTCTATGTCGATATAAAACGGCTCATTTTGAGGTAACGAAAACACAATTCTTAATTTCAAGTGATTATACACCAAAGAAAACATACTTATTAATATTATATTATATTCCTGCCAATAGATCCACCTAAATGCTACACTGTTCCTTTAACTCACTTACTACATTTCCACGAAAGCTTTCAGCCTCATCTTATGGCCTTTATCGGTGGATGTCATTTGCTCAGCTATAGTGGAAATGGTTAAGTCATTATAACAAACAAACCCGCTGATGAAGCTCATGAGATGTGGCTGAAAAAGCCCCAGAAGATAACTAGCAAGTGGACCTTGAGTTAAGAATGTTTTCTTAAATGATCCAAGTAAGGGTTAAATCAGCAGCAACTGGACTTGGTTTAGATCCTTGGAGACGTTTCACTTCTCATCCAAGAAGCTCCTTCAGTTCTGCTCTCCAGAACTGAAGAAGCTTCTTGGATGAGAAGTAAAACGTCTTCAAGGATCTAAACCAAGGCCAGTTTTAACCCTTACTCTGATACCATGACCTGATGAGAACCTTCACAAACATTTTTCTTAAATGACTGTTTTCAACATATAGTGGCCTATCATATTATTCTGCTTAAGTACCCACTGTGTGCAAAATCAATGCTTTTATGATTTCCCACTTGCCCTCAGACCTGTTCCTCCAGTCCCTCCCATATCCACAATATTGACAGTTGTCCATCACAACCGGTCCCCTCCTCTCCTCCCCTCCATCCATCATATTAAAGCCCATTCCCCCCTCTGTGGTCTCAGTTTCCTCCACCTGATCCCCACTTCCTCACACACTGGGATGGACTGCAGCACTTACGGTAAGACTGTTATTTTCCATCTCACTCTTCAGTCAACATCAAGTTGTTCTTGTTTTGTTCCAATCTAGTCATTCTGGTAAATACTGAACTTATCAGACGTCATGGCAACAACTTACTTTAACAACCTTACTGAGTATTTATAAGCAGTATGTGAACTGTGAACACTTCATGGATTATGATACACTATAATGTAGTTGTGAGCAGATGTTAAGTGTGTCAACAATAGCTTCTCCTATGAAGCATCTGGTGTATAAACAGATAATGAATGATTTATAATTAGCTTTAATCATATTTAACCTTTTAATGTCCTCACTAAGAAAAAAGCAATGGAAAATTATTCTCTTTGCATTTTTTTTTATTTCTTTAGGGCAATTATAACAACAACCAATGTTTTTTGTTTTTAACAAACCACACAGTTTTGTTTTTTTAATATAGGCCTCTAACAAACGGTTGAGATGACGCTTCATGGTAAAAGAAAATTACAAACCATGTACTGTTATTATGCAGTAATAGGTTAATAATAAACCAAAATATGTCAATTTGTTACCATGGAATTAGTAGTATTACCAGTACTAGTATATTTACATGTATTTATTCTCAATGTTTACCATATTTATAGTAATCTTCTTTGAAAATATTTGAGAAATGGTGAAAAATCATACTGATTCTTTCATTTATTTTAATCAAATTGTATATGATATTAACAACAGTGAACGTCGATATGTTTTTTTTTATTTCATAAAAAATGAAAATGTATCATTTTAAAATCACTACTTACCCATACAAGACAATTTAACTATTAGATAATAATTTAAATGAAAATGTAACTAATATTTTTAGACAGTAAAATTCATACTTATTAAATTATTATTATTATTATTAATAATAATAATAATAATAATAATAATAAAAATGAATTAACAATGAATAATCAAATGTTGTTTTATTTTGTAGAAAATAGTAAATTTTAATTACATCATTTGCTTTACTACCTTTACCATAAAAAAACAATTGAACCGTTTAGTAGAGCATGCTTTTAGAAAATTATTTGCCCCTTATTAAACTTTTTATTTCAGTATCAAGTTACATAATTCTGTAAGACCTCTGAGACTATGATATGTTGAAAGAATATGGTATATATACATATATATATGTACGGAGGCAGACTAATAAAGGCATGCTATTTAACATAACATACCTAAACCGAGTGGTAGAGATGGCGTTGAGTTAAGTTCAACATATTTTTCAGTAAGATGTAGTGACTCAAAATCTGCTCTACCAAACAGTCGAGCAGAACATTAAAGGGTTATTGATGATGTCCAAATCCTGAAGTTGTGTTAATCTTTTAGTGCCTGTGCAATTGTGAACATTTCAATACTTGAATGGAGTTTGTACTGTATAAAGTTACAAAAACAATGGGAGAGAATGGGCCTCCTATAGGTTTGTAAGCTTTATATAACGCACAATCGCTCATGATGTCATCATTATGAGCCTATGTTGATCTGTTGATCAATGATATATTGAGTATTTTGAAATATCAATGGGGTTACTATATGCAATGGCTATGGGATTGTTTTATACCTTTTATAACTAAAAAAGAATAACACTTGTTGATAAGGAAAGGAGGAGTTATAGTTGTTGGTCCTTTTATTGTATCCCAGAGCTGGATCCCCTGGAGGTCCCTCCTCTCACACCGACCAGTAAGGAGGTCCTCAGCCAGGCGGTGAAGGCCAGTTTCGCTGGATTCGCCCAGGAGAGAATCAACCATCACTTCCCTCACGGTACAGCACAATCTTTTATTCATCAATACATGTGAAGACCTTTATAGAGCATCGTATGGTACATTCAGAGCTGTACATTTATTCATTATTTGCATATATGTCCAGATCCTACCTTGTGGTCTGAGTGGGAGGTGAACTACTGGCTGGACTGGTGCCAGGCTGAGTTCGGTCTCCACTGCCTGGGTTCAGACCTGAGAGGCCTGCAGGGGGGCGAGCTGTGCGGCCTGGAGAGAGAGGCTTTCCTGGGCCTGATGTCCGACTGCACCGCAGGAGAGATCCTCTGGGAGCATCTGGAGACCATGAGGAGAGGTAGAGGCACAAAAATGATTCTTCCAAACTCACAATTTCCATGAAAAGTTTTAATACATACATACGATATTTATTCATTTGTTTGCACTCAAAAGGATGATGTATACTTTAGTATTCGTGACCTTTTTCTAATATATAATGGTCTTCCATTTGTTTTTACTTCATATTGTAAATCCAGTATATGTAGAAAGTAATGTATCTATGTGTATATGTGTGCACATGTATGTTCTTTATCATATTTCTCTTAGTCCTTGTCAATGATCATGGAATAATAACACAATTTTCTTGTGGTATTTGAATGTGATTCTCCAGAGAATGAATATGACTACACAATACCATCTTACTTTCAGCTTCAGATCAACAAAGGTAATAATGCAATAACATCGTCTGGCTACTGCAGTGTAATTACCATAATTACCAGCACTACAATTGCATTGTTACTTGTTATAATATTATTGTCTCTGTTGTTTTCCTCAGAAAGCTACTCAGACTACGTTCAGGAGCATTCAGACAAACACAGCTACCATGTTCAGTATCATCCCACGGAGAGGACAGACCTTCTCACTCTGCACCCTGTCGCTGTACAACATCAAGACTACTACCTGATCAAAACAGAAGATCCCAGCAGGAACATGACCGCTGTCGCTCTGCTGCAGGAAACAGGAGGGAACGGAGGTGAAAACATACACTTTGTACATTCAAAACCGAGATGGTGACGGCCAAAATGCTTCAAAACCGTAGTCCTGAAACCAGTGGATGACTACGTCCACTTCAGTCTATGGTTTAAACCTGTTACTGTTTGGACTCGGTCATGTTTAAGGATGAGATTGTTTTTATCAGAGAATTATCATCAACTCTGCAGTTCTCCTCAGCTCTGTGGAGCTTTTTTTAGTCTCTTTTAGTTCATTGTTTTGGTTTAGCGGCCAAATTTGTCTCATGGTCTCAGGACTCCATTTCCAGCAGCAGGTAGCTGTTTTTAGTGAAAAAGCTCTGACCTGCTCAGCAGCAAACAGCAGACAGACACAGTTAGAGACTAGCTGGTGGACATAGTGGAGCATTTAGCAGCTAAAGAGACTGATATTTTTCTCAGGACGTGGTGGAGACCAAAACAGGAGCTAAAAGGAGAGAGAATATTGGACTCTGTGTCTGCTGTATCTGCAAATTTCGAATTTTTCAAGCAACTACCTGGTAAAGAAAGTACATTTAGCAGCTTAACATATTGTTTCAGGAGTTGGTGGAGACTGAGACAAATAGAAAATGACTGGATATTGACCATGTGGACAAAAAGAGCCCTCAATCTTTATTAACCTGCCTTTTTCCCTGTGTTTTCTACTGTTGTTTCCTCGCAGAGACAGACTCAGAAGTGGAGATTGCTCACAGTGACGACTCTGATATTGTGGGCTCTCTATCGTGGACTGCTCCCCTCCAGGACTTAGAGCCAGTGACAGAAGAGACCATGTCTGAAGATGTCTTCAACTTACCACACTCACACAGGAGCTTCAAAGAATACGTAGGCAACAAAACAGATCTGGGCCGAGCCGTGATACCAGCAGCTATCCTCGCCGGTTACACTGGTGAGTATATGTTTTTATTATATCTCATATGGATTCATATCAGTAGTACATCTATGCAGCAGATCTTCAATCTATTCATGTTTCAATAGGAAGTGGTCCCATTCAGCTGTGGCAGTTTCTGCTGGAGCTTCTCACTGACCGCAGCTGTCGGTCGTGTATAAGCTGGACGGGAGACGGATGGGAGTTCAAGCTGACCGACCCTGATGAGGTACGTATAATGCTGCCTGTAGGTTTGAGCTATATGGGACATATACACCATAGAGGCCATGTTTAGACTACAGATGAGACTAGAAGCAGCAATGAGCCCTTCATATTTACATGGTTGTGTCTAGAAGGGAGCCTGCAAATTGCAAAATCCGATCTGAGATCTGCAAAAACTTGCAAAAACTCTAGACCTATCCTAACCTCAACCATTAGAGGTCAATGCCTAACCTTAACAATCTCGCGAGAGTTTCCCCAGTTTTACATATGGAGCAGGTCCTCTTCAAATCTGCGACATACAATATTGTTTATCATCATCATATTGCAGTAATGAGTAGCTCTATAAGGCCGTTGAGCTGTGGAGTTGAGATGTAGCTCTGTCTCCAGGTGGCCCTGCTGTGGGGTCAGAGGAAGAACAAACCCAAGATGAACTACGAGAAGCTGAGTCGCGGTCTACGATACTACTACGACAAAAACATCATCCGCAAGACGGCCGGCAAACGCTACGTCTACCGCTTCGTCTGCAACCTGCAAGGCCTGCTGGGATACGAGCCCGGGGAGCTGCACGCCATATTGGACATCAGTCACAAGAATCACTAACGCGACCTCGACAAACACTGGCGACACGGAGCAAAGAGACACTTTTTATATGGAATCCTTCAGTTTATAACTTTTTATCAGTTTCCTTATATATGAGAACGTCTGAGGGGAATGTGTGTGTGTGTGTGTGTGTGTGTGTGTGTGTGTGTGTGTGTGTGTGTGTGTGTGTGTGTGTGTGTGTGTGTACATGTGTGGAGGATGCTGCGGTTGTCTGCTAATATAAGTTCTGGACTTAATGGGTGAAATGTAGCACTTTATCTTGACTGCTGTTGTGACTGTCAAACAATAAAACTCACAGCAAAGTCCTTTATGTCATTTATTCCTCTGTGAATGGATAGGCAAGTTGTTTTTTTTGCGACTACAATAAATTGTGGATCCTGTGTTTAAACGTGCACCAAGATGTTTTATGAACCAACGCCACCACGAGCAGCATAGCTGTCTCAACTCAAGTGTCACTGGCAGGTGAGCTGCAGAGGAAGCTAATAAGTGAATACATTTCTGAACAAATACCTGCAAAACGAATGGCATTCCCATCACCGTTATCTGTATTTTATTCACAAATTCAACATTGCACACAGCAAGGACAGTATTTCCACACTGATTATCAATGTAGTCCACATAATTCCTTCCAGAGAGACACTAAGCAGACAGGATAGACTACCAGACTGAGACCTGAGAGGATCCCTGCCAGGAGGTGTTTTAACAGAGATCAGCTGGTGGGTGGACTAATGGAACCTAATTGATGTATTCACTCTTGCTCAGCCAACTCCTTCTGCCTTTCACTTCACTACATTATGTGAAGCAGACTGTGTGTGTGTGGGTGGGACTGGAATAGTCATCTCCAGCAGAGAAATCAAGCGGTCTATAGTTTAACATCTCCGACCACGCAAGGCTTTGTTTATTGATTCATTGCCCTCTAATTCCTAATACAGCGGGGATCCATCTCTGCTCCTATGGATTTAAGAATGACTCCTTTCAGTCCGACCCTGCAAAGCTGGTTTATGATATATATATATTCACATAATAGTACACAAGTGCTGAAGAAATGCATTTATTGAGGCCATTTAGTGTCATTTAACTTATTGGAAAACAGAAGGCTTTTTATCTTCTAATTATATGGTTTGGGTTTTTTTGGGGGATAAGACTTAAAGGTGCTAAATGCAAGATTGAGAGCATTTCTATTGTTTCCGCACGGCTCTCAACATGGCATCTCGGTGGCTCGCAACTAACAGTGCTAACAGCGCTAAACATGAAAACGACTGTAACACTGCTGACAGAGTTGGACGGCATTATCAGCTGTATGAGAACAGAGCAGAGCGGCGACCGTGAGCTAGCATGCACTAAAATCAGATGCGTCTGGCACACACAGCATAACACAGAGGGAGTGACTTCATGCTCTGCTCAGGTAGACATTACTCCTCTATATCTTTACATAGCAAATAGTTAGTAGCTCTGGATATCGTATAGAGCAGTGGTTCCCAAACTTTTTCACGTCAAGAACCCCTAAACTAAACAAATTAGACCACGACCCATCTGTTTTTTTTTGCTTTTAGATGTTTTATGACAGAATGTGTATGAAACCCATGACCAAAATAATCATACATTCTGTCATCGTGTTTCTTATGAATGGAATTATAGTGAAGAAAAAAAATCCCCTTTAGCTGGGGACCCCCTTGGAACCCTTTCGAGAACCCCTGGGGGTCCCCGGACCCACTTTGAAAACCACTGGCATAGAGCACCTTAAATTTAAAAAAAAAAAAAGAAAAAAAAAGTTCCATGGCATTGGGTCCAGTGTCATCCCCCTCTAAATAACTCTAGAAAACCTGACATGACATGGTTTTCTATTGATTAAATTAGTTTTAATTTTTTAGATCAACAATGTCTTTCAAATACTGTTTTTATTGGTTGTACCACTTTTTATTGTTGAATGTACTATATGAACGTTTCCCTGAAAAAGCTCAGTTTCGGGGGAGAAAAATGCAGTTTTAGTCTGCAGGGGCTGAACCAGACAAGATTTATAAAACAGAATAAGGTGCCTCCTTTGATACAATTATTTTCCATGATTCTGTTTTGTTTCTCCTTTTGTCACTCACAGCTCTCAAGGGAAAACTGCTGTGGTATAAATTACAAGGTTAATGTCATATTGTCCAACCCTGAAAAGACACAAGCTGTCCTGACCAGTGAATAAACTCATTCCCAACCTACTCAAAAGACAAAAGACACACACTCTCCCCCATGTCGGCTCTTCCATTAGCGGGCCTCGGGAGGGTAAGTGGTGGAAGTAATCTTCACACACACTTGATGCTCTCGCTCTGTTTCTGTCTCCCGTTCACTGAGGGATGAAATCAAATCAGCATTCAGCCACACTGTAAATCTGGGGATGTAAATGATATGTTGACACCTGAATGTGTCATACACAAGAAGCTACCAAGGTAAAACAAGTGAAACATGTTTTGTCCTGCAATAAAACACCATCATCTCTCATCATCTCTCATTCACAGCCAACACAAGAGATCATCCTTGAACAGAGACGAGCATTATGATCTCCCCATATACACCCACCTGTTATCACATGATGCCCAAAGTTACATAGCCTCCATACTGCTTGACAACTGAGCAAACTCCTTTATACTGGTCAATCGATGAAAATATTTAATAGCGATTAATCGCATGATTGTCCATAGTTAGTTGCGATTAATCACAAATTGATCGCACATTTTTTTTCCCTGTTCAAAATGTACCTTAATTTAAAGGGAGATTTAAGTATTTAATACTAAAATATACCTGCTTTATGCAAATGTATGTTTATATTTATTATTGGAAATCAATTAACAACACAAAATAATGACAGATATTGTCCAGAAACCCTCACAGGTACTGCATTTAGCATTACAAATATGCTCAAATCATAACATGGCAAACTGCAGCCCAACAGGCAACAACAGCTGTCAGTGTGTCAGTGTGTTGACTTGACTATGATTTGCCCCAAACTGCATGTGATTATCAGAAAGTCTGTAAAGGGGAGACTTGTGGGTACCCATAGAACCCATTTTCATCCACATATCTTGAAGTCAGAGGTCAAGGGACCCCTTTGAAAATGGTAATTTCCTCACCAAAATTTAGCGTAAGTTTGTAGCGTTTATTTAGCTTCCTTCACGAAAAGCTAGTATGACATGGTTGGTACCAATTCTTTAGGTTTTCTAGTTTCATATAATACCTGTATTTTCACTCTAGCGTTAAAAAAAGACACCCAATTAAGAGAATCACACTTACCATGGGGGAAAAAATAGATTACCAATTGTTAAGAGCAAAATCACACTCTCAAGGTTGCCACTGTCATAGCCCAGTTTAGCTGGAAAACATGTTTATTAACGGTTTAGTCACAAATACAAGTCAAATGGATTTCAGCTGGTAAACAAAGTCATGCTCAGCTGCACGCCTAACGCTCTGTAAAATGTAGATGAGCAGTCCAGCGTATCCGAACTGACCTATGAATAGTTTTAACAATTATAGTGAAAATTATACACAAAACCATTATAGTTTTGTATGATTATATACAGTTGTAAAGAAGATTAATGATAAAATGTGGTATTCATAATGCTGTATGTTATTGAGAGAAGCCACAGATTGACTGATCAGAGCACACAGCTGTAATGTGTGACCCTGTAAACCACTCAGGCGGGGGGTCTGCCTGCTCTTAATAACACCTCATGGAGACCTCTGAGCTTTGTGTGAGGCTTCACTAGACACACACACACACACACACACACACTAGGGAATAAACATATTATGCTCTACAGTGATGATTTGTTTTGTAAATTGATTCATCTAATTTATATTCAAAGCCCCTTCTTTACATGTTGTTCACTTGATTACGGACCTGTTCATCTGTTCATCAGAGGCTGTTTAGCTCCACACACATGGACCTGCTGTTGCTCTTTCACTGGACTAAAGCTCTGCTAGTGATCTCTAGAGACTGCACTTTACATTTATTTATCATTTCAGCCATAAAATATGATTTTAAAAAACAAGCTCACTTCATGATCCATTTAGTAGTCAAGTCAATTTTATATCTTTATTAGGGCTGTCAAAGTTAACATGATAATAACACGTTAACGCAAATTCATTTTAATGCCACTAATTTCTTTAACGCATTAACAAAACCATATGGAACTAGAGAAAATAAGGAATCCATTGGTACCAACCATGTCATACCAGCTTGTCATGAAGGAGGCTAAATAACGCTCCAAACTCATGCTAAATATTGGCGAGGAAAAAAAGTCATGGCTATTTCAAAGGGGTCCCTTAACCTCTAGACAACTATTTTCAGGTGGTTATACACTAAAGAACATACTTATTAATATCATATTCCATTTCTGCTAATAGATCCTCCTAAATGTTACACACTGGTCCTTTAAGTGGCAAAGTCATAATAATATGTATCCAATATTCAGTGACACGACTCACAGGAAACAACCAACAAAGACAAAATACAGCGTCCAAGAGTTTTATTGCCATCAGATCATTCCAGTGCATTTATATCAATATTGTTGAATTACAGAGAGCACTTGTATTCTTTCTACATGTCAGAGAAGTATAAGGCCGGTTTTATAGTAGAGAGTGTGAAAGAGTGTGAAACAATGTGTGTGTGTGTGTGTGTCATTGTGATTTCTGTTTCTCCCACTGTTCTGGTGTGAGGGTCTTCTGTTCAAAAGCGTGGATCTCTTTCAGCTCCTCGACTAGACACATATTCACCATCCTGTTAAAACACAACACACAAGGTTAGTGAGTGTACAGGACATGAACAGTAATTAAGGCTGTCAAAGTTTGTGAAATAGTCACAAAATTTAATGTATTGATTCGTGTACATAGACACATTGTTTTCGTGATGGTCAGCACGAAATCAATTTGTATGTAATCCATGTAATTGTAAACCGGGAAGTATAAAGATGCGGCCAATGCTGCGTACGGACGAGGTCGGGCTGGATGGGTGGGTCAAAAAAACACAGGACTTTCACGGCACTTCCAGAGTTATTTTAACCCAAACTGCTGTAGCAGAAAGGGGGAAAAGAGGAAAAACACAGAATAGCCCTTTTCCACCCTGACAGGAAAAGAAGGAGGAGAAACTGAGGAGATAAATGAGACACACCTGTGAGCTTGGGGAAGGGGAAAATCAGTTTAACCAACTAAAAGCAGCATGGAGGTGAACAGAGAGAGGATGAAGGAGGAACTAATCTCAGTTGAATTCATTTTTTTTGTAACTAAAGCGAAACAGTGACATCTAAGAAGTTAAACTGAGCAGCAAAGGAGCCCAAGAACCGGTTGAAATTCAATGAACTGGCTTGGACAACAAGGCACTGTTGGAGGTGTGCGGATCCCTGGAACTGGTGTTTTAACTGGATTCTTGTTCAGCTTGGACCTGTTTGGATGCTACTGAGGTCTCCTTGCCTTTGTTGGGCCATTAAGATGAGTTTTTTACACTCTCCAGGCTTCTCCCTCTTTTTCTCCAAACCCTCCCAACACCTAAACCCTCACCCCTTGAACTGAACTGGACTAAATGAAACTGAACTGCATTCATTCAGACCCATATCCACAGTTAAAAGACTGACTTTTATCTGGAGTCCTCTTTAAATGAGTAATGATTTCTGATTTCTGAGATGAATTAATGATTTGAAGGATAATTGTTTTTTTGTTTGGACTCATTATTTGAGTTTGGTTTTTCTTGCTTTAATAGGAAAATAGTGTGTAAAATGTGTTTTGAGTGTGACCCATATTTTTGATTTGATTACATATTTTTTGGGGTTGAATACAATCAGATTTAATTTGATACAAATGAAATGATGGGTTGGTTTTTAATTTATCTTGTGTCTTTTGTAGCAAAGGTAATGGGCTATCCGGGATAAATCTCAATATTTTTCTTTAAAGTGACATGGTAGAAGTTCTGACTATTCTCCTGTCTGGCGCCCGGATATTATTATTTGATCATTTACTGTGTGATTTTTCTATAATGACTGCCAAAAATCACTCTATTTACAAATCAATATCTGTTATCCTGGTATTAATACTGTCTGCATAGCCATGACACAATGCAAACATGCATTATACATGATTATATATGATAGTTACAACTAATACCTGTGTCTCTGTAACAGTGGTTTGCCCTCAAACTTGGACGACACCACCAGGACTTTGAAGCTGGCAGCACATCTGTTGGGTGATGTATCCTCCACATCCTGTAATAGACAAGATACAAGTTACAGTCATGCTGGCACACACATGCATCGAGCTAGCAGAACATGTAAACACAAATAACCAGAAACCTACCACGTGTGCTGCCTCCAGCTCCTTAATGAGTTTATCCCGGATGTGATCAGCTGTAATAGCCATGTCTGCGTGAACAAAACATATACTGTAACGTTACAGTAGCTCAGTTTGTAGTTTTTAGATTTCTAATTGAGTGTAGTAGTCAGGTAAACACACATGCTCACACCGGAAGTACTGCTATTCTTCAACTTTAAAACGTCTATATCTCTTAAAAACACTGCTGCAGCACAGTTTGTGAACTAAAGTATTGTTTTAGAAGATTATCATTACAAAAAATGTTGTTGTAAAATGTAATATACCCGATTATTACCCGTTTTCTTGCTAATTTCAGTCACTAACCTCTTAACTGAGAGAAGAACGTTGGTAGCTGTTGGCCAATCAGCTGCCGTATACACACATTATGGGCGGGACTTATTTAACTGTTGGCCAATCAGCTGCCGTATACACACATTATGGGCGGGACCTATTCAACTGTTGGCCAATCAGCTGCCGTGTATACACATTATGGGCGGGACTTATTCTTTAAAGTAGCCAATCACAACATTAGGTGTCCTTACAGAAAGACGGACTTAAATGTTAATAGTGATTCATATATTAACGAAAATATATGTTTCAAATTCAGTTTGAGATGTAAAAGTATTGATTAGTTGTTATTTGTAATGTGAGTGTTTTATTTGTCTCGTAAAGTGACACATTGAGTCCTTTTTTATAGTGGATTTTTAATCAGGCAGTTTCGCAAGGCTACTAAAATAAACTGTTCCAAAGCTGTCGCAGTTTTCGGGTTACCTTCTAGACACGACCCATAAGAACTAAATGTTAATAGTGATTCATATATTAATGAAAATATATGTTTCAAATTGACTCAGTTTGCAGAAGTATTAATTAGTTGTTATTTTTTTTAAATTATTTCAAAATGACAGTATCCATAGTAACAGCAGAAAACATTAAAAAACATTTATATACAGAAGAAGCATAGCGACAAATAAACAAAGAGCTGTGCCAAAAATAAAAGGACAACAGAAATGAAACAAAACCGACATAAAATAATAAAAAAAAACACACAATAAAATAAATAAATAACAATAAAAAAAAGACCACGTGAGAGTATGACAATAATTTCACTTAAAAACATTAAAGATATTGCATACATTCATTGTTTTCATTGCTTTTTTGTTTTGTGAGGAAGAAATTGTTGACAGATATAATTCCATTTCTTTCATAAATACAAAGAAATTAGGCTTTTTTTTGTTTTGGTAAATTTACACTTGTGAATGTGGAACTTCGCGAGAATTAAAATTAAATTAATAATAAAAAAATGCATTATTGTCTTTGTCACTGTAACCATAGCAACCAAACATAATAAATATAATATTAATTTTAATATTTATAAAATATATAATAATAATATTATATTATAATATTTAATATATTTATTATATAAATATGATATTTCTATAGTACAGCGCAAAATCTGAGAAAATGTTAACACGTATAAAATCATTGACATCTTTCCACAATTCACATGTAAATTTACAGGACCAGAATAAATGAGAGCAGTTGTTATTTGTAATGTGCGTGTTTTATTTGTCTCTTAAAGTGACACATTGAGTCCTTTTTATAATAATGTTTTTAATCAGGCAGTTTCTTAGGCTACTAAAACAAACAGCAGTTTGCGAGTTACCTTCTAGACAGGACCCATGCGAATGTAAACAAACCTCTCATTTGTTGAAAGTCAGCTCTGTAACTGAGTGAACATGTTTAAATAATCTGCTTTAGAGTATACCTAATGTTACCGACAGAATGTCAACATTATCACAACTTAATTGGCTCATATTTTACTATAGTTTTTCATATTTTTGTTAATGGTTTTACTAGTTAAGAGTTAAAGTAGTAGCTGAGTAATACTAACAATGGTTGTGGAGGTAGAGAGCTTCTGTGGTGTGTACATGCTGTACTGCACTAATCCTAAATATAAAGGTCGTATCTATATCGGCTTCACTGTGAATCCTGAGCGAAGGATCGGACAACACAACGCTGGAAGACACCGAGGAGGAGCCAAGAGGACCAGTGGAAGAGGACCATGGTAGGATACTGCACTACATGATGGATATGTACTGTGTAATAACATAATTATTGACATATATTCCTTTTGTTTTGTTCAGGGAGATGGTCCTCATTATACATGGCTTTCCCTCTGATATTGCTGCTCTTCGGGTGAGTAAGTTTGAAGTGACTGGACAGTATTTTGTACCAAAGTTAAAAGTAGTCTGTTCCATCCAAAAATTTGAAGAGTCAGCAGTATTTACCTGAAATGTCTATTGTTGTCAGTCAGGCTCCAGGCTAAAAACCCCTGAACCTCGCATATCTTGAGGTCAGAGGTCATGGGAACCCTTTGAAAATGGCCATGCCAGTTTTCAAAATTTGCTTAAAGGGACTGTTTGTAAGAAAGTTTAGTTGTCCTGGAAATATATGATCAAAAAGGAGATCAAATAATCTCTTCACTCTGAAACTCTTTCAGTGTTTGCTGCTCTAAACCTCCAAACTAACTCACCTGGAGATATCAGGCTGCTAAATGAAGGGTGTCTGTGGGCCCTTTAAATGTTATTCACTAACATATGTTAAAATAAATCTATCAAATGATTAATCCCAATCAGATTTAGTACTGTATGTGTTGCGTCTGTCAAAAATTCATTTTCAAATTAAATCCCTTGAACATTCAATTCCTGGTGTCCTTTTTCTCACATGCTGAATAATTCTAACTATCCTCATTGTCTTTGTCAGTTTGAGTGGGCGTGGCAGAACCCTCACTCCTCCAAGCGTCTCTCCCACATCTCCCGGCGCTCCAGGAAAGAGTCCAGCCTGCAGTTCCACTGGCGCGTCGTCTCCAACATGCTGCGGGTGGCGCCTTGGAACAGACTGCCGCTGACGGCTCGCTGGCTCAAACAAGAGTACAGGATGGACTTTGAGCCCAGTCTGCAGCCGCCTCTGCACATCCCCATCGCTTTTGGGAGTGTGAGAGCCAAGAAGAAGAAGAAGCTGCCGCTGCAGTCTGTAGGAGAGGAGGAGGAGGAGGAGGAGGAGGAGGAGACATCCAGGTGTTCTCTCTGTAAAGGGCGGGTCAAGGTAGACTGTGATTTTAAATAGTGAAGTACCAGATAAGCTTTATTTCAGTACAGTCAGTCAGCAGTAAGGCAGTAAAGTGAGTCCGTCTGTACATCTTTGTCTCTTCTTTTCCTCAGGTGTCAGAAAAGCTGAGCTGTTTCCACCCGTCCTGTGGAATGAGCAGTCATGTGACCTGCCTCGCTAAACATTTCCTGAAGTCGGAGCCGTCCCACCTCCTGCCAGTGGAGGGTGAATGCCCGGCGTGTCGTCGCTCTGTGCTGTGGGGGAGTCTCATCCGCCATAAACACGGCTGCTCTGGCGACCTGGAGGTGATCACACCGTCTGCATCCCAGGTAAGAGAACAAAAAGGAAATTACATCCACAGTTACATTCTGTAATAAAGACCATAGCTAAATATTTATTTTAAGAATTGATGTACGAGTGAATTGTACTTTTTGCTTTCACTAATTTGTTCCCTGATCTCCCACAGAGCCACTGGGCAGATCAACTGCAGATATGAGAGAGTGGAGCCTGCAAACCTCAACGTTTATGTCCTTCTTAAAGCCCCCCTCCAGTCAGTTTTACTTTCCTTCACGTTCTCTCTCAAACAGAGAATGGGGGGTGTGGTTAATAGTTAGACGTAATTCATTACCACGGCAACCAGATTGCATCGTTTTTTTCAACCCAGTTTACATGAATTTACTGTTCATCAGACCACCAATGAGACAAGAATTAGCTCAACACAACGACTCTATCTCACTCGCTCCCTTCTTTACCGTCTCCTCCTGGGGAGGCGGCCGTCTGGCTGCTGCTGCGCTGAGGAGCCGCACGCAGCCCACAGCACACCGCAGGACGGATAGACATGCTACCGAGGTCCATCATTTGAAATGCCGTTTTGGCATGAGTGCTCCTGCAGCTTGGACGATGACCTTTGACCTGCAGCTTCTACTATAGTCATACATCATAATCCCATTTTACCAACAACCTTGTTTTGTTTTTTAACTTTGAGCACACAATTAAGTTATTTATCAATTTGTTTGGGCTAATCTGATGGCTAAAATGACTAAAATAAATATGAAATATCATTGAAATGCCAAAATACACTGGAGGGGGGGCTTTAAGTAACTGTGGTGCCACATGACACTGTCATAGATAGTTATGTGTAAACTGAACAGGACCATACAGTAACTTCATAAAAGCTGTCCAGCAGAAATGTGCACATCTCTGTCCAGTGTACCCCCAGTGTTATCATTCTGATCATGTCTTCAGTATCATGTATGTTTAATGTATTCACTTTTTATTACATTGTGTAACAAATAAAATGAGATTGTTTTGTAGCGTACATGAAACCTTATTTCCTGTCACAGACGTAGGAGTACAGATGGAAGAGAAAGGAAAATAGGAACAACTCTGAAACTCCCTTTCATTTGTTAGCTTTTATTATCCATGGTTTTTAGTTGCAGTGACAAAAGGATACAACTATAAAGCATTATAAAGGTAATGATCATCATAAAGCAACCAACAATCTGGAGAAATATGTTTCAGAAAAGCATTAATGTGCATCAATTAGTGATTTTACTCAAGCTGTAAGTGTTACGTTTATTTGTTGTCTCTCTACAGTTGTAATTATTTAGCCTCTGTGATGTTTCTAAATTGGCTGCATGTAAGCAGCACTGTGTACCTTTCAAATGAGTAACACAACCTTCCTCTTATAAAAGAAAAGTTGAATTTTATAAGCAATCGAGTTCCGTAAGATAATCTCCACAAATGGCGAGGCAACGTGATGACGTTTAGTAGTCTCATTTAGCCACTTGTTAGACAGACCAAAGACCTTATTTCAGGCATCTAAATAAAACCCATTCATAAAACCCACTGACTTCCAGACAAGGGAACAGGAAGTGGTAAAATGCTAACTCATTTCCGGGTTTTAGGACTCATTCCTCATCAAATCAGTTCACTTTTGGGGTTTTGTCTTGTTACAGTTTGGCTAATGCTCGCTAAGTTAAGATACATATTTCTGTGTAACTGACATTACTGACCTGTTCATGACTTTTTCTCTACTTATGCTACTGTCACATTACATTTTCACATTATCCAGTACGAATGCCTCTTGTGGATTTCACAGTTGAGCCAAAGTTACATACCGTAGAGACGCTTTAATGTCTTTCCTTTAGGTATTAGTCCCGTGTGCATACTGTAGCGCTTTAATTGACAAAAATAGACTATGATTAAGGTTAACAGTAAAGAAGGAATACATATAAAAACATAACTAATGGAAAAAAAAAATGGTAACATGCAAACAAAGTGTGAGGATGTTGCAATTTTACAAAAAATACTGAAGTTCTGTCTTAAAGCTGCATTCATAGATTTAGTTTTTTTACCACTTGGGTGAAGTGTAGCAAGCTGTAAACACACAATTGACATATTATCATCTTAAAAAGTTGATACGACAAATGTGTTAGAAGATATTTGTATATTTACACATCCAGCAGACACATTCAGTCGTGTTTGTATCCACCTGATGAATGCAAATCCGATTCAGTCCCCCATTTTTTGCTCTGGTTTTGTTCTCCACCAACTCCTGAGAACAATATCTGTCTCTTTTTGCTGCTAAATGCTCCACTATGTTCACCAGCTAGTCTCTAACTGTGTCTGTCTGCTGATTGCTGCTGGACAGGTAGTGCACAGTGGCTGATGATGATAACAATAGCAGTCTATAGAGAACCAAAACAATGAGCTGAGGGAACTGCGGAGTTCATGATAAACTCTTTTGGGGTTTTTCAACCCCTTCCACATTACACATAGTCATTTGATCCATTGTTAATATAAAAAATATTGATTAGTGCAGCTTTAAATTTGTGTAGCATTTATATGTAGCCGAACATCTGTCTTCTGTGCTCGTCCACTTTGTCTCCTCACTGTTGGGCAGGGGGCGCTTGTACAGTGATCACCGGCTGAGAGGGACAGAAAAAGAGAAAAAGAAGAAATATAAGCCATCGAATAGTTGACTGCTACGATTAAGTTACTGTAATGAAACTCGACTTAGGGTCCTAAGTGTACCTGTTATCCAGAGCAGTGGTTCCCAACCTTTTGCCTTATGGGGCTCCTTTTCTATCACTGAGTAAACCGACTCCAACACAAACTACACGGAAGCACCAATACCGCAAAGTTGTATCTAGTGAAGCCCGTCTGTTAAACAGTGTTGGCCGCGGTCAGAGAACGCGGGGGAGACCGTAGCTTTGGTCTCCAGGGCCGGAGTCTCTGCTGTACTCTGCTCCTCTGCTCCTCTTCCTGCCTGCCTTCACTCACACACCGCGCTTGTTCTCGCGCTTTCGCTCCACTCTCACGTGTATGCATGCACACTACACACTGCAGGAGAGTTAGTTTAGCTCTGAGAATATCTAGTGAATGTACAGTGGACGTTTGTGCAGAAATAAATGCTGCAGCTCCTCCAGACCAACAGAGGTTTTCCGTGTCTTGTGAAGTGACTGGGCTCCGCAGCGAGAAACGTTATCGTCTCCGACCAAAACTGCGGTGTCGCCCCTGTTCCCTCCGGCCGCGGTCGGGAGGCTGAAGCAGGAAAAGCCAACACTAGGATCAGCATTGATTCATGGAGAGACCTTCGTCTGGTCAGCTAACATTACTGCCAAGCAGCTGAAATATAGAGTGATATTGTGGTTTTAGCTGACGTGTGTCGCCTCACTGTTTTGAGCGATGCTCGTTCATGTCTATGTAGAGCGAGCACAAGCGCGAGCCCGACGCTGACTTTTTGTTGACTTAACGGCCACAGGTGTCGCTGCTAACAAGCATTTCTGATTCTTACAAACAGTCCCTTTAACATCAAGTAGGCCTTGCGACCCCCCTCGTGAAGCTTTTGGGGTCGGGACCCCCAGGTTGGGAACCAGTCATCCGGAGGACCTCCATGATCGAATCAGACGTGGTTGCAAGATTTGTGACACAGCTAATCTTTGCAGCTATTGTCAGCATTTTACTCACCATTTTGGGAGCTGGCGAGCAGCAGTTGACCACCTTGCAGCAGTAGCCGGCCAGAGTGAGGGAGATGGCCACCAGAGCAACGTGAATGACCATACTCTCAGCAAAAAAGTGTGTATGTGTGCTCTGTAAAAGGGATAAGATTGGCAGAAATTATGCTTTGAGAAAGATAATAGGAAAAAAAAAATGAATGAAAAGCATGAACAAATATGATGTGTGGTATCACAAGGCCGCTCAAAACAGCAGCTGAACGTGGACAGAAATTGTTCAACTCTGATTGGTTGTTTTCCTCCTCTGGTCACACAAACACAGCCAGATTTTAAAAGGTAACTTTGAATGTAAAATGTTTGTAATACATTGTTATAATCCATCACTACACTACGCTGCAGTTTCATTATTTATCTAATTCAACTCTGAAACATGAAAATATTGTTCTTATAAAGAGCAAACAGCAACTCACCGTAACACTGTGGCAGATTTCGTTGTTATCAGAGGAGTTGGAATCATAGTGATAACTATAGCACATATAGTGCAAATCTTCCATTTTAACCAGAGAACAGATCATGTTGAAGACGGAGGCGCCGCCGGCCACAATCTGCATCCCCAAACACGCCCTCAGCTGAAAAAACAGGAGACTTTTAAGACATAATATTTCCATAAGATGACACTTGATTTGCTTGGTTCTAAAAAAAACTTTTACATGCTGGATAAAAGAAGAGAAAAGGACTTGATATTTAAAGGTCTTATTGATGACATTTTTATATAGATGAATAATTAAAAAAGAAAAAAAAAGTATCCGCAGAGCTTTTAGAAAGGTGCCGAATAAAAGTATGGCTTTTCCCTGAAATAATTATTAGGATTGTGATTTGGCGGGTCCAAAAATGAATGTTTTGTTTATTGCCTTGTGAGCCAATGGTAGAACGATGTTGGCATCACGTGGTTTCTCTGCGTCGTCAGCGATCAAGTTGCCAGTGAGTGTGGAAAAAAACTATAACTGATGTTGCAATTCATCACTTGACATGACTGTCTGAGTCTAACTCCACTTGACCACAAAATATGCAGGTTGTACAACGAACTGGCAACCGCCTGTTGTGAAGTGAAAGCAATGTAACGCAGGAGGAAGAGCGCGACATCTAGCGGCTCAATGTTATCAATGTTTTCAATAGCACCTTTAAATCCCGAAATTCAAATTGCAAAGGCAAAAATCATGTTCAATCTACCCGTTGTACAACTACTTTGAATTGTCGCAGCTGGATTAACCAGCTTCACTCTCATCTGCGGCGCATTATGTTGTTGCTTCTCTCCCCCGTTCCTTTAATAATGGTGCACTCTGCCACTGCTGGCTACCAGTTAAAGGAGCAACATGCCTGAATCGGGCCACATAAGGACAAGTGTGACAGGGCCGGTGAACTTGTGTAACAACCAGCTAAATTCAACGTTATTCAGTGACTCATTTTACAGAGGAAGTGACTGGTAGCAGTCTTAATTTCTCATGAAAAGACGTTTTAATATGTTCTGGTAGTTTCGGAAGGCATTAGGCTGGATCAGTATTTTTCTTTTTACAAATATTTTGTTCTTCTTTTTTTATGTGTCAATACATTCATCATTAAAACTTTTACTCATTCCATTGCCTCGTCTCTTCACCACACAACACACGTACGTATTCAGCATCCTCTCAATTTCCCATTAATTCCAACAGTCTGTCATAGCTTCAGTTCACATACAAAAATTAGGGCATACCTAGACGTAGAACCTAGAAATCACAAGTTGCGTTAAAAGAAATTTGCGTTTTTGTCTTTGACAGCCCTAAAAAAATTATATTTTTCTAAAGAAATAACTGCCCCATCCTCAATTTTTTTGTATATTGTTAACAAGTTTGTTCTATATCCTGTCAGATTTCATGGGTTGCCCTTTAACATTGTAGATACATTTTTCGGGGGTGCAATATGACAGTAGATCTCTTTACTATTGTTTTATTGAAGGGATGCTTAGATTTCCAGTTAATTTATACATATATATATATGTGTGTGTATATATATATATATATATATATATATAATTATTGTTATTATAATTATATATATACACATATATAATTATTGTTATTATAATTATTATTACACCATTTGTATAATGGGAGTTTATTTATTTTAATCATTTAAATATTTTTCATTAATATGTTTTTATTATATTATATATAGTAGTTATAATAGTTTATATTATTATAAGTATACACACATGATTTTTTTTTCTATAAAGTGATGGAAAAAAAGGCCTATATAAACATTGTCCCATATTTATACAGTATATATACATATTTTGTTTTTATATTATTATTATTCTATTTATATTATATTTTATATATATATATATATATATTTGCTGCTGTCTTTATTAATAGTATTAATTTCTTTTCATCGTTATTAATTAAACTCGCATTTCTATGTCTCCCAATACAGATATTCGGGGGTCCTGGTTATTTACTTATTCTTCAGTGATTCTGACATATGTTTATAAATATTGTTCCAAAAATAATTCAAGTAGGCGCACTTCCAAAACATGTGTATGAGATCCCAAATATCTGAGTCACATCTTGGGCATTTAGTTGATGCATTGGGACTGAACTGATGTAGCCTATGTGGGGTATAATACACACGGTGACATATGTTAAGTCTCTGTAAATCAGAGGATTAACATACTACCTGTATTCGGTAGTTTGTTATTATATGTTGCTTGTATAGAACTGGCGATAGTGTTGTTGTGTCCTCTCCAGCAGATAACTCACCGTTGGTAGATGGAGGTTCTGTGCTGCTATAGCCAAAATCCCAGCTGTAATCACCTGTGAACACAAATCACACAACCAAAAGTTTCAGCTGCAAACAAGACAACGGGACAATAAGACGTTTCACTTTTACTCCACTGCAATTATTTGACAGCTTTGGTTACTTTTCAGATTAAGATTTGAAATACAAATCACATTAAGAACTTTTAAAACATGATGTATTTAAAAACAGATATATACAAATTGAGCTTAAACCATTAGCTAATTAATCAATAACTTGATTCGCCAATTATAGAAAAATTAATCAGCGACTGTTTTAATAACTGATTAATCGTCATTCTTCATGCAAAAATGCTGGAAACATTTCATGGCTTCAGATTCATAAATGTGCAGAAGCTCTGAGGTAAATGAGAAAAGAAAATTGTGGTGAAGTCTTTTATAAATAGTTTTATAAAGAGTTTTCTCTCCTGTGTTTATGACTTAAGAACAAGTGGAAAAAAAGGTTTTGCCAGGATAAACTTTTAAAGTTAGTTAAATTTTTTTTATCTGTGAAACAGGCAGATTTTTTTTTTGCATTGATCATTTTTTGTAAGTTACCTTTTTAAAAATAATAATAAAAAAATATGGTTATTATAATTATTATTAGCCAAGATAATTTTTATAAGTTACCTTTTTAAAAATAATAATAAAAAAAGTACTGTTATTATAATAATGGTTATAAATATTATTTCACCATTTGTATAATGGGAGTTTTTTATTTGTACTCCTATATGCCATTGGAACTGTTTGTATTATAAAACTTTTCAATCTAAATACTTCAGACCTGTTTCATACTTATAAAGTTAAACACATTATTTCAGTTTGAATCATGTTAAGATAAAATAAGATGAGATAATCCTTTATTTGTCCCACAGTCAGGAAATTTGCATTGTTATTTGAATATCAATATAATAATATCCATGTGCTTACCAGTAGAGATGAAATGAAGAAAGGGATCTCTGTAGTCTCAGGATTCAGGCCTTTGGACAGAAACACGGCCACACAGGTGATCTGAAACACACTCAGGCCAATCTGAGTGATCTGGGACAGCAGAGAGAATACTTCATATCAAGACTGCAGAACTCCTGGTATGTATTAGTTTCAGACAGAAAGACACTATCCCAGGGGTCAGCAACCTTTACTATCAAAAGAGCCATTTAAAAAAAAAAAAATCTGTCTGGAGCCGCAAAACATTTGAGCATTGTGATGAAGGTAACATAGTTTATAGTCTAAGTATATAGTATATAAGTCTAATGCAGTGAGGGCCAAAGTGCAGATGTACTGCAAATATTATGAGAAACAAAAGTCTTAATATTACGAGAATAAAGTCAACTTTACGAGACAAAAAGTCGTAATATTACAAGAATAAAGTCATAACTTTACGAGAAATAAAAGTCGTAATATTACGAGAATAAAGTCAACTTTGCGAGAAAAAAGTCGTAATATTATGAGAATAAAGTCACAACTTAACAAGAAAAAAAGTTGTTATATTACGAGAATAAAGTCATAACTTTACGAGAAATAAAAGTCGAAATATTACGAGAATAAAGTCATAACTTTACGAGAAAAAAGAAAATAACACGTAAAATTACTACTTTATAAACTTATGACTTTATTGTCATAATATTACGACTTTTTTCTCGAAATCTCAGATTTATTTATTTTCCTCAATGTGGCCCCAATACTCTGTCGTACCTTCGTACCACAGACCTACAACAATGATAAATAAAAATAAAAATGTAAACAAAGAACAGTTATTCCTTACCCCCAGGGCTTTGGGCTCAGCCTCCAGGTACTTCTCTTTCCTGCGGACATTTCTCTGGAAGCTGATGGCGACCAGAGGGCTCTGAGCTGGGCTGACACCTTCCACCATCACTGCTGCTTCATCTGCAAACAAACAAACAAATATACTCTTGACTTTAATATCCTATATATAGGTTGACATTTAAGCAGGATGGAAAAAAAGAGAAGTGCATTGCATTGCAGATGTGTCAGCTTCAGTATCTCAAGCAGAGAAAAACAACATCTGGATTTCATCACTCTGCAAAAACAACATGTTCTTCTTCCCTCGCTGTTAACTACTTAAAAGCTATATGGAATAATGCATTATTAACAAAGTTTTTTACCTGCCATGGTCACGATATGATCCACGATAACTTCCCTTTTTTCAATGTGTTTTTCTGGCAGACACAGCAGTCTGCTGAGCGGAAGTTTTGCAACAGCTCTGTGGATGTGGGTGATCTAGTCCCACCCCCGCCTGCCACTGAAACATGACACCTGCTGGACTATACTGCTGCTACAGAGCTTCTCTATGGCTCTTCTCACACTGCTTCTAACAGGGGTCAGGATTGGCTGAGTGGAGGCTACTTTCACTTCACTTCCACCAGTCTACCAACATCTGTCAAACAAAGCTGTGCGGAAGCCCTGAGGAGCAAAAATGAATTTTTTTTTTTTCATCTGTGAAAACCGGTGAAAAAAAATTAATAATTGGAAGTTTTTTTTTTCCACAAGAGGCTGAAGGTCATCTAATGAACTTTAGATCTTTTTTTTTATGTTTTTCTCCATAGTTTTTCTGTCCATATCGGTCAGGGGTCAGCAACCTGCAGCTCTGGAGCCACATGAGGCTCTTTAGCTCCTCTCCAGTGGCTCCCTGTGGATTTTTAAAAATGGAAATGAATAACTGTTTTTTTTGTTTACATTTTCATATTTATTTATCATTGTTGTAGGTCTATGGTAGGACGGTACAACGAGTATTAGAGCCACATTGAGGAAAAAAAATAAATCTGAGATTTCGAAAATAAAGTCATAATATTAAGAGAATAAAATCATAATATTATAAAGTAGTAATTTTACGTGTTTTTATTTTCTTTTTTCTCGTAAAGTTATGACTTTATTCTCGTAATATTAAAACTTTTTTCTCATACGGTTATGAACTTATTCCTGTAATATTACTAGATTTTTTCTCGTAATATTACCACTTTTTTCTCGTAAAATTACAACCTTATTCTCGGGATATTACTACTTTTTTTTCTCGTAAAATTACGACCTTTATTCTCGTAATATTATGACTTTTTTTCTCGTAAAATTACGACTTTATTCTCGTAAAATTACGACTTTATTCTCGAAATCTCCGATTTTTTTCCCCCTCAATGTGGCCCTAATACTCCGTTGTAATGATATCCTTTTTGAAATGTTTTGAGAGTTCCCTCTGTAAATTAATAAGTCCACTAGCAAAACTGAGTACTCAAGAAGTAAACCAGAGGGAACTAATTAACCTAATTAAGCCAGGAGCATTAGAAAAGCAACACTCTCAGTGAGTGTCACAGTAAAAAGGGTTCAGAGAAGTTATCACCGCGCTGAGACTGTGCAGGACAGACATCTACAAAGTTGGAGAGGCAGCCGGTAAGAACTCTACCGAAACACAGACTGACAGACTGTTTGAGGGTGTTGATTGTTTGTAGATTGTTTGTTAAATGCTGGTATATATCCTGGTTCACATTCAGTCACAAATGAATGAGAAGTACATGGGCTTATGGGAAAAATTACGTTGATTAAATGATTTAATAATACCTCAAACGTAATTATAAAATACTTTGTGTTTTAAATAAATAATTAAAAATAGTAATTAAATAAAATAATATAATACACATATTACCTTTGTGTTAAAGGTCCCATATTGTAAAAAAGTGAGATTTTCAGGTCTTTTATATTATAAAGCAGGTTTAAAGGTCCCATGTTGTGCTCATTTTCAGGTTTCACGCTCCGTTTCAGTGCATTTTCTTATTTTAAACTAGGAAACACTTTGTAATCCTGTTTTTGAAAATGCTAAATGAAATGAAAATGTTAAAAATTTACTTGATTTTTGCTTTTTATGACGGTGATAGGCCGGTACAAAGGCACCTGTGTACTTATGTGAAGGAGTGCAATACCTCAAATTTCTTAGCAGATATACTAGATTTATTTGAGCTTCGGAAAAAAGGGTGTTGTGTTTATACTGGGACATTACATTTTCAGCACAAATTCTAAATCTTGCTCAGTAAAACATGATAAATAGAGTAATGTGTGAGATTCAATTGTGAAAAAGAAGTAAAGAAGCAATAGCACAATTTACAAATACTCTTCTAGAAATGTGAGCAGCAAAAAGTTTTAAAATTAATTAGAACTACACACACACACTTAGAAATATATCAGTCTTTATTGGCACAGGAAGTCAACAACGGGTAAATGTGCTCACACACTGTGGATAACTGTACATACAGTGGGTCCCTCTATTCTGTTCACTTCCTGACTTCAGAGCATCACCTCATGGATGAAATCTGGAACTGCAGCTGTGAGCAGCAGGTCGTCGTATCCTTCGTCAAGTCGAACTTTTTTCCTATTCTACAACAACTGCAGAAGCCCACAGTCGCTGAGGGACATTTACACAGAGATGGACCGGAGTCACCGACTTCACATCCAGAGTCCTGCTCCACCTGCCATGCCATTATTCATTATGTCAACATGAGCAAGTCTAGTCTTTAGGGATCTGATCATACAGATAGTGAATGAGGTTTTGAGATATCTGCCTCTGAGGTTTCTGCTTCCACCCAAAACAATGCGGCTGAACAACATTGAAAAATGACATTTGAAAAACTCACCAGCAGCTTGTTTTACCAGACACAATATCCTTCTTGTTCACCCTGTGTAATAACTGCTAAATCTGTGACATGGATTCTAGAAATACAAGCCACTATTCAGTTCTCAGATGTCATTTGAAATATATAAATCAAAACCTGAGCACATCAAACTGAAACCATCTACGTGGCTTAGAGGAAATATGTTATAATGTAGGTGAACCGACCCTTTAACATGAAGCTATAGGACTTGGGGATTCTGCTATATTTCCGATAGGCGCCTGAATGAAGCGTGATAATTGAGCTTCAAAAGTTAATTTCTTGACCTTGGAAAACAGCGGTTGAGAAAACACATCTCACCATGAGGTTTATTTAGTAGCTGGAGCTGCAGCTTTTGATCATCACATCACATGATCTTCATCAGCTGATGCTCAGTTGTCATGGAATTGCAGATGTTTGCATTTTAAAGGTCCCATATCATGCTCATTTTCAGGTTCCTACTTGTATTTTGTGTTTCTACTAGAACATGTTTACATGCTGTAATGTTAAAAAAAAACAACTTTATTTTTCTCATACTGTCTGCCTGAATATACCTGTATTTTCACTCGGTCTGAAATGCTCCGTTTTAGTGCATTTCAATGGAATTTCAACGGAATTGCGTTGCTAGGCAACAGTTTGGGTCCATGTTTACTTCCTGTCAGCTGATGTTATTCACATACACTGCAACAGGAAATAAACTGGGGACACATTTAGAATGTTTACGTTTAAAACCGTGTAATGATCTATATGTTGTATATTTGTGACATCACAAATGGACAGAAATCCTATAACGGCTTGTTTCAAACGCACAGTTTCTGAATACGGGCTGTGTGTGTTTCTCTGTGGATTGAGCGTTTTGATAGTTTAACAGTATTTATAAAGCACTTAAAGCTGCTTTATAATATAAAAGACATGAAAATTTAACTTTTTACAATATGGATCCTTTAATACTTTGGCTTTTCACGCAAACATAGATCAGCTGATGAAGATCAGAAGCTCCAGAACTAACTGGATATTCTGGTGGGGACTTGTTTTCTCAACAGCGTAATGTACAATCAATGTCAGTTTGCATATTTAAAAAAGGACCAGTTCGACATTATGGGGAAATATGCAAATTGTGCTTTCTTATCAACAGTTAGACGAGAAGATCTATACCACTGTCATATCTGTCCATTAAATATGAAGCTAGAGCTGTTAGCTCAGCTGAGCATAAAGACTAGAAACAAGCTAGAAAGCAAATAATTTCCCAAAAAATGACAAACTACTCCTGGTGTATGAGAGCAGACATGGCGAGGGAGGAGAGATGGACTCCTGAGATGTAATGAATGTATAATCCCTCCAAAATCTAATCAGACTCGACTCACGTGCACAGTCCAACCCTTAATTTCTATGAAAACACAGCTACATATTGTATGAAAAAGACGAAGGCAATTAAGTTGGGACAGCAATCAGTGCAATTATTGTAGACTAGGTTTTTTTTAATAACCCCTGACAAACATCCTTCTTATTTTCCCTTATTTCCCTTATTATCAATAATGCAAACACAGTCAGTATAATCACATGAAACATTAATGATTGGATAACTTCCCTTTTTTTTTTTTTTAAATTAAATCCCTTGAAGACACACGATTTGATTCTTAAAAACAAAGGAATAACAAAACATTTACATATAATACTAAAACAATGAAGAAAAATTAAACTTAGACGTATATTTGCTGAGACGAGCTGAATATAATTTAGATAAAACCTTCCCGATTCCAGTGCTCAGTGAGAGTATAATGTGGTGTTAGACTGATAAAAGGCGCCAATGTTAGTCTTTTTAACTTGGCTGTCTATGGAGGAAATAACCATAACTGGTTCTAACGAGACATTTTGGTTCATTATAAGTATTAATGAAGATGTCAGCAAATATGTGTCATTATTAGCATCATTGTTGTTAGTGTCCCAATACAGAAATGCTATTTCAGAGTATGTCCAGCCTGAGGAGAATACAATTCAAGGGTCAAACTCTTGCAACTTTGTGTAATTCTCTGCTCACATATAAAGACTGGTTATTGGCATGTTAAATCAAAAAATGTCGTTTTATATTGGCTTTTCAAAACCCATATGTATGGAGTCCAAAGTGTGCCACTGGAATAATAATAATAATACACAAGCTATTATGAATTGATTAAATGTCCTTGTTCTATCTTTAAATAATGAATTAATAACTGATTTTTTAAAATTAAATTACAAAATTAATTGTAAAGTTCCCAAGACACAATTCATTTCTTTCCTGCTATAACATTTACAGGTTTCATTTTGTGATTTAATCTAAGCAATTCATTCATTTGTTTTTAGTGCTTTAATTCAATCTAAAGATGTTTAAGCAGTGTGTTTGTGCTTAAACATTTTAAAATGAAAGACATACGAGTTGTTAAATTAAACAAACAAACTCTAAATGTTTAAGAAGGAAACTAATGAATTGTGAAATGGATACAAATACGTAAATGGGATAGCAAAAAAGTAAAATTCAATTATTAATTCAGCATTTAAACACTGAATCGAGGGATTAATTAACAACTTTTACTTTTTATTTTACTTTGAATTTATTCATTTGATTCATAAATTTATAATAGCATGACTATAATGAAAACACTTTTGAGGTCTACAATTATTCCGGTGGCAATCTCCGGCCTCCATACTTGGGACCTCAAGTTAAAACACTGTAAATAACAGTGAGTTCGGTAAACAAAGATGTAAAAGACCAGGAAAATGGCACGATATTCTTTAGTGGAAGTGCCCTTTAGCCCCTGAGAAAGCTCACAGCCTCACAGACTTTGGTTTATAACGGGAGTGACCTCTGAGTGACCTCTGATCGAAATCTGCCCGGCCTCCCTCACAGAGACTGGTAGCCGCCGGTCCTCCTCCTGCGGCCCAGCAGGTAGGCCACCACCACGATGATGATGAGCACCAGCAACGTCACTCCCACCGCAATGGCAACGCGGTAGTCAGGCTTATCAGCAGGACAGGGGTCAGCTGGAAAACACACACATAGAGGTTTAGGGTATCGGTTTCTTTACTCTGTATGGAAGTCTACGACAATATTATGAAATGATTTAATACAATTTCAATGTCCATTTGTGTGCTCATGAAGTGTGAAAAAGAAATCAGATAAATCCAAATTTCATTTTGATGTTTAAAAACACCTAATTACTACCAAAAATTAAAACTGTTTTGAGATGCGAGCAGTCTCACAATTGACCATTATAATATTGACTGACTCATTTTTCCTCATGAAGACACTTACGAGTTCCAAAGTCGTTGCTCTTGGTCAGATTGAAGGCCTGCATCCTGTCTTGAGTGACATCCAGGTACAGTCCGTTCCCCATGAAGACTGATTCAGCCTTGCAGGAGTAGGAGTGTGCGACCTTTGCCTCGAAGAGATGCAATGACTTGTTGCTGGCAGTGTACGGCATGTTGGCTGCAACAGTACATGAAACAAAGAAATGCTCAGGTTCTTTCAGGCCTTAATGACAATTCCCATAAAAACAAATGCTGATGATCAGATATGGAACCAAACTTGTTAGACTGCATTGCACTGAAAGTACGTTGGCTGTTGACCAGTATCACATGCTTAACTGTTCCACAGATTGTGTTTATGCCGTTGAACACACACAAACAAGGAAGTTGTTGGCTCTCGAGTGGCTATTGTCTTTGTTAATATTTAAAAAATAAGTCTTGCACAAGCCCCACCTGGAGCTGAAATATCAGTGCACATGCAGTGACCCAATTAGTCTAAAGTGAATCGGTAAAATGGCAATAAATCATATGTGGAGTAAAAATGTGAGTATTCCCAGCTTACTGTCTTTGATTAAGGGGTAGGAGAGGGAGAAAGACAGAGTATCAACGAAGACCCGATCTTCAGCAATGCTCTGAGGAAAGAAAAGAAAAGTTTTTAGCAAAGTTGTTATCCAACATGAATCATTTTAAATCCTTTCTGTAATTAAATGTGATTGCTTTTTAATTTCCATGAACAAACATGATGATTCATTGAGAATATTGGCAGGCGCTATTGTCTTCTGTGCAGCACTTTATATCGGGTGCCAGTGTGTTGAATGTGGTGGCATAAACAGAGATAGTTTTACAGCACAAACAGAAAGTTTTACCGCACAAACAGAGACAGTTTTACAGCACAAAGAGTTCATTTTACAGCACAAACAGAGAGGAAGCAGTTGTTTCAGTATACTGCTACACTTTGAGGTTTGCTGAGCAACAAATTATATATTGTTTAATTGCCAGACTGCTTTGAAATTATGTAAATACCATACTTCAGTCGTATGTTCCTGCCATGCAAATTATTTTTATGACATGCCACTCACGTTACAAGCCAGCTCACTAACATCTGGCTACGTAGTTAAGTAGCTAACAAAGCCAAGAAGTAGGTCATTTTCAGGTGAACTGAGTTGACGCTTTTCAACTTACGAGTGTTTTTCTGTAGCCACAATAAATTACATTTTGAAAGGCTTTCATCTTTCCAGACTGTAAGTGTGACTTGTAATGTCAGTAAATAGATTGACACACTGAAAAGAAAATCGTTTCCAGGTGAATCTGTTTTCTAAACTGGTTCTTAAATACATCTGCATTATTTGTGCAGAGCAGGTTTGATGGAGGGCGGTTTATTTTTAATTTAGTTGTTACATGTTATAACATGGTAGACTGCATTTCGTTGGGTTTCGGGTTGTTGGTTGTACAAAACAAGATATCTGAAGACGCCACCTCGGCCTCTGAGAAAATGTGATGGGTGGTTTTTCAGCATTTTTCTTCATTCAAAAAAATCCCTAAATGAATCACACAAGCGCTGTGAAGTGAAGCAGTGTCAGGCACTCCCTGTCACATGCTCCTAGAACAGGCTCGTCAACTAAACTTCCCTTTTTCAAACAACTCTTATCTGATTCCAGTTCCTGCATGAAGTTACCAGTTCAAACCATTTATCATTCATCAAAAAAACACTGAATGGGTTAATTGTGTTAATGTAACACTATTTAATTGCTCAAGAGTTTTAGTAAAATGTCAAATCAGTGTGAGTGAGCAGGTCAAAGATAAGGCACTGACCTCATTGCCTCCGGCTATCGGCAGCTCTCAACAGTATACTGCCATATTTGTGATAAATCTAGGACATTGAAAGTACCTGGTTGAATATGAAGGTGATGAAGCCCTCTTTGAAGACGAGGGTGAGGTTGGCCTTGGTTCCCTTACATGATCCTTCTACTTTGGTGATATTTGGCTGAACAACGAAGGTTCCACTGTCCTGAAAGATAAACAGAGAGACATCAAGCAATTGGATGTCCACGTTGTATCAGAATGCTCCAGAAGAAACCAGCGGTGTTTCTGTAGAGAAACAATTTTACCTTGTCATGCAGAATTAGCAATTGTCATATGACACACATCTAACCTTCCACAGTCAATCAAATGCAACATAATGAGGAAATCAAAACTTGCCATAAAATCATTTTCTCAATTCCTTAAAATAGGATGCTGACAATTGCATTGCTGAAAGCTGAGTCAGAGTCTCGTGCTGATAGTTCTGTCCACATTGATGAATTCCTAAATGGTAAATTAATAGATCCCTAAATGCAAGAAAGAAATTAGCTAGGCCTTTTGAATGAACTTTGCTGAGCCTCTTGTTGTGTCTAATGTGACTGATGGAATGTACCTTTGGTATTGCCAGTCGGATCTTTAGAGCCATCTGAGCCATCACGCACATCACTGTTTTGTCTGCCATCAGGGTGTAGTTTCCTACAGAATCTTTGGTGGGGCCGGGAGTGGGCTGAGGAGGAGTTGGGATGGTTGTTTTGGTGGTGGTAGGCGACGTGGTGGTAGACTTGGTGGTGGTAGGCGGCTTGGTGGTAGACTTGGTGGTGGTAGGCGGCTTGGTGGTAGACTTGGTGGTGGTAGGCGGCTTGGTGGTAGACTTGGTGGTGGTAGGCGGCTTGGTGGTAGACTTGGTGGTGGTAGGCGACTTGGTGGTAGACTTGGGGGTGGTTGACGCGGTGGTGGTTGTCTTGGCGGTGGATGTGGTGGTGATAGGCGTGGTGGTAGACTTGGTGGTGGTAGGCGCCTTGGTGGTGGTTGTCGTGGCGGTGGTTTTCGTGGTTGTGATGGTGGTGGGAGACTTCACGGTGGTGGTGGTAATATTGACGAACTCCTCCGCGGGGGAATCGGTTGCAGAAGGTTTGGACTCCTTTCCATCTTCAGCCAATGACAGTGCTTCAGTCAAAAAGACAAGAGCGTGAGAAACAAATCAATTTTCAATGTTCACACTTCACACATACACCACTTTGGAACACATCCAACATATTATTATATTAGCAAGCAATTGCTCTATTTACACACGTAGCAGGCTCAGGGCATCATTATCACTTATTTGGAGTCGTGACACCTGACGAATGTAAGTTCAATTTCTTTTCCTTTTAGCTTTGTTTTGGTCTCCACCAACTCCTGAGAAAAAAATACTTGCCTCTTTAGCTGCTAGATATTTTTCACTACCAAGTCACTAACTTTGACTTTCTGCTGTTTGGTGCTGAGTGTATAGTGTATAGTGGATTAATTAAACCCATTGAAAACAGCTGTCTGCTGCTGAAACGGAGCTGAGGATAGCCTAATTTGCATTCTGGTAACTTGGCGGCACGATTTGAGAGCTGAGGCGTCCGGTTGGCCGCCTTTCATTTTGCATAATGTTGAGGTCTAGGCTATTTTATGCAACAACACAGGCGTCCGACGCGACTCGCCGCCTCTGGAAACTCCTGAGAAACTTTTAAACGAAGCGTTGTCGATCTAAAATAAAGACAGATTCAGCGACTGCATGGCTTATTTTTCTCAGATAAAATGTTTTCATAAACACTTTACGGTGAACTATTTTTGCGATTATAAGAGAATGAAGTTTCCAAACGAGCCGCCATGTTGGTTCCGGTTTGAAAGCTTGGAGCAGCAGCCCATGCGATTAAAAAAACGCCCCCGTGGACATGTACATGTATAGATGATAATTATCTGAGGGTTTTGTCAAAACAAGAGAACCTTTTCATATTACACAAAGTTATTTAATCCACTGTTCAATATGAAAAATACTGATCAGTGCTGCTTTAATGTTTGTTGGCTAATACTGACGATCTTTGTACCGTGAGCAGTTTATTTCCTTGAACAAACACAGTAAAATCAGCACACTGACATTTGATAACGTCAACTGGTATCACCCACATACAAGTACACCAGTCCGCACATTTATGACACTTAATGATGACTTTTCAGCACACAGCTTATCTGTAGGGTCAGGCAGTGAGTTATTGAAATGGTCCAGATAGAACAGAGCCCAGACTTTATACACAGATGGTTTGGATTTCAAAAAGTGTTAGATTACCACTTTCATACTACTTATTACTGCTCAGCTAGAGCCAGATAGATGGATCAGGGATTCCAAGCATACAGCATATTATTTAATATATATTTTTGAGTAATTAAATTGACTTAATTGCACTTTATTATAATATTTAATTGTACAACCCCAAAAAATAAATTTAAAAAAAGTTAAATTTAATGTTTATATCCTATAATAATAATAAATAAATAATGCATAATATATATATATAATGCTTATAGTTTTGTCTAAGTTGCAGAGTCATCCTGTCCCCCCCAAAAAACAAAAAAAAAACAGCCCTGTTCCGCCAGCAGACATGTGACTCAGACCTGCAACACTATCGAAAGACTGCGGAAATTTCTGTTCCCTAAACAATCCAGGAAGTCACAGTGAGGCCTCATAAAAACATGTCTCATTTCTCCACCAAATAAAGAAAACATGAGGACTTTATAATAACAATAATAATAATAAAACAATACTCCAACATTAAGGCTGCATGCATCAGCAAAAAACAATATTATAAAACACTTATTATTAATGCACTGGAGCAACACTATTTTTTTGTTACAGAATAAGTCCTTCACTAAACTTCTAAAAAAGAAAACCTCTTTACTTTTAGTTTAATAAAGTTGTGTAAACAGAAAGTATCTTACCCGAGACAGCCCAGCAGGCAATAAACAAGAACAGAGCAGCTCTCTTCATCATGGTGGCGGCAGGTGTTGACTGACTGACTGAAACGATCTGATATGAGATCAATGTGCAACAACAGAGCTGCGTCTCTACTGATATAACAAACAGCTGAGTCAAGCTGCCAGAGGCACACAGCAGCACCGGAAATGGTTGATTTTAAAAAGTAAAAGCATGCCTAAAACATTAGGCTATATCAGGTACAGTCAATAGAAATGGGAGCCAGCCCCAAATAGCCTGAAAAATATAGTATTCTTAATACATTTTGAAAACATATATTTAATTCTGTGTCCTTTCTCTCTCTATATATATACTATATATATGACACAGAAATTAATTTGTAAAATTTGTATATATATGTATATATAGGACACAGAAATTAACTAAATATATGTATTCAAAATGTATTAAGAATACTATATTTTTCAGGCCATTTGGCTGGCTCCCCTTTTTATTGACTGTACCTGATTTAGCCTGTATGTATATGTGTATATATATATATATATATATATATATATGTATATGTATTTGTGTATTTTTATATATATTAATATTTTTGCTTTAAAGGTCCCATATCGTGCTCATTTTCAGGTTCATACTTGTATTTTGTGTTTCTACTAGAACATGTTTACATGCTGTAATGTTAAAAAACGCTTTTTTATTTTCCTCATACTGTTGGCCTGAATATGCCTATATTTACCCTCTGTCTGAAACGCTCTGTTTTAGTGCATTTCGACGGAATTGCGACGGAATTGCGACAGAATTGCGTTGCTAGGCAACAGCTTGGGTCCATGTGTACTTCCTGTCAGCTGATGACATTAACATACACTGCAACCAGTAATAAACTGGGACACATTTAGAATGTTTACGTTTAAATCTGCGTAAAGGGTCTAAATATTGTATATTTGTGACATCGCAAAAGGACATAAATCCTGACAGCTTGTTTCAAATACAGAGTTTCTGAATACGGCGCTGTGTGTATTTCCCTGTGGATAGAGTGTTTCAATACATTCACAGTATTTATATAGGACTTAAACCTGCTTTATAATAAAAAAAACATGAAAATCTCACATTTGTATAATATGGGACCTTTAAAGATATATTCACAAAACTTTAAAAGAAAAGCAAAAGATATGCTAGGTACAGTAGGGATCACATTTTCTGACGATAGCTGTCAGAGATGGTGCCCTCATGTCACTGGCTACTCTGTGATTTCAGTGTAACACCACAGAAGGTGTTATGAGTCCGCGATAGTGATTTTATTTTGAAAAGCACTAACCGGAAGCGCTTGTGTTGATTGGAGACTTGCCAGCTGATAGCTCTACTCAGGAAACGAAAGTAATGTGGCAGGAGGGAGGAAAGCAACTGACTAAAAATGGAGCGAAAGGTCGATTTGTTATTTTCAACCAGAATGAAACGAAACCTAGAACCTTAAACCTAGAACCTAGAACCTAGACTACCCTGTGTTAAACTAGACTGACAAACACACAAGCACACACACACACACACCAGAATTGCTGCATTACTTTATTCAGGTGGTTTCTTTCCTGTTCCATCTACCAGCATAACTAACATTTAACTGATGCAACAAAGTGGAAACTGCTGAGCTTGTGTTTACAACACCGGAAGGCGTTCAAGCTTGGTCAAGTTGTGAAGAACACCGCTGCTAAGCAATGGCAATATTAAAGGTCCCATATTGTAAAAAGTAAGATTTTCATGTCTTCTTTATTATAAAGCAGGTTTAAGTGATATATAAATACTGTTAAACTATCAAAACGCTAAATATACGGAGAAATACACACAGCCCGTATTCAGAAATTTTGCATTTGAAACAAGCCGTTAGGATTTCTGTCCATTTGTGATGTCACAAATACACAATATTTAGACCATTACACGGTTTTAAACATAAACATTCTAAATGTGTCCCAGTTTATTCCTGGATGAATCATATTTTATTACGAGATCATATAATCAAATAATCAGTGACCTTTGATCAGCTGGTAAAGGTGGAACTAATTTCAATTACTTTATGTTCTGCTGGGTAGTTTAACCTACAATAATGTGTTTGCATATAATGTGTTTGTTGATTTATATTTCATATTAACACTTTAAATTTGACTACAATGGGACATTTGATTGAAATAACAAATATATTTACACCATATTATAATATTTTTTGATGAACAAAACACATCATAAATATATTCTGATTAAAAGAAACTGGCAGGATTGTTTTATTTATAAGAAATATATACCCTTAACATTAATTTTGTCTAAACGCTATTTCATTGACCTTTGGGCAGGTCACACAGGGGTGCTTTCCCTTTGAGGATTTCACCACCCTAATCTAAGATTTGACATTTGAGAAGTCATGTGATTTTGACCATATGACACCACAACTGGAGCTTAGGTGTCCCACATTTTGGCGACTCCCACTAGTTGTAATTATTGTAGTAGTATAGACGTGGTAGCAATAGTAGGAGTGGTAGTAACAGTAGTAGTAGTAGTTGTAATGTAGCAGTTATAGAAGCAGTATTTATAGTCATGGTAGTTATAGTAATAGTAGTTTTAGTAGTAGGAGTGGTTGCAGTACTAGTAGAACCTGTAGTAACAGTAGAAGGACAATGAAAGTACTGGTTGTACTGGCAGTAAACTGGTACATGTAATGCAGTAATATGAGGAGGCTAAGTGTTGCTGTTAGCATCAACAGACAGAATGCTGAGGACATTTCCTGCTATCATGTGACAGAAAGAGGAAATAAGTTGTTTCCTAAACACACACACACACACACACACACACACAAGCAGGTGGTTCACCGTGACACTGGTTGATTATGAGCATGTCCAACATATGCAGCCGTATTGGCATAGTCAGGTCTGTCCTCACCACACCCTTGTGACCGAGTGTATCAGACGCTACTGACTGGCATTGAATGTAACACATGCACTGTCAGCTCTGTTCCTGCTCACTTTCCTTTGTCTCATTGTTTAGTTGCATTTTACAGACTGTTCACAAAATCTGAAGTTACAACGAATCTTACAAAAAAAAATGTCTGAGGACAAAGTGAAACAAAAAACACCAACAAAGTATTCAATGAATTTGATGAATAATTAGTGCTAAGTCACCAAACTCATCTCTCAGCTCCCACTGAGGTTGAATGTACTGTACATGTGATGCAAACTCTAAAGGGAACCAAGTATTGTACTAGTCATGAGGAGTATTACTCAGCCTGCGAAAAACAGTTGTATAAAGTCATGATATCTCAGCGTCTCCTGCTTCTTCCATTTTAACCATTCTTTTTTAAAAATGTGTCTCTAAAATCCCTCTACGTTATGGAAGACAAATAATGAATCGCTAGAATACTCCTTTTATTGTTCTGTTGTTTTTAGTTGAGGCCCAATTTGTGTACAAAATGTAGTCCGTCTGTCAATCCGTGGGGACTCGGCTTGGGGACCGGAGGGTCGCTGGTTCAAGTACCTACACGGATGGACTGGTATGTGGAGAGGTGCCAGTTTACCTCCTAGGCATCGCCAAGGTGCCTTTGAGCAAGGCACTAACCCACCAACTGCTCCCCAAGTGCTGTAGCTGCCCACTGCTCCTAATATATAGTATATTAGATGCGTTAAATGCAGATGCTAAATTTCACGGTGTGCTGTGCTATGTACAATGTGTGACAATAAAAGTTGACTTACATTTACAAAAAATGGCAGTAACAAACTAACAATAACAACAATAATTGCTCCTAACAATAAATCTAAGTTCCTATGTTCTGCTGTTAAAAGTTGGATTAATAATATGTAAACATTGCAGTAAAACAGGTTTATACTTTGAATTCTGATGGGCTACGAAACACAAACATGATAAAAAAAATGACTTGCTGCTGCTATGCTCTAATATGAAACAAAAACACTGGGTCAAATTAAATTGGGTGATTTTTTTTCTTGTAAAGTTATGACTTTATTCTCGTAATATTACGACTTTTTTTCTCCTAAAGTTATGACTTTATTCTCGTAATATTACAACTTTAGTTCTCTTAAAGTTATGACTTTATTCTGGTAATATTACGACTTTGTTTCCCGTAAAGTTATGACTTTATTCTGGTAATATTACGACTTTGTTTCCCGTAAAGTTATGACTTTATTCTCGCAATATTACGACTTTTTTTTTTCTCGTAATATTACGACTTTATTCTAGAAATCTTTTTTCCCCCTCAATGTGGCCCTAATACTCCGTAGTACATTTGCACTTTGGCCCTCACTGCGTTAGACTTATATACTATATACTTAGATTATAAACTGTTACCTTCATCACAATGCTCAAATGTTTTGTAGCTCCAGACAGATTTTTTTTTGCCTAAAACGGCTCTTTTGATAGTAAAGGTTGCTGACCCCTGCTCTCTAAACTATGCCAGCTATGTGTTTTCAATTTCCCGGGAAAATTGTTATGATAATGAGGTCACTCTCAACCAATCACAATACTGCAACCCCAGTTGGGCCCCGCCTCCAGTGACGACAAATGACAGGAAACTGTACAACACCATATAAGGAAAATACTCACGCATGCGCAGTAGCTTGAGTTTTGTTTGAAGTGGAACTGCTGCCTGGGACTGCCCTACACAAGCTGCAAAGTCTGCCAAGCATTAGGGCTTTTTAACAGTATATTTTTTTATACATATTCTTTCAGTGCTCTCTCTATGCATCTGCAGAGACGATGTTAGGCCAACACTATCATCCAAATGCTGACAAGTCGCAACAACTGGTGAACTATGTGGAGGATTACCTGGAATGTGTGGAGTCTCTGCCTTTGGACATACAAAGAAATGTGTCTGTGCTGCGAGAAATCGATGCAAAGTATCAAGGTATTGTCTTCATATGTTTTTTGCGTGTGCACAATTCTGGCAAAACAATAACTGCAGAGTCCTAACAGGGTGTGCTGAAATGGTGGAGTTCCCATTTTGTTTTGTGTGTGCAAACCAAACTCAATGAGAAAAATCCGAGATTATAGCATTTCTATCTCTTTGGTAAAGGTAAACATGCATAATGATATGTTATGAGATATATATTTAATGCTTGGAGTCTAATGGTAAATTCGGCATTAATATAATCCAAAAAATAGCACAATATAATAATAAAATCTCAACTTTTTTAACGCACACAACCGCCCTCCTCGGTGTTTCCGCGGAGGATTATTGTGCGAATACCGGGCAAAACACTGCATAAACTTGGGCTTTTATTTTAATTGATCGCTGCTTGGTGTGTTTAATGTAAGCCGAATGGATAATAAAGATGTGTAGAAGATAATAAACTGTGTTCATTGAGGTGTAAACATACACTGCTGTTTTTTTTTTATGTAAAAACAATCTTCGTTGATGCTTTATGTTGATGCTGGGTTAGCAGCCAGCCTCCGACACCTATCCGTTCCATCGATAGGTGATGACATATACTGATAGAATTAAGGATGCATTATGTTTTGATGGTTTAAAGCGAGAGATTACACATCAGTGTCTGCAGCTCCTCTGAGCTTCGTCGACTGAAGAGTCGCAGAGCTAGGCAACCCTTCTCAACATCTGACTGACGTAATTTCCTGTAGGCAGGAACATCACAGCCCTCCTTCTTCCTCCTCTGAGGATTTAAAGCTGCAGTGAGTAGAGATATATATATATATATATATATATATATAAATATAAATATATATATATATATATATATTTATATATAAATATAATATATATATATATATATATATATATATATATATATATATATATATATATATATATATATATATATATATATTATATGATTTTTAAAAGAAGTTTTTATAAAACGGTCACTATATCCTGACAACAGGTAATCTGCAAAAAAAAAATAATTTGCCTCTGTGTCTTCCGATGTCCTCCGGTGCTCCTAATGACATCTGCAAGATTTCACAGACCGGAGGAAAACAAGCAGTAAGAGCTGAGCTGGAGTCTGTCGTCTCCGAGCAGCTGTCAATCACTCGCCAACTCCGGTCAAACTAGGCAGCGCTGATCAAATATGAATCAATATTCTGTTACTGTATTGCCTATTTCTCTCCTCAAATATTTTTCAGAAACATCTTGTGTACTGTTTAGCTCATTGATGTATTAAAATAACTGGATACAGCGTTGGAGGCGGGGCTCCGGTCATTCCTATGAGAGGTGCTCATTGGCGCATGACGCCTAAATGGCTCGACTTCCGTCTGGAAAAGTACCCGGATCTTGGCGGATCTTTGGCAACTGGGACATGCGCAGTAGCGTCCGCTGGGTCACAGGGTCCCAACGTCACGCCGTCATCACGGCTTGCGCTCCAGCCTCGGTCTGGGTCTCAATTACATGAACGGAGGAAGGGAAATAACTCTGGATTCAGCTATTAGTGCATTTTACAACTTTTAAAACAACATTTTTTAAATAAGGGCTATTGGAGTGTTCGTACGTTTATTCACCTCAGAAAAATAATCCGCTGAGTTAGAGACGTCTCTTTCCCAATGTAAGTCTATGGGAAAAAGTATTTTTTGGCCCAATGGCATCACGTGACTTACACGGAAGTTGCAGTACCACCGTTTGGCCACTCCGAAAGTCCGGATCGTCGACCGACGCACTTCCTGGGGGCTTGGTTTAGCTGTGAAATGAGAAAGTTTGTGACCCGGCCGCCATGTTGAGAACAGTTGAGGAAATACTAAGCACCGCCCACCAGCCGGAGCAAACTTTCTCATTCACATATCTAGAGATCAGAGGTCAAGGGACCCCTTTTGAAAATTAACATGACAGTTTTTCCTCGCCAACATTTAGCGTAAGTTTGGAGCGTTATTTAACCTCTTCGCAACAACCTAGTATGACATGGTTGGTACCAATGGACTCCTCCCTACCTAACATATATCTGCTGTGTCATTAATTAGTAAACATCATTGTCTTTGTGTCCTACTTTGCAGAGGTGCTGAAGGAGGTGGATGAAGTGTATGAGAAGTACAAAGGTGAGCAGGATGCAGCTCAGAGAAAGCGGCTGCAGGTCCAGCTGCAGAGAGCGCTCATCATCAGCCAGGAGCTGGGCGACGAGAAGATCCACGTGGTGACCCAGATGACGGAGCTGGTGGAGAACCGCTCCCGCCAGATGGACTCCCACTCCCTTTGCTTCCAGGAGCCCCTCGAGGCCGAGCGGCTCCCTCCGGAGCGGCGCTCCAGCGTCCAAGACTCCCCGGCGCCTGAACGCAGCTCGGCCCGCCGCCCGCGACGCCAGCGCAACAGTGAGAGCCGCGACTCCAGCCACCCGTCGGCCAACGGCTCTCTGGTGGACGACCCAGTGGAGGAGCTGTCCATCCCTCTGCCCCGGGAGAAGAAGTCCAAGTCTGCGAAGAAGAAAAAGCGCAAGGCCAAACAGGAGCGAGACGTCTCGCCGGTTGACTTCGCCATCGACCCCAACGAGCCCACCTACTGCCTCTGCGATCAGGTTTCATACGGTGAGATGATCGGCTGCGACAACGACCAGTGCCCCATCGAGTGGTTCCACTTCTCCTGTGTGGGGCTGACCTACAAGCCCAAGGGCAAGTGGTACTGCCCCAAATGCAGAGGGGACAGCGAAAAGACCATGGACAAAAGCCTAGACAAAAACAGAAAAGACCGCAGGTCCAGGTAGTGACCCGTCTTCAGTCCACTCATCTGGAAGACATCTTCAGCCTGAGGGTTGAGACTATCAGCCGTAGTTGAAAAGAGTACTTGTGATGTTGTAAGAGCACAATCGAACACCATTAGTAGCAGCACTTATTATTAATCAAGGACAAGTTGTGATTGAACTTGTGCTGTTACATCACTGACCGTTCCCACTGGCTATAACCGTTCTGTAGTCTGTAGGGAGTCCAGCTGCTGCAAGAATCATCAGCTTGAAGCCGCCATCCTCCTCAAGTCTTTTGCTTTTTGTGAGACTTGTATTTTTTATTTTGACTTAGGAGAAAAAAAATCGAAAGCATCTTTTGGTTTGCTATTTCTTTGCTTTTCATTCCGGACACGGTCCTCATTAAAAAGAAGGTGTTCCTGCTAATGATCATTATTTTTGTTCAGTTTCTGCCAAACAAACTATTTTTTTTTTCTCTTTATTTCAACTTTCTTAATTGTACGCAGTTATTTGAAAAATCTGTGTCTGTGTCTATACAATAATGGCTTGTAGAGAAATAACCTACAGATGTTTACAAGAGATTGATATTTAATCGAGGAGATGATTGTTGGTGGGACACTGGAATAGGACGACATGTTTGTGGACTTACTGTTTTCACTGGTTCACTATCACTATCGTGTAAATGTTTTTTTTATATTCATTAAAACAAAGTATAGTCATTCAGTTACCATTCGGTTCTCTTTTCTCCGTCATCGTGAAACAAGGTTTCTGCACAGCCTGAATCAAGCCAATACAGTCTGCTGCGCTATTAAAGATTCTTTTTCACAATTTACATTAATATTATTTTTCTAGCCACGTTAGCAGCAGGCCTCTATGATGTTAATCACCAGTCGTTGGTCCAACATTGAGAGATATCTTAAGTGTTAACTAGATTGCTGTGAAATTTCTAAGATGCTCCCCAGAGGATGAATCCTGATGACTTTGGTGACCCTCTTGATTAAGGGCTAATCCGACCATATGGTTGCAAGGAAGTTGACTAAAATCACATTCAAAAATATTATGACAAACTAACACAAATGTTTTTCATTGTACCTAAAGGTAAGCTGCATTTGACAATGAAATGATTGGTTGAATTGAGATGATATACTATCTTCTTGATGAGCTGGAGTATGGTTTCAAGTCATGTGACCCCCACTGGCCTTAAAGGACCCATATCGTGCTCATTTTCAGGTTCCTACTTGTATTTTTTGTGTCTACTAGAACATGTTTACATGCTGTTATGTTAAAAAAAAACTTTATTAGTCTCATAGTGTCTGCCTGAATATGCCTGTATTTACCCTCTGTCTGAAACGCTCCATTTTAGTGCATTTCAACGGAATTTGCAACGGAATTGCGTTGCTAGGCAACAGTTTGGGCCCATGTTTACTTCCTGTCAGCTGATGTCATTCACATACACTGCAACAAGACCTATGACAAGCAGGCTGGGTCGCGGACAGTATGGCGACACACGTCAGCTAAAACCACAGCATCACTCTATATTTCACCTGCTTGGCAGTAATGTTAGCTGACCAGACGAAGGTCTCTCCATGAATCACTGCTGATCCTAGTGTTGGCTTCTCCTGCTTCAGCCTCCCGACCGCGGTCGGAGGGAACAGGGGAGACACCGGCAGCCGGTCGGACACGATAACGTTTCTCGCTGCGGAGCCCCGTCACTTCACAAGACACGGAAAACCTCTGTTGGTCTGGTGGAGCTGCAGCAGTTATTTCTGCACAAACGTCCACTGTACATTCATTAGATATTCTCAGAGCTAAACTAACTCTTCTGCAGTGTGGAGTGAGCGCGCATGCATGTGAGGTGGAGCGAGCTGAGTGAAGGCAAGCAGGCAGAGGAGCAGAGTACAGGAGAGACTCCGGTCCTGGAGACCAAAGCTACGGTCTCCCCCGCGCCCTACGACCACGGCCAACACTGTTTTGCAAAACGGGCTTCACTAGAAACTTTGTGGTTTTGGTGCGTCCGTGTAGTTTGTGTTGGAGTCTGAGCAGCGTAGCCACACGCGAGCGTGCATGGGACACCGACCCGGATTGATGCATACGTGTAAGAAGTTACAAACAGTCCCTTTAACAGTATTTATATATAGCACTTAAACCTGCTTTATAATATAAAAGACATGAAAATCTCCCTTTTTTTTTTTTACAATATGGGACCTTTTAAGTAAACATTAAACTGCTTATATTATTTATTATAACACCCTACCATAAGCATAAACTGCATCCACTAATGATTCAAAGCAAAGAGTTCAAAGGTCACCTAGAGCACCTTACCTACTGCGCATGTGTGTAACATGGTGGCACTGCTGCTGTATCAGCTGGTGGAAGTTGAGTTATCATCATTGTAAAGTTAGTTTTAATAAGAGACAATGGGTTGTTAACGCTGGGATTTTTTTAATACAAACTCTAAACAGAGAGTACATCGTGCAGGAACAGAAGGAATATCATGACAGCTAACGAGGATCAGGAGGTATGAATGAATCATGATGCAGTAATAACATGTTAGCTTGCTGTTAGCATGCTAGCTGCTGTTAGCGGGCTAGCTGCTATTAGCGTGCTAGCTGCTGTTAACGGGCGAGCTGCTGTTAGCGGGCTAGCTGCTGTTAGCATGCTAACTGCTACCAGCATGCTAACTACTTGACGCTAGCATGTTGACGAGCTTAGTTAACAGCATTTCTGCTCGTTTCACAGCAAAACAAGTGGAAATGTCAGCTTTTATTCAGTGTGTGAGAGCTCAGGTTAGAGTGTCAAATGTCTTTATAAGCTTTATAAGCTTTATAAGCGTCGTTCATAAAGGGAGTAAAATGTCACGCCAAACTCCATTCAAAAAAGTGCTAATTCAAGTGTGTTTAGCTATAGGGAGGCATTTGTGCCACATAAACCACAAATCAAGACTTTTTCTGATTTAAAAACATCCTTGAATTAATTCGGCTAATGTTATATATCAAATAGTACATGATAACGATTAAATATCGATGTTATACTGAAGCAATCTGCCACAGTAGTGCAAGTGGTAAGTTGAGTTAGCAAGTTGAAGGTTGATTTTAGTTGTAGTCAGTTAATGTCTAGAGGATTACAATGTAAGCCGATTTTTAGAAACTGGTCATCATTATCCTGTGACAGGTTTTGAGTCGTAGTTCCATCCTACATATGTGTGCCAAGTGTAATTTGCCATATTTCTGAATGGGGTTTGGTGTGTTTGGAAGCTATAAGGACAAGCTGATGCTGTAATTCTCTAGTAAATCTGACTAACCTCCTGTCACTCTCTGTCTTCTTCAACCACAGATGGAGTTGGAGGCTCTTCGCTCCATCTATGAGGGGGATGAGTGTTTCAAGGAAATTAGTTCAATTTCCTTTCAGTTTAGGGTGAGTACTGTCCCCTGTACTGTCCCCTGTACTGTCCTCTGTACTGTCCTCTGTACTGTCCTCTGTACTGTCCCCTGTACTGTCCCCTGTACTGTCCCCAGTACTGTCCCCTGTACTGTCCTCTGTACTGTCCCCTGTACTGTCCCCTGTACTGTCCCCTGTACTGTCCCCTGCACTGTCCCCTGTACTGTCCCCTGTACTGTCCCCTGCACTGTCCCCTGCACTGTCCCCTGTACTGTCTTCTGTACTGTCAAAGCCTGCTTTAAAAGTAGACCATAACCTGTTGAAACACTGTTTCAACCTATGAAGGAGGTATATATGTCAAATTATCCTCCTGACTGTCAGCTGCCTCCAGTTACAATTCATGATGTAGACATTAAACAGGTCTCTTCATACAAATACCTGGGAGTTCTGATAGACTGCATCCTATCATGGACCACTCACATTGAATTTACCTGTAAGAAGATGCAGCAGCGCATTTACTTTCTTCGCAGACTCAGATCATTTGGAGCCAGTAGCCAGATTATTTTTCTATTTTTCAGTTCAGTGATTCAGAGTGTCCTGTTGTACTGCAGCACAGCCTGGCTCAGTAGTTTATCTGTAAAACTAAAATTTATAGCCAAATCAAAATCTGCGCGACGATCATTGGCCAACCTGTTTTTTGTGTGATGGGTCTTACTTGTCTGTCTGTTTATGGTAACAGAACGTCTATTGTATGTGTACTTTTTCTCAAACTGAGCTGCCTATGGATGCAAAATGAATTTCGGTGCAAACTAACAATAAAGTTGTATCGTAATTTAAAACAAGAAACTCTCAAGATGTTTCACTTGTACTTTATGTCTTTTGACAAACTATTAGGATTCATTCTGTAGCAGTACCTTGTCTCACCTTCTATTTTCATGTGATGTGTAATACAACAGATAGGAGACCTTGAGGACACCAAAGCGTTCATGCTGGACCTCACATGGCCCGAAATGTACCCTGAGACGGCCCCACAAATCTCCCTCGATGCCTTTTTCAACAACAGAATGTAAGTTGCATACACAATGCTGTATTATTATTATTATTATTATTATGCATTAGTTTAAATTGGAAGATGACATACAAATCTGGAAACACTTATCAGCTTCTTAGGGGTGTCAATACCGTATTTGGATGTAGCCAATTTGAGTAAAAGCCACTATGTGTAGAAGTTTTGAGAGTATATCTTTTTTTTTTAGGGCTGTCAATCGATTAAAATATTTAATCACGATTAATCACACGATTGTCCATAGTTAATTGCGATTAATTGCAAATTCATCACACGTTGTTTTTATTGTTCAAACTGTACCTTAAAGGGAGATTTGTCAAGTATTTAATACTCATCAACATGGGAGTGGACAAATATGCTTGCTTTATGCAAATGTATGTATATACGTATTATTGGAAATCAATTAACAACACAAAACAAAGACAAATCATGTTGTTTCTTTGCTGTACGTTGATTTAATAACAGCTCTGGAGAGACGAAGAAGCTGATCCTGTCAAAGCTGGAGGAGCAGGTGGAAGCCAACCTGGGCACTGCTATGATGTACACTCTGTTCGAGTGGGCCAAGGAGAACCAGGAGGCCCTCATGGAGAACCACAAGCCTGTAGTCTCTGCTGTGGTCAGTATACTTCATCACTCTGACTAAATACATCAGTACAGTTTCAAAGTCCTGTGTCTTGGGGTCTTGGTACTAAGCCCCGATTGCTGCACAACCCCACAGAGCTCTTCTCAGTCAACCTTTGTGGGTATTGTGTGACATCTTCTTCCCTGGATAGGTGCTCTTTATTCCTCCCCTAGATTAGGTTAGGAGCCTCGTAATAACAGATTATTTCTTGTTGTTGCAGACGTCCGGCGGTGATTCTACTGCTTCAACAGGCAAGAAGAAGGAGAAGAAAGAGCAGCTGACTAAATCTCAGAAGAGGAGGATCATCAGCAGAACAGGTAACATCAGTCAGACTGTCCAAAGCAAATTGGTGGATTTGTACGATCATCTTTTTATATTGAAACCTTCTGATCAAAATTTGATCCTTTCTTAAAATAAAGTGGTTTAGATAAAGTTGTACCTAAACCCAAGAGAAAAAAAAGAGAAATTCATTCCTTTAAATGGAATACAGTCATGCATGTATCATTTTATACACATTTCCTGCCTGGCATATTTGAGAGCTGTGGAAAACGTTGGATCTCCACTAGACTTTAAAGTCCTTAGCGATTGTGTTTTTAGTCAACAGATAACACATCATGATGATTTCTGCTTTCAGATGCCAAAGGGGAATTGCCAAGAGGTTGGAACTGGGTTGACGTTATCAAAGTAGGTGTACTTTACCTTCTTGCCACAGGATGGCACACTTATTCAGCTTTAATCCTGCAGTGACATTCATCATGAACCTGTCCATATTCATGTGTCTTTTTTCTCCCCCCTGTCATCTCTACTTGATGATCCTCCAGCATGTAAGTGTGAACCATTTAAATACAAATTTGTTTGAAATCCTTCACACGGGGCCACCTTTTTATTGTTTTCCCTCTCGTTTCTTATGTTTGCAGATCAGTAAAACAGGAGGGAAAGATGATGAGTAGGTTCGGGAGCAGTTATCTGGTGCCGCTTTGTACGAGGAGGTGCAGTGAAGCCTGAACTCAGTGCAGCCTGTTGATGATGCTGCTCTCGTCAAGATGCCTTCACATCCTTCCATCTTTGTTCCAGCTAAACTGAGACTTTGAACTGGGATTTATTTGAAGCCCCTTGCTGTGTTGTATGTGTTTGTGGGAGGGAGCCAGATGAAGAGGAACGCCTCATCCGGTCAGGTTTTTGTTCGTACACAGTCGGCACCCAAATATTCTGCTCGGTCATCCATCGGTATGGAGTGTGCTTGAGATACTTGCTGTCACTGCCATGTTTCCACTCTGAGGTTAGGCCCAGCTGCCAGGCACTGGAGCTAAACATGCTGGATTGTGGTTATAAATGGATGTGTCAAAGCGCCAGAGAAATTTTAGTAACACACAAAAGGTCACCGTTTTCTTATTTTGACAAATGTTTTTTTTGTTTCCCCTCTGAATTTAAAAAAATGTTTTGTATATAAATAAACCCAAACTTGGTCTACTGCTTGTCTATTACACTTACTGGCAACTTGATTGCCGACTACTCAGAGATACCATGTGATGCCAACGTTGTTTACTATTTGCTCACAAGCCTCGTTAGAAGTGGGATCCGAAAGTCCAATAGACTTAAAAAAAAAATTTCATTTTGGACCTGCCAAAAAATGTTTAAATGATTAATTCAGTCTTTTTTTTTGTTGTTGAGGAAAAGCTATTCTTGTATTCAACACCTTTCTAAAAGCTTTATGGATATATTATTTTTTTAAAGGATTCGTCTATTCTATTCGACCGTTTTATTTATTTATTTTTTAATCATATTTGCTCCAATCTCGCCTACTTCAGCTTTAACTATTCCTCATTTTTTAATTTTATGTTTCCCTTTTAAATGTTTTATTTTTGAAAAATGTGTGACCGGAAGTTGGGCCTTTCACTACTTCCGGTTTGACAGACGGCTTTAGTCTCATATCAGTCTGGAGGTGACGGGATGTGGACCTATAACAGAGACGGGCTTTTTCTAAAAAAGAAGAGGAAAGTAAGTGTTTTTTACGACAAATTATATCGTTTTAATTGTCAATAATAATTGTTCTTATATATAAATATATATATATAAATAAATATATATTTATATAAATATATTTACATTTATATTAGTGCTCAGTTCCAGTTTTGTTAGGACACATTTTTTATTTATATCTTTAGGTTGTAATTGATATAATTGCAGTATTTCAGTCTCTATAGTAATGTGGTGTTTTATACTTGTACTATGTGTTGCAGGAGGACAGAGAGGCTGTAACACTTCCAGCTATAAACAATGGCCCAACTTCACTTTGTCAGGTGATCTATGTACATTATAGGTATTATTATTATGTAGGAGCTGTATGAATGAGCGTCCAGCCACCACTTTGGTCCTGACTAAAAAATCTCAACATCTCTTAGATGGATTATCATGAGATTTTTTACATGACAGGTCTGCCAGTGATATTTTGAGGGGCAGTGGCTAGTTTTTTTTTAAAGGGCACCCCCACATTGCCCCCATGCAAACACATACAAACTGTGTGTTATATAAAGAGACTAACAATATCCAATTTTATAAAAAATGCACCATAAATTGGCCATAAATTCATAAATACTTCGGACAAACATGCTTTAATGGAGATGACGTATATAAGAAATGGATGTTAGATATTCTATTATTAGACATATTTATTTATTAAAAAAATATTATTTATTAATATATATCAAAATTCAGCAAAGTTGATGACATCATCACATTTATACCAGAGAGCCTGCATTACAAACTGGTGTTATGGAGGCATGGGTCATTTACTAGACAGGGAGAATCTAATAAAAGATGCTATCAAATTGCATAATGGGAAATGTAGGATCCAGTGTTTGGAGGGGCTTGAATAGTAGGACTTAAGTGAGGATATCTTGTCCTCTGCTGCTTTGATTTTGACCTTTTTGTGTCTGTTTCGGAGTACCATTTTAATTTTAATATCACAGGCCTGAACATACCCATCCCTGTGTCTTCCCTGATGCTCTTATTTTGTAGAGGACAAACAGGAAGGGGCATTACACCAAACTGACAGAGGAATCCAATATTACAAATCACCTCAGAGTAAGTGCCACAGATCAACAGCCAACACTGAAGCACAATTTTTTTTTGTCTCTGTTCATTAATTTCTGATTAAATTAAAAATGATTAATATTCTCCTGTCTGTCTCCAGTATCAGCTACAGCTGCAGCAAACAGGAAAAACCTCAAAGGATCCTCACTTAGAGGACAGGACAACTGACATACTGCACCAAGGCCATGTTTTCAAGGTATGTCATTTATAGCTTTACATGCAGGCTACATGTCAATGACTAGTCCATCCTTAAAATGAAATAAAAAGACATAAAGCTGTAAGACAATTCCTTTGTATTCTGTCTTTAATTCAGAATAGTACTCAAATTGCTTTCCAAGCATTCATCATACAGACCTAATGTTTTTTCTTTTTAACAGGTTAAGGCTGCCAAGGCCTTATTAAACCTACATGAATACGGGAGAACAATTGAGGACTCAACAAAGTTACTAAGGAGCATAGAGGCACTAGTCGGAGAAGATGAGGACGAAGATGGCATCAAGGACGACAGAGAGACGGATAGTGGGACTCATTTGTCTGTTAGTTCAAACAAAGACGATGTGGACAAAAGAAGTGACAAACTCCCAGTGACAAACGTGTTGCGTTGTACGACGGCCAAAGAGGTTCAGAGGAAGAAGGAGGATTCTCCATTTGATGTTGAAGAGAAGAGATTCATGGTCTACATATGTGGTGGATACAAAGGTCAGAGTGAACACATCTGACATGTTTACACCACGGAAGAGAATCTTCTCTCTGAATGGCTGCCAGGTGTTTCATCAAAGATATATTTCAGGATCACTCTAAAGCAGGGGTCAGCAACCTGCGGCTCCAGAGACACATGCGGCTCTTTAGCCCCTCTCCAGTGGCTCCCTGTGGATTTTTAAAAATGGAAATGAATACCTGTTTTTCGTTTACATTTTGATTTTTATTTATCAATGTTGTAGGTCTAATGTACGACGGTACGACGGAGTATTAGGGCCACATTGAGGAAAAAAATAAATCTGAGATTTCGAGAATAAAGTCGTAATATAATGAGATTAAAGTCATAAGTTTAAGAGAAAAAAACCCTTGTATTATGAGGATAAAGTCAATATTATAAAGTAGTAATTATACGGGTTATTTTCTTTTTTTCTCGTAAAGTTATGACTTTATTCTCTTAATATTAAGATTTTTTTTTTCTCGTAAAGTTATGACTTGATTCTCGTAATATTACGACTTTTTTCTGGAAATCTCAGATTTTTTTCCCTCAATATGGCCCTAATACTCCGTAATAAATTTGCACTTTAGCCCTCACTGCATTAGACTTATATACTATATAGTTAGACTATAAGCTGTGTTACCTTCATCACAATGCTCAAATGTTTTGCGGCTCCAGACAGATTTTTGTTGTTGTTTTTTTTTGCCTAAAATGTCTCTTTTGATAGTAAAGGTTGCCGACCCCTGCTCTAAACCATCATTTTAACTCAGTCTTTATGGTGTATTAGTTTGACATTTTGGGAAATGTGCTTATTTTGCTTTCTGGTGGAGAGTTAGATGAGAAGACTCTGTGTCTGTATGTTAATATGGAGGTGGAGCCAGCGGGCAATTAGCTTTCCATAAAGGCTAGAAAAAGCTGGTAACAATGGTTTTCCATATGTGTGTATATGTGTTTGATTCAGACACAGTTGCAGAGAGAAGTGCGCTCATGGAGAACGTCTATCCCAGACTGTATCTGTACTGTAAGCAGAGAGGCTACGACTTCAGGATGATCGACCTCCGCTGGGGGGTCGGAACGCCTGTTGCTGAACGCCACGACACCGTAGAGCTGCACGTGGAGAATCTGCAGCGATGTCAGGAAACCCGGGGTCCAAACTTTATTGTAAGATATCGTCCTGTAGTATTATTTGACAGTACAAGAGTGTATTGATTTTCAACAAACAGCATCTTTTTGTTCCAGATGATGAATTCATGTGTGACTCTCTGATGTTCTGTTGGTCAGTTGTTTGTTGGACAGAAGCATGAGGTCCGGAGCCTTCCCCCCACCATCACCAGAGAGGCCTATGAGGCCATAGTGAGAGTGGTGGAGAGAGACCAACAGCAGGCGTCCAAAAACAAACCAGTGGAGGACTTCCCTGCCTCAGGCTCCCAGTCCAGCGTCACTGCAAACAGCAGTTTCATGCAGCATTCCATTTATGGGAATTATCTGAATTTCGGAGAACAGGCTACCATCTCAGGATTGCTGAGCCAGAGCTCCCACAGCTCCTTTTCAGGAGGAGAGGAGGCCAGACTCAGCCCTGTGGGCGCAAGGAGCCCGGACCTAACATTACTCCAGATGTGCTACAAGCTGGACGAGAATTGCCTTCCTCCTGTCTACCGCTTACTTCCCATCAGGTGAAAACAAAACTCACTGGTCACAGTTTTTACGGTGTGGCATCGGATCATGTCATGATAATACTCTCCCTCATAATATTTTTGTTTTACATTTTTAAGGATTGCAATGTTAGTCGGTCGGTTAGTGTGTCCGGACTAAAATATCTCAACAACTATTAGATCGATAACCGATTTATTGGTAATGATTGGTTTTGAGTGGAATATCTCAGCAACTGTATGATGGATTGCCATGAAATTTTACACAGATATTAAGGTTGGTGGATATGTAAAAATGTTTCAACTGGACACCATCAGCTCAACAACCGGCGATTGGCGATATATTCATGCACACTTTGAATTGTGCTTTACAGGTTAATTATATACCGAGTTGAATTCCCAAGGAGGCAGACCATTAAATTAGCAAAATAAAAAGACAAAAATCGCCCCCCCCAAAAAAAACTGATGATGGATTGTCCAATTGCCCAACCATAACAGATATTCTTGGTCCCCAGAGGATAATTCCCAATGACTTTTGTTGATCTCCTTTTAATTAGTGCCACCACGTTGCAATGATCCAGTGAAATATCTCAACACCTATCAGATGGATTGACAGAAAATGTGTTACATCATGGTTCCCAGAGGATGAATCCTAATGACTTAAGTGATCCTCTGACTTTTAATTTAGTCCTACCAGCAGCATTTTGTTTTATTTTAGATTGAAATGTGTGAACAACTATTGGATGCAATGCCATATAGCATTTGATACAGACATTCATGATCCTCACAGAATGCATTGTAATAACTTCGATCTATCATCAGGTCAAAATATCCTCATGTATCCTCAGTAGTCTCATTAAGCTACTTGTTAGCAACTGCCTTTTTTTTAACAAGCCCATTCATGATCTCTTGGTGACCTTTCACAGCTCTCACCATCCTGACATGTTGAGCATGGACAGAGAGCACAGGAGGCAGGCCACGAAGGACTGGAGCGCTACCTGCTGCAGACTGTGGGGGATTCTACAACGCAGCACGGTTGAGGCACTTGGGCGAGAGGAGGCATCACTGTTTCTCAGAACAGGTATACGTTTATTCCCACCTCTTATATATAGAGGTTTCTCCTTTATCCTTCTGACCAGAGAAATCGTTCCACTGGGCTGTTGGATTCTTGTTCACAAAGCTTCAGAAGTGCAAGCTGGAAAAATTGCAGTGAATCTTTTTATGCGTAGTTCTTGACTGGGAGGTAGAGACAGGTCTGCAGTCTGTAGACGAGGCTCCCCCAGAGGAGCACTGCCACTGCTATAAGAGACTCATCCCAGACCTGCTCTACAACTTGAAGCACGAACACGCAGCGCAGTACGCCGACCTCCTGAAGGGACGGGCTCAGCTCGATCCAGTACTCAGCACAGCACACCGGCAATTTATGGACCGGCTCCATGAAAAGGTATTTTCATTGTTACTGGCTATAAACTCCAGTTGAAATCACATTTAGACGTTCAAAAATCACAGTGATTTTTAAGATTTATAATATTTTAGTATTATTGAAAGGAAGAAAAAAAGGTGTTTTGGGATGAATCAGAAATGCTCCTTTACTCTCTAAGCCTCTGAGAGGGCTAACCAAACCAAAGTGCCTTTGTAGATTTAGTTCTCTTGTCTCTCAATTCTGCCTCTTATGTACATTTTATTAATTTCTATGTCTACATCATCAAGCTGCGCTACACCAACATCTATGAGCGTAACGTGGGATGGGGACGGAAAGGCCTGAACTCCAAACACAATCGCTCCCAGCAGTTCTACACCGAGCGCATCTCCTCCCACTTTCAAAGGACAGTCATCAACTCCCTCAACAAGTACAACATACACACATTTATATCATAAATATCTCTGTGTTGTATGAGTTAACTACAGCTACTTCTTTTTCAGAGTAATGAAGGTCACCAAAACTCCAGGCCCTTATGACACAATGAGGAGAGAAGCTGTCAGAGTGCAGATACAGGAGGAGATACAGCATCACGTTAACTATGGACTCCATCTGTGAGTGTCTTTCTTGTCCATATCAAAATCTTTCTCAGTGCAGCTTGGAGTTGATACGAATCTCTCCCTTTTCCCCTCCATCCCTCAGGGCGAAGGGCTGTACGTTGAGGCGGGCTTTCCTAGCTGATGTGAAGAAGGCAGTGGAGCAGTCAAAAACCAGACCCATCCTCCTGCTTGGACCACCAGGCTGTGGAAAGAGCGCCACCATGGCTGCAGTAGCACAACTAGCGCCCTCCTGGCTACCTGGGTGAGATGGTAGAGCAGAGAGGATCGCATGGTAGCAATGACGTTTTTTGCTTTGCGGTGTGTCATTGATAGAACCATTACATTTTTTTTTATGTCACATTGGTTCAGAGCTGTGAAGATATTGGTGCACTTCATTGGCTTCACTGGAGAGAGCAGGAATATTCGACTGGTCTTGCAGAGTCTTTGTGTCCAGCTGGTTGAAGCCTGCTGTCCCCACACACAGCTGTCAGAGGTACTGGTCCATCTCTAGTGAACACAGCTTCATTATATCTCACCCGACTCACCAGGATTATTTTAAAGTGATACCGAGGGTTATTCATCCTGCAGGGTCTCCCTCAGCTGATCAATGAGTTCTACTCTCTGTTGGACCTAGTGGGAGCAGAGAGACACCTGATGGTCCTGCTGGACGGGTTAGACGAGCTGTCTGAGGAACATGGTGCAGACCTCTCCTGGATCTCAACCCATCTACCTCCAAACGTCCACCTCGTCCTATCTGCGACCATCGACTCCCCCTGCACTCACACTCTGCAGGTTCAGTAGAACTCAACTGAAGTCGATGACATTTTAAATTTCACTCTGGCGACAGAAAGGAGGCAAATAGAAATGTGATTTTGGCAGTCAGTAAATTTGGGGAATTAAAGTTACCAGAGTTTTCTCTCTCACCAGCAGTCAGCCCACCCCACAGTCCTGTTCCTCCCTCCGCTCAGTCCTGATGACATCACAGCAGCATTAGAGACAAAGCTGCGGACCGACCAGCGGTGTCTGCAGGAGCAACAGTGGCAGCTGCTACTCCGGGCTTGTCTCTCCTGTCCCTGGCCTCTGTACCTGGAAATAGTTTACTCTGAGAGCAGGCTCTGGACCTCCTACTCTCCCCAGGCCAGCCTCAGCCTTCCAGCTAGCCTGGAGGGCTTCTACCTCGGCGTGCTGGCTCGCCTGGAGAGAGAGCTGGGGAGGCAGCTGGTGAGACGGGCTGCATCTCTGATATCCATCTCACGTTGGGGTGTCACTGAAGAGGTAGGGAAAGCTACATTTTTAGGGCTGGCAATCGGTTAAAATAGTTAATCGTGATTAATCGCAAATGAATCACAGATTATTTTGATCTGTTCATCAGGAGTTACTGGACCTGCTGGCCCAAGATGGAAAGGTGCTCCAGGAAGTGACCTCATGTCACTCCTCTTCCAGCCGCCGCAGGATACCTTATGTCTCGTGGGCTCGACTGAAGCGTGACCTCGGTCGTCATCTAACGGAGGTCAGGACAGATGGGACGTGGGTGTACCGCTGGACTCATTCTGAGCTGAGCCGTGTTTGCATTAAGCGCTATTTAAAAACAGATGACTCTCGCATGGCTGTGCACGCAGACTATGCCGACTACTACAGAGACAAGTCGCAACACTCTCACATATTTCAGCCGCTGGCGTGGACACTGGATGAGGAGGAGGATGGTGACGGCATGACTAAAAATTACAGATTTAATCTGAGGAAGCTTCACGGGTTACCCTACCACCTGGTCCGCTCAGGCCAAATCCTGCCTTTCCTGTCTGAATGCATTTTCAACTATGAGTTCCTGCTACATAAGGCCTGGGGTCTGTCTGTCCTGGACATCGAGGAGGACCTGAAGAAGGCTGTGCTGCCAGACAAGTAGGTCCTACCAGAGCTGTTGTCTTAAAGTGAATATAGCATTGATGATGATCACAGTTGTCCAAAGCAAGGAGATACTTACTTTGAGTCTTGGCCTCTTTCCGCTGCATGCTGTCAGCCCTCTGATAGTTCATCTGTGTAAATACAGTGTGCACCTCCCTCCACCTCCTATAGGGTGCTGGTGGATGTGGAGGTGCTGTCAGGTGCTCTGGAGCTGTCCAGAGAGGTACTGCTGCAGGACCCCTGTCAGCTGGCCTCCCAGCTTACGGGTCGACTGGGACAAATGGTTATCGAGGACCGTCCTGTTGCTAAAGGTACACTGTAACAGAATCTTGTGTATTTATTTACAGTATATGTCATATATCATGTACTATACGGTGAAATATGTGTTTCAGGTGAGAGAGGTGGAATCCGTGGAGTTGTATAAATCTGAATGAGGATTCTAGGCCAGTATACTTTTTAATTTGTAAAAAAAAAATTGTAATAATTATAATAATAATAATAATAATAACATTATTTATATAACCAATTAAAAAACAAGTTACCAAGTGCAATACACAAAGAAAAAATAAATGAACAGACAAGAAAAGGCAAGATGGATGGTATCGTTCAAATTGAAGGAGAAGTAGATCGGATAGTCATCTGCATAGAATCGGACACTGATTGACCAAAGGTAACTCTTGTGTTTTTGGTATTTAAAGAGTTAAAGTCAGTTAAAGTTAAAGATAGTCAACCACTTTGCAACAAAAAGTTTTTTTTTGTATCAAACCACATCTCAGCCCTGTGTGTGACCCAGGTGACCCGCTGAAGTTCAGCTACCTCCATGCTCTACTGGCTCAGTGTACCCAGTCCTCCCTGCCTGTGCTGCTGCCCTCCTCCACCTGCTTGCTGCCCCCAGGAGGCCTCCAACACACCCTGCTGGCAGGTAATACATCATAAACTGCCTATATACTACACCAGTCCGTTCTCATTCCCAGGTCGTCATATACCGACGCTTTGTCACGGCCATCGGCGTTCGGTACCACATAAAGGCACCGCTTAGCGCCGGGTAAACCCATCCGCAGCAACAGTAAACGTGGCAGGTGGCCGTATGTGACGAGTTGGGATGAGAATGAGTTGTCATCCTGATTGTCTAGACTGTAATTTGGAGTTATCTGAATTGAGGGTCCAAGCACAGAGGGTGTTGTATGCTGTACAGATTACATTTGTGTTTTGTGATATTGGGCTGTATAAATACAATTGACTTGACTTGATTAGTACACCCAGTACCTAAAGTACATGCTTGTTAGTACACACCGCCTGTAACTAAAGTACTACCTAGTGTATATGTTGCTACATTTTTCATGCGCACGTAAGCGTAATTGTAACTGCATGCTATCACTGTGTGATGAAATAATCAAATTGAATGATGGTGTGTTTACTAACCAGGTCACTTGACCAATGTGACTGCCCTGGGAGGGGGCCAGAGTGGACCCTTGGGTGTCACCAGTGAATCAGATGGCAGCCTGAGGTTTTGGGATCTGGAACAGAGGCGGATCATCAGGAGCCTGGACCCGGCGGGGGGAGTTGTGGGAGATTCAATCACCCTGGGTCTGGATGATAGGATGCTTATAGTCCGCATGGGACAAAGTCTGCAGGTTAGACTTCGGCTAAAGGTAGTTTAAACCCACTGGAAAGAGTGTTGTTGCAAGATGCTGACATATAACTTGGCTGTGTTTCAGGTGAGAGAGGTTGAATCCGGGCGAGTTGTGTATTCAGAGAGCGACTCAGTGGACGTTCCCATAGTCACCACGACTAGTGAAGGACAGCTGCTGGTGGTCTTCTATGATGGAAGTCATCTAGTCAAGGTGAACCAAACAGCAGACAGACACTCTTAGAGACCAGCTGGTGAACATAGTGGAGCATTTAGCAGCTAAAGAGACAGATATTGTTGATATAGGAGGTGGTGGAGACCAAAAACAGAGCTAAAAGGAGAGTAATTATAAGACTTAGATTAATCAGATGGAAACAAACACAACTCTGAATGAATGATGATGTTGCTCTGTAACTGCTGGATGTGTAAACAGGCAGATGTTTGCTAGACCCTTAGCCATAATAATGTAATAATAATAAGAAGAAGAAACTTTACAAAGAGAGCCTTGTATGTTTTTATAAAAGGTTTATATATGTCCGAGCTAAATGGGCGTCCCTTATGTGTGTTTGTCAGGTTTTTGACCTGGCCTCCTCCTGCTCTCTGCTGCACTGTGCTAACATTTCCATGGAGCCTGAGGCCATCCACAAAGACCGCTCCATTCTGCTGTCCAACAACTCCATCAGAGACTACGTCCTCTTTGCCTACAGGTCAGACAGTTTAGACCCAGATCAGGACCGGGCTACGGCCATGCCTTTGTGGGATATGTTGGATATATCGAAGGTGCCTTGTGATCATATTCAGCACTTTGAAATACACTTATCTTAACCTAGCAAATAGCACATTAAAATAACATTGGTCGTCCTGCCTTTGTGTTTGGTCATCCTCCCCGTCTTTGTGGCGGCAACTGCTTGCAGTCTCAGAATAAAAAATGGCACATTGTCACCTGATTAATTGAAGTACAGATCAAACTATTTATCCTGAAAAACATGCAGAGGAGGTCGCAGTAGTACTTTAAGTCCTGATTGTCTGCAGAACATCCAGTCGGACTGGGTCCAACCCCAACAAGCTCCACCAGTGGGTTAACTGTGAAACTGTAAAAGTCCTTCGTGGAAATGACTACCTTGATTATTAAAACCCTATTTGCATATATTTGCACAGCAGGCCACATCCCAGTAGGTCATCATGATGGTGATCTCAGCAGCATCATATTAAACAATGCATGAGTCACAAGTGTCACTGCGAGTGACCTTGTTCTTAAATAATATCACATGTCCCTTTTGTTAACAAGCTGTGAAATCAGGCCTCCATAGAGTCCAGACAAATGTCACCACTGTGTCTGAAAACAGTAGTGAATTATTAAGACGGGCCACTGCTCGTGTGCCTCCGCAGTGTAATGTAGCACGGAGGTGACGCTTTCGTGCCCTCGCTCCTGTCACAAAGATGTATGACACTGAAGCTGATATCCAGGTGATAATAGAGATCTTTTCTTCATTCTGTTACCATCTAATTATAACCGCATGAAAAAGCAGTTGCATGGCTGCTTTCAGAGTAATTAGCACCGAAGCCATACCCTCACACCTGACAGGAGGAGGGATCAGATGAACAACAAACTAGGGCACCGGTGGTGGCAATACTAGACTGGTAATACTAGACAACATGGACGGTAATAAATGTGGAACGCCTCAGAGCATCAGCTCATTTACGGTTCGCTCTCTTCAGTGTGTCAGATGAATGCTCTCAGAATTATGGAAAAACTCTGGTATTGTTCAATCTGGATCTTTGTACTTGCTACCAAGTTACATCCTTTTTCAGTTGTTTGACATTATTCTTCTTCTCTGTGTAAATGAGGTCTGGTGGTGAGGCAGCAGTGTTCAGCGCCAGAGGGGGCGCTGTGCTGTCTGTCCTATCTGCTCAGCATGATGGTGCCTCCATACAAGCTGTAGACATGACTGAAGACTACCTGCTGCTCTTCTGCAGGTACACTATAACACCAGAAACACACTGCAGGGATGGCCTGCAATTCTGAAAAAAATACATATTGTTGGAGGAGTAAAATGCTAAGAAGGAAAATCACAGATATTATGTGGTACCTCCTTTGTACGGAAGAGTATTAGGGCCGGGCATAAAGGAAAAAAATTAGTGGAGGAAGATTTTTTTGCATTTCGAGAATAAAGTCGAAATCTCGAGAGTAAAGTCAAAATTTCAGTATATGCGTTTGATTTGAAAGTTTTAACTTTATTTTATCCTCAACATTTCTACTTTATTCTCAAAATGCAAATTAAAAAAGATAAAAAAAAGTTTCCTCCACTGATTTATTTTTTCCTTATTCCTGACACTAATACTCTCCCATACCTTAGAGACATGTTGATGTCCTTGCTGGACTTCATTTAGTGAAACATTCTCCTCTTTGTACGTTGTCTGTGTCAGGTATCCACACAAGAGTGGCAGTGAAATCATCCACATCCAGCTCTTCAGCACCGTGTCCTTCCTCTACCTGCGCTCCATACTGGGCTGCGGCCAGGACTGCATCTCCCAGGTCACTGTCAACCGGGAGGGGACTCACGCCGTGGCCTTTTGCCCCTCCCCTCGGACAGGCATCACCGAGCTGGTCACATGGAACCTGGAGACGGAGGACCACAAACACATCACTCGCTTCCCCGCAGTGCTGACCAAAGGTTTGTCTTCATAGGGGTGCTCACAGTGGGGCGATGCAGACACCCAGAGAGGGTTTTAAGGGGTTTCCAGGTGATACTGAGCAGAAGGATTCATCAAACATTTGTGAAGTCCCTCCCCCAAACAGTGATTGTCCAATCACAGCTTAGTAACAGTGACTAGGCACAGCAGGTCTGACAAGGTTTAGATTTCTCGACATGCTAAAATTGCCCACATGGAGCACTAGTAAGGGCAATACTAAATATAATACAGAGGTCAGTGCAGCTTTGTTAGCTGGGACATTCTCCTCTCTCTTCAGGCCTGTGTTTTGATCTGCGCTTCTGCCTGGGGATCTGCAGCGGAGAGAAGTACCTTCGCCTGTGGGATCTGACCTCCAGGATCAGTGACCAGGCTCTGACGTATAACATCCATAAGCTCAGGAGTGAGGGCACAGAGGAGGTCATCCCTATGGGGGAAACCCCGAGGTAGGTAGTGAGATGTAGCACTGACGGGAGGGGGGCTTAAAGAGACAGGTGTTAAAACAGAGCGTTTCAGCCAGAGGGTGAATACACGTATATTCAGACAAATCATTTTTTGAACATTAAAGTCTGTAAACATGTTCTAGTAGAAACCCAAAATGATGTTACCACTGTAATGGAAGCACAATTAGACTAAATGTGATGACCAGTTCAAGCCCCGATGGGGTTTTTATAAATGAATAAACAAATGACTCAATAAAGAAATATGTCATTAAATGTAGCAAAAGTAATATTAAAAATAAATGTAGTTATTAATTATTTGACAAAATGTGTCTGAAATAGATTTTTCTGTTTTAATTTGTTTATTTATCTTTGTATTGATTCCCTTATTTATTTACTCTTCTGTTTAATTTGGCCTTTTATTTATTTATTCTTTTATTTTTGATTTCCGTCCTCCATAAAACACTGACTACTTGATATTTCCTAGTTATTTTTTGGAATCAGAAGCACTTTCCATCAAAGCTGACACTTAGAGGCACCATCCACTCCATATTTGCATTGCGGTATTATCCTCCTTTGATGGAGTGTGGCTCCATCTGCTGGCAGGTACGCTGTGTGCCGCTCCGTCAGAGCTGGGACGGTGTACGTGTGGAACTTGGCCAGACGGCGCTTCGCCTGCCGACCAGTCAGAGCGGAGCACGGCCTCTGCAGCAGCACCGACGTGGTGCTCGCACATGACTTCAAACTCTACATCTTGACAGACAAGAGCACCAACAGCAGCAGCATGGACGCCCCTGCATGTTCATTCAAGGTCACACTCTCTGATGTCATGACACCTTTAAGTTCATGTTTTCTCTTAGTTAAGTTGTAAATTACTAAACTAACCATACCCGCTGTCATAGTAACATCTCTATCTTGTCCGACCTCCCAGACTCTTCTGGTGTATGATTTGATTAAGCGGAGCTATGTGAGGAGACAGACTGGGATCACAGTCATTTCCTGTCCTCAGCACGAGTACCGTCTCCTGGAGGATGGACGGACTCTTCTGGGCCTATCAGAGACCAGGTGAGAGTTCATCTGTGAAGTACAGGGAGTGTGAAAAGTCTGTAATGATAGGGATACTTCACACCCTACATACATTTATTCCTGGCATCATTTAACACATTAACTGAGATGAACTGAATTAAAAATGAAAGTATCAAACATGTTATTCTTACTGTATATTTATCAAACTCCCCCCATTTCAGCAGAACCCCATTTCTGTCTGTTGTGTGTTGTTGTTGCAGAGCTCATCTGGTCCTTTGGGATCTGGACTCTGGCTCTATCAAACATGAGATCAAACCGTCCCTCGGAGAGTCGCTGCTGTGCAGCAGCAGCACTGTCCGCGACCTGCAGTCTGATGAGACGCCACGCAGAGAGACACCATGTGAGCTGCCTGATCCTCGTCTCTAAACACATATCTGACTCTTGAACACAGCATTTTGCATTTTACTCAGTGGTAGAGGGGGATTTTAGGCCTGTAAGTAACTTAAGAGTTTTCTTCACAGTGATGCCGTGGGACATTCGAACAGAGAGCCGGTCTGCAAAGAAGAGGAGGCTGCAGAGAGAGGCCCGGAGGGAGAGAGAGGAGAAAAGGAGGCTGGATGGAGAGAAATACAACTCTATTGACCAGTACCTCCTCAGTGGAGATCAACAGGTACACAGCAAAAAGAGCAAGGCACAGCACAAGGGCAGGATAACCCATGCCAACCCATGCATGATGTTCCATTATATTGTCAGTAGTTGTTGCATCATTGATCTACATCTACATCCCAGCCCTTTATTTTGCAGGTGGTGGTGTGCTCCTATTTTGCTCGGCACCTCAGTGTCTTCAGCATGGTTTCACAGGAGCACCTCCACACCCTGGAGGATGAAACATGCCTGCCGAGCCTCCACACTGCAGCTGTCACCTTCACCGGCAGTCACCTGGTGCTGAGTGGCTACAACCAGGAGCAGAGGACCCCCTGCGTCACCCTGTGGGACCTGCAACAAGGAACGGTGGGTGAACTGTACTCTTAAATGTTCTGTTTTAACTTTATTTTAACTCTTTCTTTAACAATTCTTCCTTTTATTTTTCAGTTCTCTAATGAGTGCCTTGTGGACGATCTGATTTCATATTGACCTCATTCTCTCTGTACCAATTCTTGTAGGTGAGCAAAAGGCTGAGGAGTGAGGCTGGAGTTTGCTGCGTAGCTATCACAGACGACGCAGACAGAGTTGTCTTTGGGGTCTCAGGAAGCAACAGGTACACATGTGTTCAAAAAAGCTCACAAAGAGTATGTTTTTGAGTTTTATTATGTCGTTTGCAAACGGGAAGAGTCAACCCTCAACAATGTGTCAAGAATATTTTAGTGTTTGCTCTGATAGACTGAAGGTGTGGGACCCCTTCAAGAGCAACTACAGGAGCATCTGTGGCTACGGCAACCTGACCATAGAAGACTCCAGTAAGCTGCACATGACAGAGGGAGGAACCAAAGCCATCCTGCTGTCAGGTGGGAAGTTATTAAGAGCTCCTCTAAAGGAATGGGAGGATTTATTAGGGCGTCAGACATCTGACATGTGTTTGTCTTCACTCTGGTGCTAAAAACAACTGTTTCCTCAAGGCTCATTCACATTAAGGCGCCATATTACGACATGTTTTCACACTTTCAAGCAAGTGAAGTCAATGCAGTCCCACGTGGATAAAGGTTGGATTAAAAGAGGTAATTGCACCTTTCTAGTCTACCGACCACTCAAAGCGCTTTACAGATTTTAATTAACTTCCATGAAGTGAAAACACACTGTGAAAGGTTTAAAGACAAAAACACGGACAACTCCCAGACCGGACAACGCTGTGGTAGCGATCTGTCAATCACAAGGTAGCCACGCCCTAAAGCATCCCCTGCTTTATGGTCTATTTGACTCTAAATGGGACCATAGTTTACTAAATGAACATCATGCTGTATTGAAGAAGACTTGAAACCAGCGATTGAGACCATAAACTCATGTTTACAATGTTTACTGAGGTAATAAATCAAGTGAGAAGTAGGCTCATTTTCTCATAGACTTCTATACAATCAGACTACAGTGACTTTTTTTCTGTTGCTATATTAATGCAGGGCAGCTGAGCCTGTGGGACCTGGAGGCGTGCAGCGTCCTGTCTGTGCTCTCTCTGGATGCACACATCCGCTGTATGAAGCTGCTTCCCGGATGCCAGGTTTCCGTCCTGCTCGGCCTCAGCCACAGCCCTGCCCTCATCAGCGTCAGGTCGACATCCAGGACAGCGACTCAAGTCTCTCGACACGGAGACCTGTTTGGAGAGTCCAGCAGCAGCGAGGAAGACGAGGACGGCTCATGAACATTCAGTGTTTGTTCAGCTCTTTCTTCGTAATTATTGTGTTTAAGAAAAAAGGTATTTTAAAGCTGAAGTAGGCGAGATTGGAGCAAATATGATTTAAAAAAAGTTGTTTTTATAAAACGCTATATCGTGACAGTAGTACATGAAACAGGTAACCTGAAAAAAATCATGTGCCTCTGTGTCCTCCGGTGCTCCTAACGGCATCTGCAAGATTTCATACCGGAGGAAAACAAGCAGTAAGAGCTGATCTGAGGTCTGCTCTCCAGCTGCCGTCTTTGAGAGCCGACTGACAATCACTCGCGAACTCCGACCAAACGGTCAAACTAGGCCGCGCTGATCAAATATGAATCAATATTGATACTGATGTAGTCTTAAAATTTGAGTAATTTTAATTTAGTATCTCAAAATCTTGACTTTTTGTCTCATAATTTGGATTTACCATGAATATTTTTAGTTTTGTTATTTTTAAAATGTCATCTTTTGTTTGTTCTGTCATAAATGGGCTTCCATACAGTGCCGTCCAAGCAGTCTTGTGGTTTGACATACAGTACACTTACTGTAAATCACTAGTTATTCTCAAAGCTTTTCTTTATTTACCTCACTTAAACTATTAAAAACAACTTAATATTATAATATTCTTTACGAAATAACAATCATATTTTTCTGATGTTTGTGTTTTGTGCTTTGAAAACTGCTGAAAGGGGAGTGAATATAGAGCAAGTTGTAGTGGAAGACAGATGTGTATAATATGCTACGACACTACATAGGCCTATATACATTGTGTGTTAGCACCATCCAAACTACACAGATGGTTGGTGCAATACTCACATAAAGTTACAATCTGCTTAATTGGAGCCACAGTGTAGAAGTCTATGGTAAAAGTGAATTAGCTTTGATGTACTAAACCAATAGTACACAGACTGATGAGAGTGTCAAATGCCAGCAGCACTGCTCAGTGTGGGGGAAGCAGTGATAATTTCCACTGTGCAGCTGAAAAATGACACACGGTGTTTGAGTTGTGATTATGTTGATCCTCTGAGTTATTCCCCTCAGGTGAAGGAGGCAGCGACAGTGGAGGAGGAGGAGGAGGATCAAGGGAGATGAGGAGAGAGAGAGAGGAGGTCGCTGAGAAGGTTCTGGCTTTCACTGTAAGTGAATTCAGTTATTGCACTCTTGTGATAAGAGGGAGAGGTTTACTTGCTCAAATAAGCCTGGTAGACTGAAGTCAACTTGTTATTTTCTGCAATATTGTTAAAGGACAAGACTCGTATTTGTCTTTATTTTTCTTTATTGTCAGAAATTCTCATGTAAAGACCAAAACCAGCAATGTGTTAATCCATCTCTCAATATATTCTGACTTCCTTACCCTGTCTGTGCCTCTCAGCTCCAAGCCCGTTGGTTCCTACTGAAGATGTAAAGCCTCACATTTATGGAGGATGGAACCTGCTAAAATACAAAAAATAAATGAATAAATAAATAAATTACTCGATAAATAAATAAATATGTAATTGAATATAGCAAAAATAATATTTAAAATAAATGTAGGCATTAATTAATTGAGAAAATGTGACATAAATTGATATTTCTGTCTTAACTTGCTTCTTTATTTATTCATCTTTGTATCAATTACCATATTTGTTTATTCTTTTGTTTAATTTTCCCTTTTATTAATTTATGTATTAATTTTTATGAATTTATGAATTTATTTATTTATTTTTGCATTTATTTGTATTTATTTAATATTTATTTGTAATGTTATAATGTATGTATTTATTTGTATATTTCTGCATTTATTTTTTTGTTCATTTCTGTATTCTGTATTTATTTTGTATTTATTTCTTTACACATTTCTTTTTACATCTTTTTACATACTCTTTGCAGCCTGTATTGACAGGAGGAACAATTACAACAAACAAAACTATTTCAATGTACATATGGACATGTGAGTATTGTTTTAAGACAGAACTGCAGTTTTATGTTAATTTTTAATATTGAACTTGATGAAATTGCAACACTTTCAAACTGAAGAGTTAGATCAAATGATAAATACCCCCAAAACATTGAAGTATGTACTGAAAGAACATCTGTTAAAATGTTGTATGTTCTCAAAGTGCTACAGTCGTGCATAATGTTAACAATAATCATTAACCTTGAAGCATAAGCCTCCCTCTGTCTGTACATGACGTTCTTCTCAGTTGTTCTAATGCCTTCGGTGTGCAGGGATTTCAATTGTTTTTTTCTTTGTCTTCATTATCTTCTTCTCCCACTTCTTACTGTTAATCTCCATGTTTACTGTCGGATTGCAAACCAGCGTTAAAAGTGTATGAACTTTTTTTTTCTGCTGCCAGGGAATTAGTTGAATCTGCGCATGTTTGCTTTTTCCTAAATCCCTGGAATGAGTGTCTCTAGAATATGAAATGCATTGTAACGGCACAATGCCAGCTGGGATTTGCAATCTAACTTTGTTCACACTGTATCAGAGGTGTTGATTTGACTCTATTGTCAGAGTGGAGGCTGCAGTTTGTGGTGCTGCTGCATTGTACTGGATATTATGTACCTTCATTGGGAAGGAAGGCAGATTGTATTTGTTTATATCTGCATGTATACAGACTTTAGGCGACAATGTACACCATACTCTGCCTTATAGGGAAGTACCTTTCATTGACACAAGAGGGCGCCTACAGCTTAATTTTCAGAGAGACACTGAGACATTTTCATTATGTCTCAGTTGAATATTTTCTTGCTCACAGAGCCTCTACCCATCATTACAAATTGGTGCGAACAAGCATTGCTCAAACCCACAAAAGTTAATTCCAAATTCAAGTTTTCAAAGATACCAAATATGTCATAAAGGCACAAAAGAGAATATTTCCAGTTCTTGCGATGGCATGATTAATCAGTTGTGTCACAAATCTTTCAGTAGCCACCTCTACTTTTGACTTACAGACCCACTCCTCCAATAATTTCTAAATGTCATATATGAACCAGTTACAGAAAAAGATATTTTCACAGTTTTAAGTTTACATTTTTTTTTTTAAGTTTAAGATATGTCAAATAAAAAATAATAGTTGTAGTGCTGGAAAATGAATGGTAGAGTCTACACAAATACTACAGTTGTGACACAGTAAACAGTCTTGTTTTGTGACCTAAAGGTGGGAAATAACTCAGTGAATGTGTTCAATTATCAATTCAATTAATTTTTATAAATAGTTAAATAAAAAAATAAACAGTCAAATCATAACAGAAGTTATAGCAAGACGCTTTTCATATAGAGCAGGTCTAGACCGTCCTCTATAATTTAGAGACCCAACAAGAGATCCCCCCATGAGCATGCATTGTTATCCGCCAATGGCAAAGAAAAACTCCCCTCTAGCGGGTAGAAACCTCGGGCAGAATCAGGATCTGGGTGGGTGACCATCTGCTTCGACTGGTTGGGTTTTGAGAGAGAGAGAGAGCATCCTTTAGAAAACCTCTCATTTGACTGCAGCAGGGTCTGACAGTCTGCCCTGCTCAGTCCTGGTCCTGGTCCTGCCATGGAGCTATCCAACTCCCGCCAGAGCTCCAACTGCAGGTCGAAGGTGACAGCGAAGCCGGACCTGGGTCTGTCCGTGGTGGGGCTGGTTGAAGGAGTATGAGCTGAATGAGTTTCTGTTGAACCTGCATGATTTTATCTGATTTTGCGCGGTATCCGACCGGCAGCACAATAACTAAACTATATAGAAATAACAGGTCATATAGAGACATCAGTGTTAAATTAAGACTGTTTCATAATCAGTAAAAAGTTCCTCACAGTAACACCTGATTGGTCCCTGGTTTTCTGTTCGCCGTCTCAAACAGGAAACCACATGGCGGCCTGCTCGTAAACTTTCTGTTATTCCGTCTAAACAATCCACCTAAATCTATTTCTGAAAACATTTTAAGTGAGAAACAGTCTATGCCACTGCTGATCTGGTTTCATTTTAGAACTAGATTGCCTAGTTTCACAGCTCGGTCCAAGTTTCGTGAGCCGGAAACGTCGTGCTGGACGGGCTCATTTGCATAAAGGACTGTTTTCATTTTGAAAGAGCAACGACCAATAAGGAAGCTCAAACACTTGGCCGACCAATCGTGTAACTTCATCACTCACTCAGTGACAGACCTTTGCGTTTGTAAGGGCTGGCCCTCTGCGGTCCAGACAAAAATGAACTGAAAGAGGCTTAAAAGCTCCGTAGAACAAGAAGGAAAAGCAGAGTTGGTGATAATTCTCTGTCGATTTGATCCAATGTTTAAATAAAAACATTTTTAATGCAGCTTTAATTTGTAATATTTTCACATTATTTAACCATTTGAAGTGAACAGCTCCTTCTCACCATACTGCTTTTGGTTAATAATACAGAGCTACAGTATATAAGGATCCACTTAAGAGTGACTTTCTCTGACTTTTCGGCTGCAGTCTCTATTACTGTAAATGTTACAGGACAGAGAAGCGTGACCGGCTGAATCCACTCTGCTGCTGCCCCCCCTTCAGCTGAGATCGATTGGTTTGGTCAGACCAATTCAAGCTCAGCAAGCCTGAGTGCCTCGCTTTACTCCTCAATATTAACATTTACATGAGAGGAGATATGGAGCAAGCTTTTATGTCCATTTCAGTCCGATTGAATTCACTAGAAGAGGTAATTGAAGAAAAAGCCGGTGTTTTTTTTTTTTCCTCCTTGAAGCAAGTAAGTGAGACAGAATAGCTTTGGTCCTCCATCCTCTCCATACTAATGTGTTTGTACTGCCAATACCAATGAAAGCTCAGGGCTTACTACATGTTGATTTCCATAATGAGATCTGTCCTCTGCAAAAGAGCACACACTAGCTGAGAACCAATTAGATGTCTTTCCGGCATAGATACATACATGTAAACTTTAGAGCGTATTAACATGTAGAAATTTGGGCTGTCAATGGATTAAAATAGGTAATTGCGATTAATCGCACATTTTTATCCATCCAAAATGTAACTTAATGGGAGATTTGTCAAGTATTTAATACTCTTATCAACATGGGAGTGGACAAATATGCTGCTTTATGCAAACATATGTATATATTTGTTATTGGAAATCAATTACCAACACAAAACAATGACAAATATTGTCCAGAAACCCTCACAGGTACTGCATTTAGCATAACAAATATGCTCAAATCATAACATGGCAAACTGCAGCCCAACAGGCAACAACAGCTGTCAGTGTGTCAGTGTACTGACTTGACTATGACTTGCCCCAAACTGCATGTGATTATCATAAAGTGGGCATGTCTGTAAAGGGGAGACTCGTGGGTACCCATAGAACCCATTTTCATTCACATATCTTGAGGTCAGAGGTCAAGGGACCCCTATGAAAATGACCATGCCTGTTTTCCCTCTGCAAAATGTAGTGTAAGTTTGGAGCGTTATTTAGCCTCCTTCCCGACAAGCTAGTATGACATGGTTGGTACCGATGGATTCCTTAGGTTTTCTAGTTTCATATGATGCCAGTATAAAACTGAGCCTGCTACAATCTAAAAATCGCAAGTTGCGTTAATGCGTTATTATCACATTGACAGCCCTAATGGCAATATATTGATCAGGAACCTCCTTCCTCTCTGATGCCTCCCATCAAAAGGCTTCTGTATGCTTCAAACAAAGTAACTGTCGGACGATCTAACAGCGTCTGAGACACCTTACCTGATGGTGGAAACATGGTGGCGGTGGTGGGGGTCTGTGTCTGATGATTTTTGTAATGGTGGTAAGATGTGTGAAAATAGGTGTTTTGAAACTTCTCTCTCAAGCTCTCCTTTTTCATTCTTCACACAACTACTTCTGTCTATGTAACATTTCCTTGAGGCGCGACTGTCTGAAAGTGTGCGGCGTTATCCCCGTTTGTGTGATTCATCGTGTCTTGCGCCTCTCTGTGACAACAGGTGTGCGTCCATTTGGAACAGCTATAAACACTTTTGCCTGTAGACGTGTTCAGCATCGCGTTTTATATAGTGTACCCGGCCTTAACTCTCTCAAAGTGGACAGATCATGACAAACTCAGAGCTTGTGCACATATATACATCTGGGTACATCTGGAGTGCTCTTCCGACCAACAAACTGTGAAATAAGACAACACAGTTACTCGCAAGCCAATCAGAGCAGACTGGGCTTAAAGAGACAGGCGCTAAAACGGAGCAATTCAGACAGAGGGTGAATACAGGTATATTCAAACAGACAATATGAGGAAAAATAATGTGTTTTTTTAACATTAAAGCACATGTTCTATTAGAAAGGTAAGGACGGACGTGATGGTCGGGAGAACAAACACTTAAAGGGGAACTCTGCCAATTTTAACATTAAAGTATGTTTCCAGGTGTTGGGGAGTACTACTGCATATGTCTTTGATGAGCCCCTGAGTTTTCCTCAAGTGCCACCAACCAACACATTCTCACTCCCAACTCCCGCTTGGTCAGTGTCGCGTGTCAAGATACGCTCGTTACATGCATAGTGTCCTCTCAAAATAAAGACGTACGCAATACGTTAACTTCACTGACTCGACTTACGTGACTAGCGACTCACATGACTCATGGGACTGACAATACCAACGAGTCACGTGACTACCGATGTACATGACGAAATATGTCACATGGGACAAGAACAGCGGTCTCCTGGTTGTTTGTTTGACGCATCCACAACACCCTCCGCCCTCCCTTATAGCGGAATTTCACGCTATTAATACTACTATTGAATAACGCCGCGGGTGGGTTTACATTTGAGTTAGTTGAACGCCAGGTTCGTCACAAACTGCCGCTCAAGGGTATCTCCATGCGTCAGTTTCCGATCCCGAGGGGCTCTGACCAGTCGGCGGTGTTTGATGAGTTGGGAATGAGAACGGGTTGCATCAACAGGTCAAATTCTTTTTGTACACTACTTTGGCTTATACCTAAAATACTTGCAAAACTAAAGATGATGTTCTGGATGGAAATTATATACTGGCGAGAATGGCAGACATTCTCCCGCCCCGCGGCCGTTGTTTTGTGTTTTTTTCCAAAACTTTTTTAGTATGGTTGAGAACTTTTTGATGAAATGACTGCCAGTGCCTTTTGACCAGGATGCATTGAGTAGACGTTCCCTTGCTGGCTCATAGCCAAGCAGTTTTTGTGTCTGAAACAAAACACGTTTCCAAACTCCAAAATCAACATATCTGTAAGCTAATATAAGCCCCATTCTGCTATAATTTTACTGACAGGCGTGATTTTCCATGAGCTTTCTTATTGCCTTTTCATTCTTAGCAAATCATAGTCACAGTTAATAAATACCCATCTGCTACCGAGACAGAGACATTTCAGAGATTTGTCAGACAATTGGCTCCGTTCCACTCTGGCCTTGTACAATAATGAGGTGTTTTTATCTTCTTAGAGAGCGGTCCTCCGATACACAATGACCCCCTGCCACAAATACTGAGTATGAAATGCAATTATTGTACAGCAGCAGCAGAATACAAGGCCGTTATCATCCCTTTGCTGTTCTTAATTAACTTATCCACTCTGCAAAAAGATTTCTGGCCTATAGGGCACATTCTAAATTGGCTGAGGGAGGCATGCTTCCTCTTGAGATGTGATAATCCAAATAAACATCTCTCTCACCAGGGGTACCTCAGAATAACTCTGCGTTTTTTCGTGCTCCGCAGCGGAGAAAACAGTACGTAGGAGAGCTTTGTTCGTGCGTTTTAGCAACTTTAGGCAAGACTTTCTGTCATTTGGGGATCCAGCTAAGCCCTGATTGATAAAACTGGGCCTGTGTTGTGAGAGAAGTGTGTCACGCTCCCCAGACAGGTCTGCTAATAACATTAGTGGAGAGGAAGGAGACGTTTGACTCTAATCTTTCACACACAGGATGTCACTCGCACATTTGATTCCTCTACAGAGGCAACAAAGCAAATACACAGAACACTGAGAGACCATATGGCATGTATAAATAAGTCATTTTGGTGGAGAGAGAGCATTTCCTCCAGGCTACATTCATCTATGAGCTTTGTGTTAGTGGTTTGGAGCTGGCAACCCTGTGATGAGATGGTGGCTGCAGCTTACAACCCAGCGTTGGGATGTTTTCATCCTGCTGGCAACAACAGCGGAGAAACAGTGTGCTTGTAAACAACCTTGTCGTACCGACCACTGGGGTTCACTGATACTGACACCATGTGTGAGTTTGCAGATATATGGGGCCATATTGTTGTTTTATTAAAGAAATATTTACATTTTGGGGGGAAATAGAGTGAGTTGAAAAGATTGAGACTTGGACTCGAGGCAGACTTAAGTCAGTAAGTAAGCAACAAGTTTTTGGCATCATTGGGCAAAAAATCCATAATAACCTTTCAACATATTGTGATTCAAGTGTTCTGAGAGAAAACTAGACTTCTGCACCTCTTCATGGCTCTGTTTTCAGGCTTTAAAAAAATCTAGCCCGTGACGTGAGACTTTGACCAATCACAGGTCATTTCATTGAGAGAGCGTTCCTATTGGCTGAGCTCTGGCTGGAGGGCGGTGCTTGGTATTTCCCCAAGAGATCTCAATCGCTGCCGGGTCACAAACTTTCTCATTTTACAGCTAAACAGTACACTACAAGATGTTTCTGAAAACATTTCAGGCGAGAAATAGGCATTACAGTAACAGAATATTGATTCATATTTGATCAGCGCTGCCTAGTTTGACCGTTTGACCATTTTTTCTCATGACCTACTGTCAGTGACCATTTTATAAAAATAACTTATTTTTCTTTAACATATTTGCTCCATTTTTACCCACTGCAACTTTAAAGGTGCTAAATACAAAAATTCAGAGTATTAATATGGCAGCAAACAGTTATTGTCTATGTAAAGATATCTTCTGCCGCGATTGCATTCACACTTCAAAAATCATAAAAGTAGTCTTCATTTGTGGAGATTATCTTGCTGAACAAAACGTGTAAGTATGATAAATGTGTGTTTGCCACAGAGTTTATTTTCTGCAATAATCCAAAACCCAATGGAACAATCCCGTTGGCTTTTTGTCGAGGGAACCAGGGAGATGCTATAATTTCCTGGTTGGCCTACAAAAATAAAGGAAAGAATGCGCAAAAAGCTAAATATTGGTTTGTTAATTTACTGTTGGAACAAAGTAGTGTTTTCTTTTGGGGACTGGACATAATATCCTGGCATGTAAAATCAGCACCCCCCTACTTCCTGTTTCTCTTCTACCCCCAGCTTGCTTCTAAATGAGCGTGAATGGACTTCCGTGGTAAACAGCTCGAGGACTCCCAGTGAAACAGATGCTTCTTATCTTGTGTCAAACAAACCGTCTCAGAGCAGTGGTGTCTGTAATGTTAGAGTATCCACAGACCTCATCTTCTTCCCCACCTCGTATAATGAAACTGGCTTTTTTTTTAGGAATATATATATATGCACATTCCTCTTATTAACAACTAAACAGCTGCACAACATTTTCCTTCAGGTGTCTTTTTGTATTGTTGTGGTTGTTTCTTTTTTGTTTCTGGGGATTACTATCTGCTTAATGAAGAGCTTCCAGCAGTCCGTTACAGTTTGTTCTTTCCAAGAGCACAGAAATCAGCAAAATGGACTTTAGCTTTCAAGTTTAAAAACTACTAAGAAAAGGGAGCATATAGGATACAAAAAACTTTAACTGCAATTCTTTGAAGATTGTAATTTTACTTCTTTTATTACATTCAGAGACAAAGCCTCCTGAGCTAGTGTAAAACAGTGAGAAACAATGCTTGTTTCATGTTTTAATTTGAGGAAGCCTATAGTCTCCTCATTATTTTTTCTTTTAACGATACACCAGCTTTTCCACCTCACCCAAGCAAAATACATTTTTGCAATATCTTTATTTATTTAAAAAAAATTTCAGCATTTCCGCTTACGTTTTTTTAATGTATTTTATGCACTTATTGTGACATTTTATGCGCGTCCACGCACTGGGATAGAAGACACGGCTTGTTGTGCTTATAAAACTGTGAATTTACTTGCACAAATATTACAGTACAAATATTACATTTGTTCCCTTGTCCTATAAAGTGTCTAGTAGTTGGCTACCGGTCAGACTGACCAACCAGCCAACCCTTCTGCTATAGCGGGAAATCTCTCCATTACTAGATGCTGTACATTTGGTTATCTCATTAGCTAAGCCGACATGTGCAAAACAGGGCATTGTTGCCTTTTTAACGAGCCTCACCAACTGTGCTGAAGAAAGAAATCTTTTCCACAAACTACTGAGATAAACTCACCAGTGTGAGGTGCACACCGTGTGATGACACGATGTTGTTCAGGCTTTGAATCCAACTTCCTGCACCCTGCTCTTTGTTCTGTGCATCTTTTCCCCCTCTAGCCTTCCTACTCTGAACTATAGTAATAAAAACGTTGTTACTTTCTGTGTGCAAAAAAAAAGCCCCACCTTAAAAAAGACATATTTGACAACTCAATAATGAAATCTACCATTTGATTTTTCCTTTTTTTTGAAGATATGTGACAACATCAACACAAAAAGCCATGAGCATAGCTTCATTTTTTCCCCCAAGAGCAACTAAAAACAACTTTGATTTTAACATTTCTTACCAATGTTGAGGCACAATGACAGGCTGCCAACTTGTAGAGCATTCAACAGTAAATATCACCGCGGAGGAGAAACTATTTAGCCACAAAAGGCCTTGCTCTGATCTTTCAAGCACCAGGATGCTCTCAAGTACATCCAGAACTGCAGGAGCAGGGGTTATTTTTAATCCTCTGACTCTCACCTCTGTGCCACCAGGTGAAGCAGATATGACACAAGTAGCACTGACTGCCTCCTTCCGCACATCCTTGATATTAACATTTGAAAAGCGGTGATGGGAAACTTCCTCATACACCACCAATTCCCCTGTGAGCGATCAATTAAATGAGCTCCATAATTATCTGCAGCCAGCCGCTGAAAACCACCAAGAAACACGAGTGTACAGAAAAGCACCTGAAGAGAGCAGAGATAATGAAACTGCTTTGAACAAATGAGGACCTCATGGCCTGTAGAACAAAGAGGTGACTAAGTGATTAGAGCATCTACTCTACTCGAGAGTACTTGAGCAAAACACTGGTCTTGGTTCAGCGTGACTCAGCTGCACTTCATTATCATCAGCGTTGATAAAGCAGCAAACTATTTGCTGTGTAAAGATAACGCCGTCGTTTTCCCTCTGAGAGTTCCCTCTCAGGTAAACACTGTTAGCTCTGTCAGCACCGTTGTTTGCACCGTTAGCACTGTTAGCACCGAGCCGCCGGCTCAGCCGTCGCCATGTTGAGAGCTGTGTGGAGGCGATAGAGAGCCGAAGTCACGCACCTTCCAGTGGACCCCATGGGACCATATTTTGGAAGAAATATGAACGGTAGTCAACGGAGAGAGATAAATATTTGTTTTGATCCCATCTGAATTGCTCCATGAATCACACAACGATGCCTATGTGTTTCCTACTGGGATGAACTCAAACCAGCAACGGGTCTTATCCTTTTTTCTCTTTCCGGCAAAGACCAGGAGTCGCTGGATAAAACACACACAGGTAAGATAACCTTACATCTCTGCGGTGACGCATATCGTACGAGATGAGAGATGTAGTTCACTCAGAGGTTTCACACAAAACTAAATGACACTACGACAAACCTACAACAAATTGTGACTTTCCGGATTTGCAAAATGATCTTTTAAATCGACAAACATCATATGTGTGATTCATGGCGCAATTCAAACGCTATCAAAAAAATATTTATCTCTCTCCGCTGACTATCGATCATACTTTTTCTGTAATAAGGTCCTATTGGGTCCACCGGAAGGGGCGTGACTTCAGCTCTCTATAGATGTGCTCTCAATCCCGCATTTAGCCCCTTTAAGTCATGCCCACTAAAACATTCACGCTAATCAAATTGTGACCCAAACACGTCCATTTAAAGTGCCCTGTGCAAGCTAAATAGCCTTTTCACCAATTCCAAGCATTGAAATTCTTCTTCAGTAATGCATTACATTAATTCCACTACTTTTGGCGCTCAACAGAAATGTAAATAATTACTTTTTCAAATTAAATAACGCAATTACAAATACAGAAATTTAAATGGCCTTGTTACTCGTTACTTTTATCTTGATCGTAGCGGACAAATGCAACGTATTCCCTGGATTTTTCACTATAAGTTATGATGTAACGTCCGTCAGTAGCATGGCGTCTCTCAGCGCTGCTCTGATCCACACCGCCCAGGTAAGGACGAGAGACACCGACATCACATACAGAGAGAGAGAGAGAGAGAGATCTAATGTTAGAGGTGAGAGGAGTAGCAGAGAAGCCTGATGATCTGCATTAGCCTATATAGGATGAATATCAATCTGCCCCGTTTAGCCTTGTACTCGCCCATTGCAATCTGCAACCTCACCGCCAGATGCCGCCAGATGTTACACACTGTTCCTTTAAAAGGCCAGGTAAATCTGATCTTCTAACCTCTCTGATGCCTTTGGTTGACACAGTGCTTTTCTCTCCTTGAGCAGCATGAAGAATGACGGATTTGAACGTGTCTAGGGGTCTAAGCTTTAGACATTTCAGTGTAACAAGTGGTGGCGACAATATCCCCCCAAACTGAGCTGAGCAACAACAAAAAAACAAGCTCCTTGTGCCACAGCTCAGCGAGCGGGCGTAATGTCCACTCCCCCACTGGCAGGATAAAGAGTCACTGAAGTGGTCGTATGGCAGAGGAGACACTTTCCAGATGAGGTGAAATAAATCCGCCTTATCCAGCACCCCCTCCTGCCAGCTAAGTCTAAATCCTCCCCTTAATTCCAAAGTCAAAGAGAGTGAGCATGACACCAGCACGCTGCTGTAGCGGGGGGATGGAGAGACAATGACTCTGGGCTTCATCCCGGCCTTGCCAGCATGCTCCGAGTGCTACACATCCACTCATTATGGAGTAAGCAGCTCGCCAGCACATGATCTGAGTCCCCTGGACGAAACAGATAGCTTTTCTCAACTAGACCGAGGCTGTGGATGTCATTTTGTGCTGGGCCAGATATGGCAGCAGAGCAGAGGGCAATGCAGCCAGTAAGCTGATGTGAGAGCTGAAGCTCTTCAGATTGTTTGATTTTGCACACAAGGCTGAGAGATGAGAAGGGGACAGAAGGGAGAAAAACACACCACTGAGAGGAAGGAAGATACAAATGGAGTTGCACAAAAATGTTTATATTCGGCATTGCCGCAGGCGTATAGAGCTCTGTGTTTGAATTAATATTGAATAGATCCTCTAACTCTGGTGGTAGGAGAAAACTGAGAGGTAGTCTGCATCACAGTACCCGAACCTTTCTACATGCTGTAGCTCATAAACAGCCCACAACATGTAAAAAATAGATGGGAAATGGTACTATGAGGCCAGATATCATCACAAAGCACCAAAGAAGGAATTAGTATGGAGCCCCCGAAGTCCTAATAATAATGATCTTTTATCAAATTATTGTCTTGTTTTGTCAACAAGTTGTTGGAATCATCTTGTTTGCTTCAGTAATCTTGTTTGCACAAGTTATTACTGTCGCAGTCACAGGTTGTCATTTCGGATTGTTGGTCGGTCAGATGGCAGGAGAGAGTACGAACGCATGAGAGCACTGTGCTGCTGAGAAGCTCTTTTTGTTAAGACTGTGATGGGATGATGATAACCCTGCATCCCTCAAGCATTCTGGTTTAGTTTTCTGTCAGCATCAATTTGTTGACTTAAATGAAATGAAACCAATGCAGAGCTCACGGTGTGGAGGAATGAGGAGCACGTCACGGAGAGCAAGTTAAGCTCGAAGAGGTTCAGAGGGAGGGTACTACAAAGCAAGATTAATGGGTTAAAGATGAAGTAGGCGAGATTGGAGCAAATATGATTTTCAAAAAGTTATTTTTATAAAATATATCGTGACTGTAGTACATGAAACAGGTAACCTGAAAGAAATCATGTTCCTCTGTGTCCTCTGGTGCTCCTAACGGCATCTGCAAGATTTCACATACCGGAGGAAAACAAGCAGTAAGAGCTGATCTGAGGTGCTGCCGTCTATGAGAGCCGGCTGTCAATCACTTGCGAACTCCGACCAAACGGTGAAACTAGGCAGCGCTGATCAAATATGAATCAATATTCTGTTACGTTAATGCCTATCTCTCTCCTCAAATGTTTTAAGAATCATCTTGTAGTGCACGGTTTAGCTGTAAAATGATAAAGTTTGTGGAATCTGGTGAAGGAACGCCAAGTTCGGGTCACATGACTGAAGCACAGTCAATAGGAACGCTCTCTCAATGAAATGACCTGTGATTGGTCAAAGTCTCCCGTCACGGGCTAGATTTTCTAAAACCTGAAAACAGAGCCATGAGGAGGTGCAGAAGTCTAGTTATCTCTCAGAACACTTGAATTACAATATGCTGAAAGGTTATTATGGAATTTTTGGCCAATGATGCCAAAAATATACTGCCTACTGCCACTTTAAGGCCTTTACACACCAGGGAAGAAACAACAACAATAAAACAACAGAATATTCATTGCCAACTTTTTGCATTGAAACCTTTCACACCAAGTCCGACACGTTATGTTCCAGTTCTGTGCATTCCACCGAAAATTAAAGTTTTCCACTGTCACACAATCATCGATTCATCGTTGTTGTTACTAGAACTGTAAATTACTCACGTATAGCTGGAGAGAAAAGTGGAACATTTAGCAGCTAAAGAGATATTTTTCTCAACAGTTAATCGACAAAGAGAGAGCTAAACGGAGAGTGATTATTGGACTTGGGTGGACAGAAACATGACTCCAGATAAATACTAATGTTGCTCTGTGTCTGATGGTTGTGGAAAAAATCTATTATAATACCAATAGTGTAGGAATAAGCTTTCATGTCCAGACAAGATTTAGAAAAAGTTATTCATGTCTTTATCTTCAGCAAGGTGAATTATTGTAATTTTCTTCCCAAATAGATCAATAGCAGCACATTCACAAAACTGCATTGTAAAAAAAAAAATCAATAAATCAAATGCTCTGACAAAAAAATAATCTGGTTTCTAAAAATGAATGAAATGATTGGACGAGCCACCTGTCTGTCTACCTGCCTACCTGAGCTCACTGTATGCTTAATTAAGCCAATTATTTCAAGCAATATTACTGTCATAAATGAAAACTAAATTAAATCTATTTAATTTAATTCAATTAAATCTAATTTAATTTAATTTAATCTATTTAATTTAGTTGCATTTTTAAGTAAAAGCCCTTTATATATATATATATATATAGTCCATGCTGCCTTATTTTATTTAATCATCAATTTCTTGTTTAATTGATCAATTATTTTGTTCATGCTGAAACATGAAACCAACATTTTTTTTTTTAATTAATTTAATAATAGTCTCCATTTATGCAGTTTTGCTATCATATGTAAATAAAACAAACAAGGAAACAACTTTAATCAAACCTTGTTTTCTCAAGCACCAAGTGCCCTCAGGTTAAACACAACAAGGATATTACCGGATGACAGTGGATTTTGACTTCAAAATAAAAGTCTGAAATTTTGTGAGAAAAAAACCCAAAACATTGTGGTCTACAAGTCAGAAAACATTTGTAAGTAGGCCCACACTACATTATATCTAGTGAGTATAGACCATTAAATATGTTAATATTGCAGCTGATGGTATTAAAGTGGCCCTAGTTTCTGTGTCTGAGGACCTGCAGCTGTGGCAACAGCAGCAATCAGCAGCAGGCGGGACAGCTGCAGGTTATCAGGCTGATTAGCTGGCTGATAAATAGGCCAGGAAACAGGTGTTTACTTGCTTTGGCTTTGCGGCGAGGTTACAGGAATACACACTGAAAGGATGGAGAGAACAAGCTGACTGTGTTCAGCTTACTGTAGCGTTCTGTGTACACAAAAGATGTTGACTGTGTTCCCAAATAAAGCGAATCTGTGTTTACTATCCAGCCTTGAACCTACAGTTTATCCTTTCTGAGGTGGAGCTTTTCCAGTCAAGGAAAAACGTAGTATAGGTTCTATATAGTATAAGAACATATAGTGGAAAATAAGACATTTTGACCTGCATGCCTTTCTAGTATTGTACACCTCAGATTTTGCTGAAAGAGAAAAAGGAAAGTCTATAAACTTGGCAGAAGAAATGTAAGGTCGCAACTTACATTTAAAATAATCTTTTGGTTATGTTTTATAATCTGCCACACAGAACTGAGCTTTTGACTTCTCATGTATTGAGTCACATCTCAACCACATCTTAAAGACTGCATTTAAATATCCAGATGCTTAATGGAGTCCTTGACCTATGTTTTCAAGTTATTATTATGGGAAATATGGTTCATTTGTGAGTTCAGGTGGAAAGATAGATAGATAGATAGACACCTTAAACATCAAATGTAATGTAATGTGTCCTTTATTGTCAAAGCTTTGTTTCTTTTTTTAATCATATTTGCTCCAATTCTCCCAACTGCTGCTTTAAAACCTGCACAACTGGTGTTGACTCCACCATCTTCTGCATGATAGATAATTCATACAACACCTTCTCACACAAAAAGTACCTCAATCATATATCTTATACTGTATATACTGTATATGTTCTTAATGTATATGTTCTTAATATGCCTTGTACAAAGTATTTCTTATATATGTACATTCATACTTCCTGATATGTATATGTTCTTAGTATGCCCTTGTACAAAATATTTCCTTTTATAATTGTAATATAACTTAAAGTTTTTGTAATTATAATTGTAATATAACTAATTATAATTTTAATATAACTTAAAGTATTTGTAATTGTAATATAACTAATTGTAATTGTAATATAACTAATTGTAATTGTAATATAACGTAAATGTAATTGTAATATAATGTAATTGTAATTGTAATATAACTAATTGTAATTGTAATATAACTTAAAGTATTTCCTTTTATAATTGTAATATAACTTATTATTTTAATGGAGCTCCCCAGCAAAAAGCATTTCACACGATTGTACCTGTATAACCGGCGTGACAATAAACATCTTGAATCTTGAATCTTGAATATGTATACAGTATATATATTTATATATGAATAGATATTATTTAATTTTATTGTTTTTAATTTTTTGTTTTTACAGTTTCTTTGTACCGAGAATGTTATTATTGGGGGGACGTTTGTGATTGTTTGTTCTGTTGTTTCAAAATGAACAAAAAAAACAATAAATATATATATTTAAATATAAATATTTGTGTCACTTGTTATGCTCACCATGGTTTTATTGTGAAGGTCAAGACCGGAAGCTCTGTCTCCTCCTCTCCCGCCATTGACGCTCTGAGTGTCTCCGTGGAGTCAGAGAGAGTAGCACTGAGAGAGGAGAAGAAGGGAGGACGGTCGGGCGGTCTCTGAGAGGGTCACAGGGATGTACAGTAAACACAGGCAGAAAAATGCCCAAATATCACCGGCAAAATGTGGACGTTTGCTCGTTTTTCTTTCTTTTCTGTTGCTGAGCGGCACACTGGACAGAGCCAGCGGAAACACCGGAGAACAAGGTAATAAAAACTTTACTTTTACCGTTATATAAAAACTCAAGGCTGCTCACGCCAAACTCCATGTAAAAAACAGCCAATTTAACGCCACGTTGCTTATCTGGGCAAAAATCACAACACACACTATTAGATATTATTCTGAATAGCATGTATTCATTCTTCATATTACTAATAAGCTGCATCTAAAAACACTAACACATTAACCACTGAATAACACTGTGATACTACTTTTATCACTATTTAGCACCCTTGTTTTAACGCTCCCACAACACTGCCTCACTGGTATAGGTGGTGCGGTCCAGAGGGGTTAAAAAGAGGTTTAATTAAAAAAGTTGACATTATTGAGTTGTGATTTTAATTCCGAATTTAACAGAAGATGTTAGTTGTTGTAAAAACAAAGTGCAATGTGTTTTATGATATGCTTATATTTCACTGTGTGCAATTGAACTTTAAATTGGCAGAATTTGCAAAGGGGTTTCGGTTTCTCTTAATCCATTTTTTCCCCAAGATTTATGATAGAATTTTCCTGAATAGCATGGATTAATTCTCCATATTACTATAATCTGCATCTAAAACATCAAACACATTAACCACTGGATAACACTGTGATACTACTTTTATCACCCTTTAGCACCTTGGTTAACACTCCCAAAACCACTGCCTCACTGGTATAGGTGGTGTGGTCCAGAGGGGTTAAAAAGAAGTTTAATTAAAAAAGTTGACATTATTGAGTTGTGATTTTAATGCCGAATTTATCAGAAGATGTTAGTTGTTGTAAAAACAAAGTGCAATGTGTTTTATGATATGCTTATATTTCACTGTATGCAATTGAACATTAAATTGGCTGAATTTGCAAAGGGGTTTCGGTTCTCTTAATCCACTTTTTCCAAGATTTATTATAGATCTTTTCTGAATAGTATGGATTCATTCTCCATATTGCTATAGGCTGCATTTAAAAACACCAACACATTAACCACTGTGATACCCTTTAGCACCCTGGTTAACATTACTCCCACAACACTTGCCTCACTGGTATAGGTGGTGTGCTCTTTGGGGGAAATGAGGTTAAATTTAAAAAGTTGACATTGTTGAGTTGTGATTTTAAAGCCGAATTTAACAGAAGATGTTAGGTGTTCTAAAAACAAAGTGCAATATGTTTTATAATATGCTTATATTTCACTGTGTGCAATTGAACATTAAATTGGTAGAATTTGCAAAGGGGTTTTGGGTCCATTTTTTCCAAGATTTATTATAGAAGTTTGCACAGTATTTTATAACAACAAAATGGTATTTAGAGTTAAGGACTGAATTGTCTGTATTATAATCAAATGTTCACAGTAGTTTTTTTTTCCAGCCAAACTACAGACCCTGTGTCCTCTTTGTCCATAAAAGGCAGCAGTTTAGAGAATACAGCAGACCGGTACAGTAGAGGAGTATAGTCCACATTTCACTCAGTTATTTGTGGACTTCATGGGGGAAAACCCACCACCATGTAAATTCCTGGTTCCTCTGTCTTGACTGCTCGGAGGTCAGCACTGAAACAACATGAAACTCTAAAAGTTAAATGTATTGTGGTATTATGTTGAATGTATTCAGCATCTTCCCATCCTCAGCCAGACAGATAAGATAGTTGGCTCACCCTGTGCAGTCATGTGGACTGAGGAAAACACTATCCCCCATTCAAGAAAGATGTTCCAAGTTAATGTGTGTGTCACAGACAATGTTTTCAGTGCAGGAACACAAATGTAGTGTTGTATAAAACATCCTATAGCATGAACATGTCGTAGCCTGTCAGATTCGGTCTACATGCAACACTATACAGCCCTGTAGTTTGTGATGCTTTCACACTGCTGGTGCTTTTTGTCCACACACTTTAAGTACTGTAGAGAATTGCAGTGAGATTTGATCCTTTTATGCTGTCAATTTATTGATTTAATAATTAGAGACAATGGAGTGCTGCAGGAATGAGTCTTAAAACCTGGAAATGAGTTGGCATTTCAGCACTTCCGGTTCCCTTGTCTGGAAGTCAATGGTTTTTTTTTAATGGGTTTTTAGTTAGATGCCTGAAATAAGGTCTGTGGTTAAATTGGAGCAAATATGATTAAAAAAAAAAGTTACTTTTATAAAACTCGGTGTCCTCCGGTGCTCCTAACGGCATCTGCAAGATTTCACTTACCGGAGGAAAACAAGCAGTAAGAACTGATCTGAGGTCTGCTGTCCAGCTGCCGTCTATGAGAGCCGGCTGTCAATCACTCGCGAACTCCGACCAAACGGTCAAACTAGGCAGCGCTGATCAAATATGAATCAATATTATGTTACGTTAATGCCTATTTCTCCCCTCAAATGTTTTCAGAATTACCTCGTAGAGCACGGTTTAGCTTCATAATGAGAAAGGAACGCCAAGTTCTGGTCACATGACCGTAGCACAGCCAATCGGAACACTCTCTCAATGAAGTGACCTGTGATTGGTCAAAGTCTCCCGTCGGTCTACAGGCTGATCGAGGAAACCCAGAAAGTCGCAGAAGGTCTAATTGTTTTAGGTTAGGTTACAACCTGTTCACACATTGGAAATAAAAAGACGATTAAAAAAACATTTATACGTGTAAAAACGTACATACAGTTCCTTTTAATGTTTTGTTCTACGTTATAAGATATGTCAATAAATACCCCACTAGTGGATTATGAAGCTTTTACGTGTCTCAAAAAAGGTGGTTTCTAACAAGTGGCTAAATGAGACTAATAAACGTCATCACGCCGCGTCGTTTGCCTTTACTGCCTCGTCGTGTTTACTCACGCTCATGTGTAGTTTGTTTATAGCCTAACGTTGGCTTTTTACTTCTGGCATTCACACACACACTTCAAAAATCATAAAAGAGGTTCATTTTTGGTGATTATCTTGCTGAACAAAACATGTAAATCCACAGAGATTATTTTCTGCAATAATCCAAAACCCAATGGACAATCCCTATTGGCTTGTTGTCGAGGGAACCAGGGAGATGCTATAACTTCCTGTTTGTCTTACAACAATAAGGCATCCCTGGAGCACTCCATACAGCCAAAGCAGTATACAAGGTGACAATTTTCTACATGACCTGTTTTCAGTTTAATGGAACCAGTTCCTATAAGGCCACCCCACATGAATGTCAAAGGTCAGAGGTCAGCTCCAGAGCTGTGTGTGTGTGGGCGGCTGAACTATGGCTCTATACGTGGAGCTACCACCACCTCCCAAACACTGAATAGATGTTGTCTTTATATAGTTTGCTTTCCTCTAGTACTGAAACAATGAGTTGATCCAATCTTTTCTCTGTTATATATCATAGAACATTTTTCTGTTTGGGACAGTTGATTAGACAAAACAAGACATTTGAAGATGTTGCCTTGGGAAATCATGCTGGGCATTTCCTACTATTTTCTGATATATCACAGATTAAATGATTCATTTAAAAAAAAAAAAAACATGAATGAATAATGATAATTGTTGGCTGCAGCTTCTCCTGCAGTCCAATCCTATTAGTTTCTACATAAAAACGTATCTGATATTTTTGGGAATGATCTCTTAGATGTTATTAGTAAACTGTTCACTTAGTATATTTGATCACGTTTTAGTAAGAAGCTTCTGTTTTATTTAGCTGTCGATGCAAACTCAACTCTTCCTCCTTGTTAAATGGTTTCTTGATTAAAACAAGAGTTAGGGGTCAATGCCTAACCTCCAGCATCTCTCTAGGGTAACCATGTAGACACAACCTGCTACTGAGGCTGTTTTTTGGCTTCCTTCTTTCATTGATCCGTCATGTGATCAATAAATCATCATAGATACCAAACATCTCATTAGGTCTGTCAAAGTTAAAGCGATAATAAAGCTAATTTCTTTAACACATTAACGAGTGAAGCTACTGGCATCATATGAAACCAGAAAACCTAAAGAATCCATTGATTTCATCATGTCATACTAGCTTGTCGTGAAGGAGGCTAAATAACGCTCCAAACTTACGTTAAATGTTGGCGAGGAAAAACTGGCATGGCCATTTTCAAAGGGGTCCCTTGACCTCTGATCTCAAGATATGTGAATGAAAATGGATTCTATGGGTACCCACGAGTCTCCCCTTTACAGACATGCCCACTTTATGATAATCACATGCAGTTTGGGGCAAGTCATAGTCAAGTCATCACACTGACACACTGACAGCTGTTGTTGCCTGTTGGGCTGCAGTTTGCCATATTTTTGATGCTAAATGCAGCACCTGTGAGGATTTCTGGACAATATTTGTCATTGTTTTGTGTAGTTAATTGATTTCCAATAATAAATATATACATACATTTGCATAAAGCAGCATATTTGCCCACTCCCATGTTGATAAGAGTATTAAATATTTGACAAATCTTCCTTTTAAGGTACATTTTGAACAGATAAATTGCGATTAAATTTGAATCGATTGACAGCCCTAATCTCAATGCACCTCACTGTCTGTGAGTAATACAATGTTATACCTGTTGTCCCGATACATCCCGTATAATGTACATCTCACTTCTGTTCTTCCTTCCGATCGTTGCTAAGTTACCGTCAGTGATGCTAAGCACTTCCTGCTCAGATGTTTCACATTAAAAGCCTAACTGGTAACTTAACCTTGATCTTATATGAGTGATCAAAAACCAACAAGAAGTAGAAGATTGGAAATAATTGTTGAATGAGAACAGTATTTGTGATATAACAAAGTGTTCTCAGCAGAGTGGTGAACATGACATGACTCTGTTGTACTGATGGACTTTATTATACTGAATCTACCACAACCAGCCTCATTTTTCATGCTTGTCACGCTACGGTATTGTATCAAATATTTCAATACTGGCTTATATTTGAGAATATGTACTGCAAGATATTTCATTTATTAAAGTTGTCAGTAACACTACATTTTTCAACTCAATTATTAGTGTTTTCCGAGTCTTTACTAAAGAGTTGTTTGAGCACAGATACTGATTAGTAAGCAGTTAAAATGTCTTTATTTAATATATAATACCACATGTCCCCTACTTGTTTGTGAACTGGCAGCAGGTCCACCAGAAGAGGACTGTGCCACGTCTCCGTCTCGTCTCCCCAGCCAGTCTGTCCTCCTCCTCCCTTTATGTTTCACCATATTGTTTCATTTTTTTGTCGATCCATTACTTTGTATCAGCGTTTTTTTTTTTTCTGCAGCATGGTGTCGAACCAGTAATGCACCAGTTAATTGGCTGCAGATCATAACTGGCCAAAAACCACTCTAAATAGAACAGTGATAATTAGCTGTTCCTCTGCTCCAACCGCCTGCTTGAAAATCCCCCCTCCGAAAAAAACAATACATCAGGAAAGTGGTGATTGTGTGCTATTAAAGCCGGGGGCTAATTTGCAGCAGTCAGCAGAAGCACAGTCATCAACCATCACGCCATCCATCTGCCATCAACATTTCATTTCTGAACGCAGCCTCTGTTCATCTAAAGACGAGACGATAAACTGTCACACAGAAAATCATTTTTATATTTATATCTCACATAAACAAATGTTTTTGTTTTCATATTTTTATTTAAAGCTGAAGTAGGCGAGATTGGAGCAAATATGATTTAAAAAAAGTTATTTTTATAAAACGGTCGCTATATTGTGTAGTAGTACATGAAACAGGTAACCTGAAAAAAATCATGTGCCTATGCGTCCTCCGGTGCTCCTAACGGCATCTGCAAGATTTCACTTACCGGAGGAAAACAAGCAGTAAGAGCTGATCTGAGACGGTCCGCTGTCCAGCTGCCGTCTATGTGAGCCGGCTGTCAATCACCCGCGAACTCCGACCAAACGGTCAAACTAGGCACCGCTGATCAAATATGAATCAATATTCTGTTACGTTAACGCCTATTTCTCGCCTCAAATGTTTTCAGAATCATCTGGTAGTGCACGGTTTAGCGGTAAAATGAGAAAGTTTGTGACTCCGCTGCCATTGTGAAATCTGGTGAAGGAACGCCAACTCCCGGTCACATGACCGGAGCACAGCCAATAGGAACGCTCTCTCTCTCTGAAATGACCTGTGATTGGTCAAAGTCTCCCGTCATGGGCTAGATTTTCTAAAACCTGAAAACAGAGCCAGGAGGAGGTGCAGAAGTCTAGTTTTCTCTCAGAACACTTGAATTACAATATGTTGAAAGGTTATTATGGAAGTTTTGCCCAATAATGCGAAAAATATACTGCCTACTGCCACTTTAATGAATTGTAAAGTAATGTGAATAAAAGATAAATATAAAAGATAAACTTCTCTATAATCATTTAATGGTGTGAATGTTTCCAATCTACTTCAAGTATATCTTTTGCTTTTCTGTACTGCCAGGACCGGCAGTAAGCCGATCCTGGAGATCTGTGTGACCCTCCTCACAGAAACTGAGCCAGTAAAAATTCCAACGTCTCAGTTTCTTTTGTCAATACGCCGCTTCTTTGTGCATGTTGTGTTTTGGTCAAGCTGACTACTTAGCCTCGCCCACAAATGTAAGCGGCTGGCTGACGCATTCTCTTGAAATGTTTTACACCAGTGTTTCTTTGCCTCGGGATAAATACAGCGCATCTCTGTGGGCAGCATGTTTTACATTAACAGATCTCACTTTCAGTGTGTATTTTGGCCCAGTTGGACAAACGTGTGGGTGGAGTTTGCATTGTAGACATGTTTCCAGTTAAGTTCATTTCCAGTGGCATTCTCAATCAGTCACGGATGCAACTGAAAGGATTTTAGACTTCTGCAAAATCCATCCTGGATTTACACCGTGAAACATTTAGATCAGGTGACTCATTAATGGTTCTGCGTGACGGTTCTGACATCAGTACAGATTGTTTTCCCCCCGGAGAAGGCGTGGTGATGACAGCCTACTCTGGATGACGTATTGCCGGTCTGATGTATGGAAGTTGATTAGTGACGCATGAAACAAAAAAAAGCTTGACTTCCGAGTATAAAATTACCCGGATCTTTCGGCGATCTCCCGCAGTCATTTGGCCCATAGAGCAGGCACTGTAGCGTTTTCTTTAACTCTGCCTCCCAGCCTTCGCTCCACCCTCGGTCTGGGTCTCATTCACATGAACGGAGGAAGGGAAATAACTCTGGATTCGGCTATTAGTGGATTTTACAACTTTTAGGACCTAACGATTTAAATAAGGGCTATTCAAGTGTTCGTACTGGGAAGTGAGCTTTACCTCGAAAAAATTATCCTTTGAGTTACAGACGTCTCTTTCCCCATGTAAGTCAATGGCATCACGTAACAGACCTGGAAGTTGTAGTAGCACCACCGTCTGGCTCTCTTCCTGGGGGGCTTGGTTCTTACCCTGCAGCTCAAAGGATTGTTGCGTCACTCCATGCTGCTTCCTGTTCTCAACATGCTCTTCACCCTTCCCTTTTTTGGTTGCTCTCCTTGTCAGTTTTCTCACACTCTCTCAATCGCAGACATGTCATCAAGAGGTTAAAAAAAAAGCCCTCCAAACTCCTAATGCACTTTTGCTCCGCCGGGATTCAAACAAACTCCGTGCTCAGCGGTTTTCTCGACAATATCTCGCCTGCAACACGGCCCATTTAACCAGGCGCTGAGCGCAGCCTGCCCAGGGCCTGCGCTCCACATGCTTTTGCAATGCAAAGCCTGTTGCTGTGAGCCCAGAGGAATCTGTATGGAATGATCTGAGAGCTCTTGAAAGCGTGGGCTGTTATTTCCAGGTGGGGGGAGGAAGCAGGGATCGGCTACGCAGTCGGCAGAACTATTGTGGCACGACCTCCAAACAGGCAAACTTTCATTAGAGACACGTTCCCTGGCAATGCCCAGCTCACCTTTTCACACCACCCTCATTTTTCCATCTGCAAACACCCGGCCGGCGTGTCGGCGAGGTTGAACCCTTGACGAATATTTTGTTTGAAATCTAACAAGATTGCGTGCCTGTTATTCATAACACCCACAGAAATACTGTGCGAGGTCCTCTGCGGTCTGCTGTGTGGGCTTCTTTTAGTCATTATCCATTTTCTAAGTGTTATGTTTATGCTCTGTGGGTCTACGGTGTGTAGGTGAGGGCCTGCCAGAGAGCGCTCTGTTTCTGAGAGCTTCCGGTTCCAGTCTAATGCTATCAGTCTCCATGCCAGGCTGGAGTGTAATGTAGTTCTACAACAACAACAGTTCTTTTATGATGAACTGAGAAAAGAGATAACGGCGCTGCCTCCTTTCTGAGAGCAAGTGTCAGATGCTATTTCAGTTTTCTACATAACTTAAAGGAGTACCGTTTAGCTTTATATCTCTATTTCTCTAAATGTTTGTGCAATGAAATATCACATATATTCTCAAACACTTCTTTTCTGTAGTTTGTAAAGAGTAATCTCCATAAACAGATTCTGCATTCATATGTAGAATCTCTGGACAAGATTTTGGTCCCGGAAGCGTTCTTGTTTCCGTTTGTAGTTTCAAGTGGACCGATCACGTTGGAGCAGGCTTTGGTTGAATGCAGGTAAAAAGTCCGTGTGGAGAGCAAAAGAGGCAGAACGCATTGGCCGTAATGCGATATGGGAACCCACCGGCTATCGCCTGATGGGGATTTATCTTTTTTTGGTTTAAAATTAGCTTGTAAACTGGCTACTTGTGTGAATCTGCAAAGTAACTAAGGTTATTCAATTTATTAAACTTAGGTGTGTAAGAGAGGGAAAAAGCGGTATCAGATTGGTATCAGTATCGGCAGATACTCAAGGCTGCGGTATCGGTATCGGACATTAAAAAGTGGTATCGAGCCATCTCTACTTGTGAAACAGTCCTGTCGTAGACGTCTTCTCTCAACTCCAGTTTCGCGTCTCAAGTTGCTAATCGGACTGTAAACAATGAGCAGCGCACGGAAGAGGAAGTCTTGGCCAGATATCCGCTGGCTACACCAGAACCCCATAGCTCCTTGCCCCCCAGAGGCTTAACCGTCGTCAGACCAGAAGCAGATGGGTTCAGAGATTGTTTAAAGAGTAATTTGACACTAATGAGTGACTAAACTATATGGTGAGAGCCATGCGGAGGCAATAGAAAAGCTCCCCATCTCACATTGAGCACCTTTAACGTCACTAAAGTCCATCCCATCCATCCCTGAATACTTCTGATTCATGACCTTTTATTTGATAAACTGTTGCTTTAAAAATAGAGGAGACTGTTGGCTCACAGAATCAATCAGGGTACATTCTCTCTGAAGCTTAAATGTTGTGGAGGTGTTCCCTCCCTCACGCAGACATGAATGGATTGATTATATCTCCCGCCTGAAGGAAGAGCGCCATGGATGAGACACACACAACATCACTGTACTGTGGCTCAGCTCAGAGGAATGCTGTTTGCATCCAAGCCTGTGTCGTCACACGAGTGACTCACTAATCCATGAGTGCTGGCACGCTCGTCCTCCTGCGTAAGAGATAGACAGTTGGCAGGTGTACTTTGGTAGAAAATAGTTCTCAATGAAACAGCACAGTGATATGTGTGTGGACATGTTATTGAGTTTTCCCAAACACAATTATGAACCAAATGTCATTGAGCCTCATTGAACGTGGATGAGTAGACATTTCAAAAAGGGCTGCAAGTAACCATCATTATTATTAATTAACCTCTTCAAAATAGTGAAAAATGACGATCACATTTCCTCCATAACCAAAGATGATATTTTGAAACATCAAACTGTTGGCAGAATACCCGTATTCGCTAGGCCGACTATGTCTATTAATCTCTTTATCAAACCTTTAATCTCTGACGATGGTTAAAATGACAAACATCACCCGCAGCAGATTATGTCAGCCTTAGCTAATTGACGTTAATTCCGTAACAGCTAAAATGAAACTCGTGGTTGTTTTGTGGTTAATATGCTCTCTACAAGAAAGTGTGCACTTGTGAGAGAAAAGAGACATCGGTTAGTACCACCACTCTGAAGGTCAATTCATGGTTTCTGCATCTGTGAGACTTTCTTATGGAAGACGGAACCTGCCAAAATAAAAAAAAATCAATCAATCAATAAATAAATGACCTGATAAATAAATAATTAAAATGTTAAATGTTCCAAAAATGATATCAAAAATATATGTAGCCATTAATTAATTGATAAAATTTGACATAAATTGATGTTTTGATTTTAATTTGCTTCTTTATTTATTATCTTTGTATTAATTCCCTTATTTATTTACTCTTCTGTTTAATTTTTCTTTCATTTATTTATGTATTTATTTTTATTATTTCTAAATGTATTAATTTATTTTTTATTTATCTATTTTTGCATTTTGTTTTTTTATATAATTATGAAATAAGTTTGGGGAAATTTATGTCACATTTTTATCAATTAATTAATGGCTACATTTATTTTTAATATTATTTTTGCTACATTTACTACATATTTATTTATTTATTTATTGAGTCATTTATTTATTCATTGATTTATTTTTTTATTTTGGCAGGTACCTTCCTCCATACTCTCTCATGTTGTTCAGCTAAATACAGCAAACAAGTGTCAGGAGGTCGCCATCAGGAGCCCCTTTTACACACGAATTCTGCAATAGTGCTGTAAAGAAGACCCTCCATAACGCCGCCTCAGTGTGTGATTTTTAGATAGTATGCTGGCATTGCGGAAGAAAAAGAGTGTCTAGTGTGTGTGTGTGTGTGCCGGCTGTCCCTTTTACACAGATGTGGATTCAGCTTTGTTACTACCTCCGCCGCCGGTTATTACCAAAAGGCTTTGAAACATTTTCCCATGTTAAAAGTTTACAACATCAAAACCCCACTGACCCTGAAAATCCTTTTGTTGTTTCCCTCCTTGACATGAAATTAAAGTGAAAACATACAACCAAGAGAAACGCAATTTCTCCCAACACGGGGAAACTGCTCGTCTAAAGTAGAGCACGTCTGAATGACTGCCGTGTCAAAGCTCTCGGTGATAAAGACGAGCAAAACCCACACTTATTTATATGTAAATGTTACAGTTTTTCAGGAATTGCAGGAATAATTTGCAGCGTATCATTGGATCTGGTTATTATTCTGTCTCGCGAACACTTTCTAAAGGCGGCTCTCATTCTGCCAGGTGTGAGGGAAGGTGAATGCTCCAATCAGTGCAGATAGGGAACCACTTTCCTCTCGCAGCACTCGTACTGATCCGTCCCACCACTTCAAGTTCTGTTGGAAAAACTAGGAAGGAAGGAAGGGAGAGAAAGGGAAGGAAACTCCACCACTGAGCACCTCATTAAAACCGGGACGAGCTCAGGAATACTTGAACCGAGAGAGAGAGAGTGATACAGAGCGATGTGAAGAGTGTGAGGTCTGTGGGGATTTAGGATATAGGAAATATAAGAGTAAGCTGTTATAGGGGGGATTGGGCTGCTCCTACTTATGTGGAGAGCAGTAGTTCATCACTAGTTCATGTGCTTTTTAAACCTAGGGTCCTTTGAATCGGGGCAGATCAGCTTTGAAGTTGCTGCTTTCACACATTAAAGGTCCTGCTCTGTTTTAAACTCTTGTTCTGTTGTCCCTTTGCATTCTGCAAAGGTGCACATCCAGTGCCAGCCCCCCCATTGCAAATGATCAGCATTGTAGTAAAGAATCTGTGGGTTTACCTCGTTTTATGTTGCCCGTAGTACAGTGTTGAAGGGCAATAGCAGCGAGAGTGTAACAGTCTGTAACACATCAATGGTTTCAGACTGAGCCCGGTGACCTTGAGACCTAAATGTGTCTGATAAATATGTTTGATGCGCGCTCATGTTCTGCCAGTAGTAGTAGAACATTGTAGAATATTGCTACAGATCCTCGTTCGTCATGCAAAGGAGTCATTACCTGCTTGAAACTCAACAAAGCTTCAAGGACGGACCCACCATAGTGCCACACCTGTGCCACCTTTAACTGATTCAGCTGTCACGAGGAACGATACAGTTCAGTTCATCTTTATTGTCCCTCGAGGGTGAAATTTGGTTTATATAAGAGGGCAAATATGCAAACACAGCATACAAGAGGACATCGGACATTAATCACAACAGTTACAGCAAACAACCAAGTACAAAAAAAAAGATGTTTGTCCGTAAAAAGGGTCAAATCGTTCCTTCCCAAAGCAATAACTCTCTACAACACCTCACCTCTGTCTAACAGAGACCTCTCAAAACTCTCATCTTCATAGTTTATGTCTCAACCATACTCCACTGTGTTGCTCCTTCAGTTACCTAGCACATGGTGAATTTGCACGTCTTTATACTCCCACAAAATAAATAAATCACGATACAGGCTAGGCCTATATTTATTTATGTTTTCTCTATAATTTCATTTAAAACTGTTATGCTCATTTTGCACTCAAATTCTTAAAAATTAGAAAATACTTTTCATTTGTCCAGTATTTAAAGCAACAGTAGGCAGTATATTTTTGGCATTATTGGGCAAAACATTCTATAATAACCTTTTAGCATATTGTAATTCAAGTGTTCTGAGAGAAAACTAAACTTCTGCACCTCCTCATGGCTCATTTCAGAGAGCGTTCCTATTGGCTGTTCTATCAACGGAGGCAGCTGTCAATCACTCGCAAACTCCAATCAAACGGTGAAATTAGGCGGCGCTGATCAAATATGAATCAATATTCTGTTTCTGTAATGCCTATTTCTCTCCTCAAATGTTTTCCGAAACATCTTGTAGTGTACTGTTTAGCTGTAAAATGAGAAAGTTTGCTCTGGCTGGTGGGCGGTGCTTGGTATTTCCTCAACTGATCTCAACATGACTGCTGGGTAACAAACTTTCTCATTTCCTTCCTCCTCAGTAAAAGCACAGCTCCCTATTTCACTGAAATTGCCTCAAACCTCTTGTACATTTGTAATTTACATTGTTTAATACCGCAGACATAAAGTGAACAACATACAGTATAGACTTTATCATGCATTTTTTATGATTAAATCTCAGACAGAGACAGAGTGCAGCTTTAACCAGCAAAGTGAATGTGAGTGCCTTGCTCTTTGGAATAGTTAAACAGTCATTTTGCTTATAAATGAGAACGGTGCCTTTGGGGAAACAGCCACAACCTGACGGCACCGCAGCATATTCTGGAAGCATTATTTATACATGTTGATAGCATAAGTGTATAAGTATGGAGGGAAGTATTGATTTGTGTGGTGCTTTTACAGTTTTGATGTGGGCTGCAGTGATGTAATGGAATCTTAAGAACAATAGAAATGCTTGCCAAAATAATGAAACTAAAAGACGTAAAAGAGCTGCCATGTGCAAGGTTGATAATGATGAGTGCTTACGCTTTAGTCAAAGGCAGTGCAGAATATAAATTCTTAAGCAGTTCTAACCTGGATTTAAAGGTTGTCAAAGTTGGGACAGGTCTTATCTATTATGTAGGTTTGTTCCAGCTCGGTGGTGCAGAGTCACTAAATGCTGCTTCTCCATGTTGTGGAGTGGTTTGGACTCAAGGAGCAGTTTGCAGATGGCTACCTGGTGACCTGAGAGGTCAGCAGGGGTATATGGTAGCATTGATAGATTTATAGACAAGCAGTAATTTAAACTGTATTCTATCTAGAGTTGTTCCAATACTGATACCAGTATCGCAAAATGCCTCTGATACAGCTTAGAATGCTGGATCAAGTATCGGTGAGTACACAAGTCTATGCACTGATCCGATATCACGTTATCATATAATTTATCAGCTCATTTATGCTACATAGGAACAACAACAACAAGTGTCACTCACAACCTGATTCGTACATCCCGCCCGATCGGTACTGCACATGTGCAACTCTCAACGGAGATGAGAAAAAAGCGAGATGACTAGTTGTAGCCCTAGATTGTAGTCGACAGAGTATGGTAGATTTGAGTGTCGTCTGCATAGTTATGATAGTGTGATAGTGTTTTTTTTTTTTTTGGGGTCTTATTTCTCCCAGTGGAAGCATCTAACTTCCACTTCCGAACTACATCCAGTTTTCAAAATAAGGTGTTAACAAAATGAACTGTATGTACAAAATACATATATGGAAATATGATTGATTGGATTATATTCACCAGTAGTTTAAAGCATTACATGTCCCTTATAAATTAAAAGAAAATACCGTTAATTTGAGAGGGAAATGTATTAATAAGTAATGCCTGACAATGACTGATATATTTGACTTCAGGATATCTCTGACTACATACATGCTGAAAATCAAACATTTGTAATGTAATAATTTAGATATTTTCCAAAGTAAAAGTCCCTAGATGTGTATGATTCAACTTTTTCCCATGGTCTAGTGTTAAAAAAGTTAACAAAAATCGCAATAAATCATAATATCGAATCGTCCCAGCCCGACTGTCTCGTAGTATTGTATGGTCAATCATGTCAAAGGCAGGACAATGATCCAGTAGGACTAGAGACTAGACTATTTAGCCTGAATCTTCATCATTCAGGACCTTAATGAGGACAGTCTCAGCGCTGCTCTCATTAATCCAGATAGTAAGCCAAATCATCCTGAAATCATGACCTCTTCGAGTCATGAGTCTCTCTGCTTTACTCTGACTCGACATGTTTATGACTTTTAGATATATTGCCTTTTAGTATTCATGCACAATGGTGATGTATTATTCATGAAGATAACTCAAATCCTGAAGTTTTTGTCGGTACGAACAGAATCCACTAAAAGCAAAGTTAGACTTTTTATAAACCTCATTTAAATATCTTTAAATATCTATTTCAAAACATCAAATATAAAGACACACATACAGTACACAAAAAAAGAAAAGTTCTGAAAGACTTGGATAGATTGTGATTGGACCGGACAGGAGAGGTAGATCTCGCTGCGACTGTTGTCATTCTACCGGCCCCTTGGCTCACGCTTCAGAAGACGGAGATCACAAAAATGAGTTCCTACTTTGTGCAGGATTTTTCTTTTAATGAGGCTGTTGGCTGCATTAGAAGTGAGTGTCCTCAATGCCCAGTGAGAAGGAAGCGGCTACGCTGGCCTACACTGCCAACTTTCAGTTCTTGATGTTTATACTGGAGGAGTTTTCTGAATACATTTGAACAAGTTTCTCAGAGTTTACAATCTCAGTTTTTGGGGGAAAACTTACTCCTTGTCTCTCCATCTAACTTTATCTCCGTGTTGCCGTCCTACGAGCTTTCCACAACCATTCCCAATTCCACAGAAAGTCCCCAAAGTGGGTTAAAGCAAAAAAAGGATAGAAGAATTATCCATTCACATTCAATCTGGCAGTGGATTGCAGGGAAAGCATATGCTGTGCCATCTCAGTTCTCTGTAGCTCCACACTGGGCATTAACCCCGGGGGGGAACGAAGAAGAAGGAAAAGAAGAAGGGGATTCAGCACTTGAATAGGACCGGGCATGCATGATATTAAACAGTAAAAGCAGAGGCAATGCAAACAGGCCGGAGCTGTCATTACAGGCGTGGTCTGTTGTCACAGACAGCAGAAGGATAGATTGTAATAGGCCAAATAGAGGTGGGTTTAAATCCGATAACACGAAGCAGCTGATTGCCCCCCTCCATTGAAATTACCCACTTTATCTCTTCCCTATTTTGTCTCCCTAGAGAGCCCTCTCCACTCCCACTATAAAGTGAATCCACACAGTCATTTCTCAAGAAGATAAAGTATTTGCTGTGTATTATTCCTCCTTTTCTCTGCCCACCCCTCTTCTTCCCCCCCGTCCTCCCTCCCTCTCTCTATCTTTCAGCCGCTGGAGTAGATATTTGCCGCTGTCAGATATAGATCACGCCTCTCATTGTTTTTCCCCCAGCACCCTGCAGTGATAGCTCGCCGGGCGAGTGCCGTGTGTTTGAGCGTGACTCCGCCGGCTTTCTCTCTTGATGCCGGCTGAGAGTCCCTCAAGGTCCGCAGAGGAAAAGAGAGTAAATAAAAAGAAAAAGAAATAAGATGAGTGCGTGGAGAAGGACGGGGCGTTGAATGACTTCACAAAGAGGGAGTGTAAAACAAGGACATTGTTTGGACAGGATGTGTTCATACTTTAAATGTGTGTTGAAAGTGAGAGAATACCTTAGGGCTGTCAAAACTGGCCAAAAATGACATTTGAATATTCCTTCCTAAGAAAGACATAGGTTCGAACTTTTTTATTTTGCGCATTATGTTACGAGCGATAGCAACGTAATCAGTTTGATTGCGTTGTTTTCTATTGGAATGTCTTAACTGGCCGTTGAGCTGAGTCTTTGTCGGACGCCCCGTTTCTATTTATTCCTGTCGCTCGCTTTGAAAGCACCGCAATGAGTAACGAGTAATGGCTGATTCATGAAGTTTAAATAAACCAAATAAGGCGGCAGCTGGTTGGAGGAAGCTGAAAGTTTCCTACTTGCTGTTGCCTATATCGAATGTAGTTGCTGCTCCGATTCTCCGGCCAATCTCACGTTCCATTGTCCTCTCACTCGCGAACAAGACCCCAAGGTACGAGGGGGCAAATGCTTGTGTTCTAAATATTGACCGAAACTTATGCTTATAGTGCGGTAGCATTAGATTAGTGTCTGTATGATGAATTTGCTGCTACGGGCGTTAATTGATTAAGTGAAATGACGCAATGCACTCCACTCTTGTTATTGTACATCCCATTTCATCTTTTGGGGTTGGTAAAACTCCAGGAATTTCACTTGTATCGTGGAATATTCTCCGCTGAAACCAGTTTAATTTTCGCAGTATGTTGTATCTCGTGTTATCAGAGGGCTGGGTATCAAAATTATATAACATATAGCATGTTTCCTACAATACAGTTATAGTACAAAGTTCCCAAAATGCAGTTTAAAATTGAAAATAATGTTTTACATTAGTCTTTATCTGATCAGGGAATAAGTACATGGACATGGAGTTCTGTCAGTATTTAGTTTTTTACTGAGGTAGTCAAACAATTACTAACAACTGTACAATATCATATCAGAGATGGAAAAGAGTGAATGGTCCATGTTCACGCTAAGCAAAAAAGGGCAATATTAAAGGGTTGGTTCACCCAGCTTACATGTGGTATCTAGCCATGTAGATGGGTTTTATTTGTCCAGATGTTGTGTTACTTCCTCTGAGATCTGAGCCTTAACCTTAGCCTTATATGAAAGTTAAAAAAACGTTTTGACAGTAAGTTGTTGGTTATCCAGAGTATCTTAAAATGTAATTTTACGCTGCCACAGGCAGGTGAATTTTGTGGTTGTGTTGTGGGTAATTTGGTGAAACAATGCTTCCCTGCCAAAACTGATAAGACTTTCAGTGTAAGAGGAAAGTTTTTAATGTGCTCCAGTCAGTCACATCTGGTGTGGCGAGGCTGTCGGAGCACAGCAGTCCTACCTGCAGCTGCTCTGTTAGCCCGTTTCATGCTTCCTAAAAGCAAACGTTACAGTTAACAATCAACAATGTCTAGGGCCATTCAGTCAGTACAAAGCAGTGATGGGAAGTGTAGCTTAGGATGCTTGCTTCCCAGACTTCTTCATGCTGTTTATGATTACTTTTACGAGCCGCAACAACGACGCCGGTGTTGTTTTCACCTTGTGAGTCCGTGTGTGAGTCATCTTGACAAATTGTAGTCCTGGAGATGCCGACTGTAGCAGGAAATACCACAGAGGAGGTTTGGAGTACTTCGCCAGGTATTTATATTGGTGGTCACAAGGAGGGCAAAAGGGGCCACTTTACGCGAAGTTAACCCACAAGTTGGGAAACTCTCGCAAAATGGTTGAGGTCAGGCATTGACCTTGAATGGTTAAGGTTAGGATAGGAGAAAAAAAACAAGAGTTTTTGCACGTTTTTGCAACTTCTAACCTTCTAGACACGACCACTTTACGCCCCTGGCCCGATTTGGCATCACAAAACTTTACAGGTGTGTAGTTGAGATCAAAAAGAAGGCAGCGTTTGAAGATGGGTGTGGTCCGAGCCATTGGCCCGTCCACTTTACATCCCTGGTCCAATTTGACGTTGCGGCTGGTTTGATCCCATCACAAGATGGTCTCTAGTATTTACTTGTTTTTCTAAGGCTAGCGCTGCAGGTAATCACCTCCGCTGTTGGTTCAAGCTTTACAAGCACAAACCTTGTTTGTTGTTACCTGGACAACATAATGTTATACCTTGCAAACATTAGCATGTGGCTGTAATTGAACTATATTTAGCCTATTTATAGCCAAATCAATGCAGTTTGGGCCTTTTGAAATGTAAATGACTTCCACCTAATTTTGTGTTCTCTAATCCTTGTCCACTATTAAGCTTCCAAGTAACATAGAGAGCCTGGATGCAACGGATTTTGCGCTTAAGCATTTTAGAATTAGGGATAATCACATGGACTGAATTCCCATAGAATAAACAGCAGGCGAAAACGCCAGCCAGAAAAAACCCAGCTGAAACAATGTGAAAGCTTTAGTACAGAAATAAAGGCTTTCTTTTTTTTTCTCAGAGCATTTCACTCTTGTGTGGAGTTATTAGAAGTTTCCCAATGTTCTCATGGGTCACTGAGCTGTCTAATCTACTGTAGGTGGAGAAAATGAGTCGCAACCCTCGCAGCAATTAAAGGTGGATTTCACAATTAAGCATCAAGAACGCGCTGCGACTGTCTTTGCAGCGGTGACGGCACATTTCTCCGCTGCCCTTCCCCTTCATTTCACACATTTGCTAATGTTTTTATATGTTCTTTTATAATGACCTATTGTTTCCTTTCCATAAGTCATGTTTTTATCTATAAGCTGTTTTTATGCTCCTGTAATTACCCACTTCGCTCATGGGGAATTTAATTTCATCTCATTTACAGGAACTTACATTTTTCCACCTTTTGAGCTGAAAACATTTTCTCCAGTGTACAAATTAAGCAGACAAAAGACAAAACACTTTATCACCAAGTGATTCATTATGTGTTGTATTTAGATGTGCTTTCTGAAAACATGGATTATTTCCACCGTCTTTCCAAAAATGGTAAAAAGCCATTTAAAATAATCTCATGTAACTGCATAGAAGAGAAGTAGCATACAGAAAGTAAATCCCTCATAATGAATAAAGACCCAAGGTGTCCTATTATCTCAATTACTGGCTGCCATTGGCTGCCAATTTGCAGCATTTCCTTATAATTTTATTCATGATCCTTGATGGATCTTCATTTTGGCACAGCAGGCACAAATTACCTGATGCAGAAGAAGAAAGTGTTTGTCATTTTTTTTTAAATAGTTCAGTGTAGAAAGCCGCAGGGGAAACTGGGACAGACAGGTTGATGGCATGCCATTAAAAGTCCTGGTCTGGCCTTGAAGCTGAGACATTTACATAGTGTGCATCCCGGCCCAGTAATCCAAAAGGACGGCTTAAAGCTTAACTGATTTAGTCTTTAGTTCGGGAACCTGCGAGAGACAGAATTGTCAAAAGAGGCAGACAGTGGCACCAGGTTTTTTAAGCTGATGCATATCGTCTGATATTCATTTTTTAGCATAATATTAAGGATGCACCGATCTGACTTTTTCAGCCCCGATAGCGATACCTGGGCTTTGGGTAACGGCCGATACAGAGTACCGATCCGATACCAGTGTTTAATTGATAAGCTGTATGCCTCACTGTGTGAACGTGACTGGGATCATTCTTTTGTGTTAAGGCCCTGACACACCGAACCGACGGCTGTCGGACAGTTTGGGGCCGTCGGTGAGCGTCCGTCGGCCTAATTTTTGCGGTGTGTCCGGTGTTGGAGGTTTTTCGGCAGATTCAGCATGTTGAATTGCCGGTGGAGCTCATCGGTGAGACAAATCACTCTGTCTGGGTTGCTATGAAGCGGAGCCTAGTGGTCGTAAAATGTAAATGCATAGCGAATCCGTCTGGATATGTGAGGCTGATGCTGCTTGCACATAGATATCATGACGGGGAAAGGAACGTTTTTTTTCTCTGAATGAAAAACCGACAGCTTCACGGGGAAAGCACCTGTGGGTGAAGCCGCCCTTGTCAAGTGTATTGATTGCCGACCGGCTCCTCCGGAACCCGTCTCCCTCCACGCCGTCACCGGATGAGAGAGAGCGAGTAGTCCAGTGCGCCGTTCGTCTGCATGCACGCCATGGATGCGTGCCCGCGCTGCAGAGGGCAGAGCTGGCAAGCTGGCGCATGTCTGGAGAGTGAGCCGGAGTAACGTTTAACATTTCTTTACTAATACAAGTGCTATAAAACACTTTCATATCACGTTTGTCATCCTTAAATACAAGGTGCAAATCCTTAGTATCGATACAATCGCCCCCATCTGAGCATCTCCTCCCACAGCTTGAGAACTACCTTTACAAAGGTGCACCATAATTATCTCGCCAGCCAATCAGAGCAGACTTGGCTTTTTTCAGGAGGGGGTCTTAAAGAGACAGGCGCTAAAACAAAGCGTTTTCATACAGGTATATTCAGACAGACAGGATTAGGAAAATAATGTGTTTTTTTTACATTAAATCATGTAAACACGTTCTAGTAGGAACCCAAGTTCAGAATGAGTGTAAAATAGCAAAGACATCCCCCCCAGTGGCACAATTTCTTTAATGACTCCCCAAAGTCCAATGTGGATTACATCATGTAGAACAATTTGTCAGAGCCCTCCGGTTTTGTCAGTGTTGACTTTAAACTGGCTTCAGAGCTCATGCTCCACAATAAATGTGTTTTTTAAATTCAGCAAATTGGGCTGCTGTTCTTTAGGGAGCTGTGAGAGGCTGAGCTTCAACTCTTAACCCTTTTTCCATCGTGCAATTTTCAGTTTATGGAGCTACCAACTTGTAGAAGAGCTGAAAAAAAACTCAGCGTATGGAGTATAACACCTTCTTAAACATAAATTGATTTTCTTTGGACCCGGGGGCAGCCGTTTTGGAAGACATGCTGAACTGCTTCTCTCAAACTTTGTCCAACTCATCAGTCTCCTTCTGCCTCAGAGTGGTTGGAGAGGTCAGAACGCTGTGAAACTTTGAAGTCCGCTCGTTGCTCTGCAGCCTCCGCCTTTTCCACACGAGCAGACGTAGAACTACCCGGCAGTGCTAACAGAGCTGTAATAGGGAGACAAGACGGAGAGGAACAAGACATGAAAGGAAGCGTTTAAAAGATCATTTACCATAGAGAGCTCTATCTCTGTCTCCGACGGTGAACAGATGCCCTGCGGTTGGCGTTTGAGCAGGCGGATAAGACGGTGTATCCAATGAGCTCTCTGCTAAACTGGGGAATGAGGTTTAGGTTTTTTGGTTAGAGGAGCGGCCCCCCTCATCCCTTTTGCCTTTCCTTATCCTCTTCCATCCATCCATCCATCCATTCATCCATCCATCCACCGCCGCTTCATTCTTCCCCTGCAGAATGGGGGGGATCGGCTTACCCGGCACACATGCACCACCTGACAGACGCACTCGCACACGCTGTCACACAAAGTGATTTTCTAATTGAAAAGCTTCACAAGAGACTGTGGGACTGTTGCAGCCAGGAGAAGCGGAGCAAAGAACAGCAGTGATTTGTTGACTCAGAGGTTGGGTATCGCATCTGCCTGGTGTTTATTAAGCGCCCCAAAGCCTCGCTGAGCCGCAGTCGATCATTCAGCGGGAGCGGGCGTGATGGAGAGCCTCATCCCCTCCAACCTCTAATGCCTCTGCTGAAGCTATTAGGCAGCCTTAATGTTTTCTGCAGAGAGGACGCCATAATGACGGAGAGTCCAGACCAATGTGTCATCTGTTGATTTTGGCAGTGAATTAATATCAAATACAGATGGTCATATTTTTCTGGGCCACGTCTTGGGCACTACCACACATTTACATGATCAGGTGACATGTACTGTGTCCTTTCACGACAGGTGAAAAGAGATTTGTGGAACAACCACTGTAAGGATCTATAGCATAGACCACTGTATCTGAACAAAGCTCCATTATTCTCTGGTCTCAGATCAATACTATACTGTATGTCTGCCATTATAGTTCTTCTTTTATAAGCTCAAAGTGAACACTGCAATCACCATCATTTGCCATATGAAGGCAGAGGAATGCATTAGTCTCCGAGCTATACGCAGAGGTGGGGGTGTGGGGGAGGAGAGCGGAGCTACAAATGTTGAATTTCCATTAAATTGTAGGACGTCGAAGCTTCATTCATAACGCTGACATTCAAATTCTAATGCTGCGCAGCTCCTTTTTTTTTTAATGCATGTCTATTCATTCTGTTTAAACCCAGTATTTCTGCACACTTGCAGATGAAGATTAGGCGACACTAATCAGTGTTTTCCTCTACATTCATTCTGCAGCGGTGCACCGCGATCATTAACATCCTCTGCTGTCGGGTTGCGCCGAGTGTCGGGTTGACTTCATTAAACACGTAACATATGCGGACTGTTTGCGGAGCACACACACGGCCGCTCTGAGCAGAGTGAAGATAACGTCGTCGGTGCCGGTTACAAACAGGATTGGTAGTTGAATAGTATTATACTATTTGTAGAATTAGATTTCCGTGGTGGCTGTGTAGGATTGTTTCCGAACTTGTGTGATCCAAACATTTCCAATAAGTCCAGAGCGTTGTCAAATCCAGAAGTAAAAATGTATTGAAAAAAAGACAGATAAAACTTAGCCCGCTACAACCTAAAAATCGCAAATTGCATTAATGCGTTAAAGAAATGAGTGGCGTTAAAACAAATTTGCGTTAACACTTTATTATTGCGTTAAATTTGGCAGCCCTACTTATTTCATTTGACTTACGGTTAAAAACCCAAAGATATTGAGTTCACAGTGGTAGAAAGGCTCCAAATCTCCCCATTGGAGAAGCTGCAACCAGAGAATAATTTGCGTTTTTGATTATCAAACTGGTTGACTAATGGTTTCAGTACTTATGTGGAACAAGATCCTGCAAGTGAACTGGCTGTCAGAACTCAACTATAAGTGCTAAAGTAGGAGCCTCATACTTTTGTCAAATATACAGGATAGTATTATAGAGATTCACTCCAAATCCAGGACTGACAAGGTGATGAAGTAAATAACAACAGAACTATCAAATTGATTTTTCCCCCTTCCTCTCTCTCAAACAAAAAAGCATGGAAAAAATATCTAGATGTAGAACAATTTTGATTGAATGAGCAGTTGGCAGGCGGAGGCTCATCTCTGTGACTAAGTCAACACCTTCAGTCGCTGCTTCATGATAAAAGCGTCCCAGTTGTTTGCCAGTGGAGAGATTTTATTGTGAAGTAGTAGTAGGACTTGTTGAGTAAAGAGTCGCTGTGTTAGTAGCAGTAGTACCAACACAACAAAGGACATCATCCCAGCTCTACACCAAAGGAGAGTCAGGCACCATGTATCTGCTTCATACTGAACATATGAAACTGTTAAAAGCTACTGAAAGCATAGTTTGTCTTTTGAAAATGGCTGCATCTTTCGACACATGGTGGCTGAGGAGAGGCACCGGCCCTGCTCTTTTGCTATCGGCGCTGATCGGCGTGGTTGCCTCCTGATGTGGGGATGCAGCGGAAATGCAAATGATCACAGCATGGACAACATGTGCAGGACCGTGCCAGAGGGGAGAAAAAAAGATTGAGATCAACATCTCAAGCAGCTGCATACGTCCGCTTCCTTCCATTCCACTCTGCTCAACTCATTATTTTGCTTGCCCCCTTTTTCTGAAATCCTCAAATGTCACATAAATGTTTCCCTGTCTGCAGCAATTCCAGGCCCAAGTGCTGCTGACATTTTATGGATTCCTTTCAGTGTTATCAGCGATTAATGGTGACCTTTGCTTGGGGGGGGTAACGCATTTGATCTTCCCCCAACCCGAAGAAACAAGGCTATCAGCGTTTGATTTCAAAGTGGAGTTGCTTTTTTGATATCGAGCACATACCAGCAGATTCTACGGCTTACCCCATTCCCTTTGTGGAGGTGTTATTTAGCTATGCAGAATGCACAATAGCACACTTGACAATGAGAGAGCTTAATGGATTACTGTACCAACAGAGAGAGTGACGAGTGCCTTTCAGGGCCCTGTGGGAGTTCGATGCTTTTTAGGAGCATATGTGACAAGAACATGGCGGAGGCCTGTGGTGACTTGTGAGGCGCCCTTGCTGGGCACAATTGATAACACAGTGTGATGGACTTTCCCAGTGGGCTCTTAGCCCAGTTAGACGCTAGCTTAAAGGGTGAATGGCTAAGAGAGGCTCTTCCTCAGCAGGGAGTTTGGTAGTGTGTTCTCAGATTTGGCACCATTGACTCTCAGTGGCACTTGAATTGTGTGAAATGCAGAAATATTCTACCAATATTTCTGAGTCATTAAGCATAAAGCAGCTTCTGTGAGACTTTGTAATTCATAAAACAAGGAAATACTCTAGTATCGATAAAGGGTCATTTTCAGGACGAGGGGAGACTATTTCTCTGCTGTCGGGTTCCTGACTCATTTTAAAAAAGGCCGAGAGAAAAAGAGAGATTGCCTAATCTCCAAAGGTCTTTAGACCGCTACGGAAACGCAGACAAAAGTGGGCTGAAGGAACCTTTTAGTTCCTCAAAGAGTAGTCCCAATACTAGAATTACCAGGAACTCCTTGGTGGAAACGCTGCTCAAGGCCCTGACACACCAAACCAACGGTCGCCTGTTGAACAGTTTGGGGCCGCCGGTGAGCGTCTGTCGGCCCGCACTGTCAGCTCTAGTCTGCCCGTGTCTGAGGTTTTCTGGCCGATTCAGCATGATGAATCGGCAGCGGCGCCCATCAATGAGAGAAATCACTCTGAATGGCTGTTCAACGTAAGCATTCAGTGCATGACTAATCGGAATCTGATTCTTTTGAGACTGCACTCTGTGTTTTGTCACCTCAGCCTGCTGGTGTGAGCATTCTGCTGAATGTCCAAGTGTAAATGTGAGAAATTATTGGACGCACCTTAAATGAGACTGAGTCTAGACACTGAGGTTGGCAACATGCCTGGACTCGCTAAACTATAATGCTATCGGGGCCAGAAAACTTGGGACATCCCTAGTTGTAAACAACCTAATATTTAAAGGACCAGTGTGTAACAATAAGGGGGATCTATTGGTAGAATTGGAATATAATATTAATAAAGTATGTTTTCTTTAGTGTATAATCACCTGATAATAAGAATCGTTATGTTTTCGTTACCTTAGAATGAGCCGGGTCCTCTCCACGGAGTCCGCCATGTTTCAACGGTAGTCCAGAACAGACAAACCAAACACTGTTAACTTTTCCTGATTTGGCCGGAGTCGATAACATTACTCGCTGCCGTCGCCGCTGCTCTCTCTCTCTTGCTTCACCACTCACTTCCCACGTCCACACACACACACTGGCTCTGCTCCAAATGGTTCTAGAGAGGGTCACTCATGTTTTTGCGTCGGCCACCGTAGCTCTCCAACACGCTTGGCACACGGGAGAGGCTTCAGTTGGTTGCAATCTCCGCAACTCACCACTAGATACCGCCAGATCTTACACACTGGACCAAAGAAAATCAAAGAATACATTCAAAGAACTAAAGCTGTTTGCTCTGCTTTTCAGCTAAATTAATGTCATTTCCTTTTATTAACAAAGAAAGAATGAGGAGATAATAAAATGTTTCATAAAAGATTTGATTTTGAGCTTAACAAATTGGAGTACTTTACCCATGTGGAACTGGGTTATGTACAATATTTAAGGATGATAAATCTAATAAAACTAATATTTAATCTAATAAACCAAAATAAATAGTATCATCTGTCTGATCGACACATTCTTTGCACATACAGAATAATGTACCTTATGATACGTCATCCCTTCTTCCATCATGTTCCTGACGCCCCACTACAATATCTCTCAGGTACCCAACAGACTGAGCTACATAGTTCATGTGACCATTAGTGTCATGCAGACTGAAGATCATCTCCATGTTTCCGTGTCTGGCTCCTCATTACCCGCTATAGGCGGGTTGATTGGGTCCTATGTGGCAGCCAAAAGTTGGAGATGGGAGGATGCATTGTTCCAGGGAGGGACAATTAGGACATACACATGCTGCTGCTGTCCTCATGCCGTCGGGTTAATAACCACGTCTGTAGTCCCTCGCTGATTATTGATTCTCTGTATTGGCTTTGGGCGCGTAAATGTTCTCATTTCCCAGACGTCTTTCTGTCGGCTGTTGGTTTAAAACCCTTCTCTCTTATTCATTGGTAAACATGGAAATGGAGATCATTACAAAACCATGTCTTCCTGTCTTCTTTTGTGCTTGGCCAACGGTGTGTTCTTGTGTGTGTGTGTTTGATCCGAATGTCTGATAAACCGCAGACTGAGGTCTTTATAAGTCCATTACACAGTTATTGCATCTTGTTCTGTCTTCCTGATGATATCAGCTAAATGTTTCCCAGAGTTAAAATGAAAGTTCTAAAAACCGATTCTGTTCATTACCATTCTGCTAACATAAAACGGTGATGTTTCCAATGCTATCTGTGATCGAATGTATAGCTGGCCCGGGCCGACGCGTATGAATCACTCTCTTTTAAATTCACCGTCCCGAGAAGTGTTTTTGTCAAGTTGAAGTGGGCTCATGATTCATCTGAGCTAATCTAGTCATCCTGTTGAGATCCTTGCTCAGTGGAAATGGGAGCCATTATTTCCACAGAACTGCATTTGGTGCATTGACTCAAATCAAGCCAGTAAAGACAAATGCTGAAATAGAACCGGAGAAAAGAATTGCTTTCCAATGATAGTGGCATATTTACCAGCTGCAACAGCAACGCTGGTTTTTGTTTTCACCTTGTGAGTCTGTGTGTGAGTCAACATCCTGGAGACGCCGACTGTAGCAGGAACTACCACAGAAGAGGTTTGGACTACTTTGCCAGATGTTTATATTTCCACCCAATTCGACTGTTATCGGACTATTAAAAAGCTGTTATTGGTTGCTATAAGCACCATAGATGTGGGTCAGTAGGGGCCTACTACGATAACTATGTTGTAACAGCGAAAGTGAAACTTAAAAGCAACACGATCTTTCCAGATATTCCTGTGGTGTGAGGTATGTTAAGAGTATTTTTTACATCCCCCGATCGGCTCTGAAGTCCATCCTGGTCGCACCGGTTTCAAATCGTAAATATTAAACATGTTCAGTATTTACGATGGGTAATGCTGTTGTGTGTGGGGAACCCCGAGGACAGCCGATGACGCAGTCACGTGGGAAAGAACGATAGCCAATAGAGAACCAAGCTGACTGAGAAAGGAAGTATAACCACCGTCGTCATAGCGGCCGCGGCTCATGCATGATGCGAAACGTGAAGTATAAAGTAGTAGTAAGATGGACCTCAGAAATGGAGGACCAACTTGTTGATTTGTATTTATTTAACGCGTCTCCATGACTTCATCCATTATTTTTCTATGTGAATTTTCAGCACAAAGTAGTGCAAAAACTAACATCACTAATTCTTCCTGCCAGTCGTCCACGGTTAGTGTTTGTTTACCCTAAAGTCACGTTTGTTTGCGAGAGATTTTGTGAGATTTCCGTTTCTTTTCTTGTTGTTCATGAATGAATCTGTTAGTGTGTGGTCTTCTGTTTTGGCCAAATCGTTGCTCTCCACACACTACAGGAACAAAACTGTTAAATTTAACAGAACATGTCGTTATGTGTCGACACTCACATTTTACACATCTGTTAAGATTTGAAAAATCTTTCAGTGGTTAGCCAGCCTTAAAAGAAATAAATTGAAAGCCAGTGTTTCTGCTGGATGTGTAGTTAAGCAACTAACTCGTTCACAATATCAAGTTAAAAGGTGATGATGAATCACAACTGATTTCCTCTGCCCCAAAGTGGCTAAAAACATCAGTTATTTCAGATTTGATTAGTTTTTTGTGATCATTTTTAGCATTTTTTCTTTATTTACATCAGAGTTTTTTCATTTTCCTCTCTCTGTAACAAGATATTATTTCTGTCTTATGACAAGGACATTGGTTAACAGAGGTCATAAGACATGTGATTTGAATGTGAGTCTGTTTGTCTCTGACTGCTCCTACTTCGGAAGCTTTGTTTTCCCAGACATTGCTCCTCTGATCACCTACAGTACTCATCTACTCATCTCGATCTCACTGTATGATGGTCTAAACAGCTGCCTCACTAATGAAATATGTGGCCTTTGCTGTGTGATGATATTACACCCCTGTTCATTTCCACTGAAGCTTAATAAGCCTAATATTATGAGCATAATGAAAGTCTGATGTTAATGGAGGGGCTCTTTATTCCAGGCGAGGTGGGGTGCCTCCTACCTGGGGATTGCAAGAGAAAAAGATCCAAACAGCTACCATGTAATGCCGTGTTTATGATTACTAGTCTTTTTACATTGCACCTGGGTCATAGTGCACGTTTATTGTAACGCTGTTTGCTTCATAGTGACACAACACTGCGCAATAAGTTGACCCTGTTGATTTCACCGCTCTGTCTAACCTCTCATCTGTAAGCGTTTCCCATCTGCGTTGATCTGCCTCTCCTGTAATGTCACAGCCTACAGTCCTGCATCCTATTAATGTCCTTGCTTCTTTGTGTCCTGTAGGGCTGCTGGGGGGAAGGACAGTGACGGCACAGTGGCTGTCTCAAAGCCGAAGCAAGAGGGAGGCCGCAACCTCGACACAGGTCAGATATCCCATCCACCTTTTTCTCTGATCTCTGTTTCCCCGACGCTGGTCCCTGCCACACGGAAAGCAACTAAACACTACAACTGCCTCGCCTTTGGCCATTGGTTTTAACTGTTTGTGATTACACCGATATATCTGGCTGGTAACAAGAGTAAACTGCTTGTGGCTCCTAGAGCTAGCAGTGCTTATTCCATCTAACAAGATTAAAGTGTTGTACAAAGCCAACAACACAGCCGTTGTTCCCACTGCCAGAGCCTCATCGCTGGTGGGACCTAACATGCAGCGTTGTGGAAAGACCATGGGGACATAGAATTAAAAAAGGGTTCATTCTTACTGTGAAGTGTGTCCAAACATGTGCTTACATAATGAAACATATGTCTAATTATAACATCTCTCAGAACTTCTATGGCCTTGGTAGCTTACATATTTGATTACTTGATGTTATCTGTGGCTGGACCGCAGAGGGTTGGAGTTTTCTCATTGGGCGTTGCTCTTTCAAAATGACAAGGCGGAGAAGAGTACGTTGTTTACGATTTCAGGGGGCGTGTTGGCTTCCCGGCATTTGGAGCTTCGGCGGCAGGTGGAGAGCTACGCACCCAGCAAAAGCGTCTCCTCCTCTGGCCGGTAACAGAGCTTCGCCTCGCTGTTTCCATTCATTTCCTATGGAGAGCAGGAGAAGCAGTCGCCCAGTGCATTGTGGGACTGTTGTGGCGAGTTGGAGAGGGTTAGTGTGTAGAAGGGAACCCGCAAGTTGGGGAAACTCTCATGAGATAGTTAAGGTTAGGCATTGACCTCTAATAGTTAAGGTTAGGAGAGGTTGTCGGGCAGCATAAAGTCACTGTGTGGTTTTATGGATGAATGAAGGATGTGGGTTCTTGTGGTTCTGTACTTGTATCCTGAGTGGACGCTTGACTCTGGGGTATTATTTACTGTATACGAAGGCTTTTTACCGCCCTCATTTTCAGCCCCCAGACCAACTCATCATCCACAACCCCCTCGTTGGTCCACATGCACACACATACTGTACCGTACATACACATGCATGCACGGTGGGAGGACATGCACACTAAAGACTTTGTGCCCTTTCGAAAAGTGATGAGCAGGAAAGCAGTTCCTCAGCAGTGTTGCGCCAGCAGTCAAAAGAGCAGACAGTTTTAACTTAGCACAGCATATTCCAAAAAAGATTAACTACAGGGCATTTAATAGAAGGCCTAGTTTGTAAAACTGTCCTGAACAGGTTCTGTATCAGGTGGAGAAGCGCAGCAGAGTTAGAATAGCACGGTGTTGCGTAGAAGTGCAGTGCAATCCTGAGAGGGATGTGGCATCATGGGAGATCCTGATGAGCTACACAAACCACTCAGACATGCTGGATATAGCCAGTGTTGTGATGAATGTTGCCAATGAGAGCTTTAGGAAACATGAGTGGCGGCAATTAAAGACTTATCTTTTTTAATCTGGTTTTTAATTTAGAGTAATGTTATCGCCTTCGTTTTTAAGCTTTAATCATTGGTTCTTACATCGTTTTATCCCTGGTGTTTATTTTATTTGAATCCGTTCTATTTCACCTGAGGATAAAGCAAAAAATAAAAACGCACGCACACACACAAAGTGCACTAATATAAAGAAAATACGATCATTTTGTTGTGTTGTTATATTTGCTGTCGTCCAGAGACTTCTCTGAATAGCTTCTCCTCCCTGATTGTTGAAAGATCTCAGCAGCATACAGTATGTAGCAGATATGCAGATGAGTGACTGTGGTTGGGTCGGGGTCTGAGGGACTGGTTGGGTCAGGGTCTGAGGGACTGGTTGGGTCAGGACCTGAGAGGCTAACAACTTGTTATGTCAGCGTTATCTGTTATTGTTGACTTGGAAATTGAATGGGCTGGACAGTGCTGTGCTGGACTGATGTCCCTGCTTGGCCTGGTGGTTGCCTTGGCTAGAGAGGACATGTTGGGGTGGGTGTGAAGAGGGTGAGAGGAAAAGAGAGACTGTAGCCAAAGTTTGAAGCGTGACACCCTCAGAGCAGCCGTCAGTCATCGAGGGCCTCTGTTCAACAAGAACGCACTCCAGATAGCAGGACCTGGCTTTCATTCTACTGGGACAGTGACATGACTGAAAAAATAACTGTCAAACGTTATTTAACCTCCTTCACGACAAGCTAGTATGACATGGTTGGTACCAGTGGATTCCTTAGGTTTTCTAGTTTCATATGATACCAGTATCATCACTCTAGCTTTAAAACTGAGCACTGAAGGCTGAGCCGTCGGCGTGTGAATGAGTATTTAGATGAGATCCTGATGGGCAGGTTGACTCCTTGCATGGCGGCATCTGCCATCAGTGTATGAATGTGTGTGTGAATGCTGACATGTAGTGTACGTAAAGCACTTTGAGTGGTTGGAAGACTAGGAAAGAGCTATATAAATGCAAGTCCATTTACTATTAGTCCGGGAAGAGGACCCGCTCCCTATGTAGATATGAAGGGCTCCTTCTGAGGTAATGAAAACACAACAATTCTTAGTTTCAGGTGATTATACACTAAAGAAAATAAACTTATTATATTCAATTTATCCCTCTAAATGCGACACACTGGTCTTTTAAGGTAATGCATTTTTCAGTTTGCAGCAAAGTTTGACACAGGAAGGACAGTGAAATGATTGGACCTGAAAGCGTCTAACTATGGCAGCAGATCGGGCCTCCGTCAGTTCATCCTCATCTTCCTGTTGATGATTCACTGACAGGCTCGGGCCAGCTCCTCCGACGGGCACCGTGTAATTGAGGGTGATCACTGTGGGCGTCTGACTGCCTCTCGTGCATCTTAATGCTTATGATAATGGGAAAGTGGAGCCCTGCTGAGAAACACAACCACACAGAATGATTCACTCTGCTACAGCAGAGTCAAGGTTCGCTAATCAGCATGCTAACAAGTGGACATTGATGCTCGACTGACCGGCGTCAGCATTGGAAGGTCAGCATCAGTGAGGAGTGATCAGAAAGCAATGAGAAAGCCAGGTTGAAGGTTAGAGTTGGTTGGCGACACATTACAAGACTTCTCCTTTACATGATAGCAATATTTTTTTTATATCTTGCCTTCATTCCTCTGGTTGAATTGTCATCACTGCATTTGATCTTTTTGTTGCTACTGGCTTTGAAACAGGTTCTAGTCCGAGCACTGTGGATGTAAAGAGGTAGCAGCAGTTCTTTCTTTTGTTTGTAGGTCAGAGCTCACCAGATTATACCGTTCCTGGGGCAGCTAGAGGTTAAAGGGTTCCAGTTTGGAAGACATGTCATCCGACAATATCTAAATGTGTACTTTTTCTGAAAGGCCAAAGTCAAAGGTGAGGAAAACAGCCTGCCAGCATAGTGGCTGCATCACACTCTCCTCTCTCTGCCTTGGAAGCGTTTTTGATGTCCGTCACTGGCGTGTCTCACGGAACAGATATGTTTCCATTTTATTAAATGTATTGAGCTGATGTAGGCGAGATTGGAGCAAATATGATTAAAAAAAGTTATTTTTATAAAACGCTAAAGTCGCTATATCGTGACAGCAGTACATGAAACAGGTAACCTGAAAAAAATCATGTTCCTCAGTGTCAGAGCTGATCTGAAGTCCGCTGTCCAGCTGCTGTTTATGTGAGCCGGCTGTCAATCATTCGCGAACTCCGACCAAACGGTCAAACTAGGCAGCGCTGATCAAATATGAATCAATATTATGTTACTGTAATGCCTATTTCTCGCTTCAAATGTTTTCAGAATCATCTTGTAGTGCACGGTTTAGCTGTAAAATGAGAAAGTTTGTGACTCCGAAATGTGAAATCTGGTGAAGGAACGCCAAGTTCTGGTCACATGACCAGAGCACAGTCAATAGGAACTCTCTCTCTCTGAATGAAATGACCTGTGATTGGTCAAAGTCTCCCGTCACGCGCTAGATGTTCTAAAGCCTGAAAACAGAGCCATGAGGAGGAGCAGAAGTCTAGTTATCTCTCAGAACACTTGAATTACAATATGCTGAAAGGTTATTATGGAATTTTTACCCAATGATGCTAAAATATACTGCCACTGCCACTTTAATCCACACTGACTCTGACAGAGACCCCCCCTGCGTTTTTTTACGCTTAAAGTCTATATCAGACCGACACTGACTCAAATATCTGGATCAGGTCGTTGCTCAAGGATCCTTTGACAGATATGGCTACATTGGGGGTCTTAACCCCGACCCCATCATCGAGAAGGTGCGACAGAGTCATTAAGCGGACATCTGTTAGGGTAGCATTCACCTTCTTTCTTACTCTCACCTTCTTTCATATTTTTCATACTCAGAAGCAGCGGCTCGGTGTCAGAGGCTTCATCCATCACCGTTTGTTGTTGTAGCTTCATACCCTGTCTCATGTCCTTCAATTATTTGTCAGGGGAGTTCAAAGATTCGCTGTGGCCTCTGTCCCTCCTCCGCCTCCTTTTTTTATCTCGCGGTCCGCTCAGAGCTCTGCGGTGTGTTCCCACCTACCCCACATCTCTACTCTCTGTCTCCCTGGTGATTAGATTATCTCTCACCTCGCGAGCGCACTGGAGATGGCAATGACATTCACCCTGGAGATTAGGGAGAGCACACATGGATCCACGCCTGGTGCAGACGCCGTGTGGAAGGGAGGGGTGGGGGGGTGTCTACCGTAGCCTTTATGCAAAGGAGCTTTTTGCATGCACATTACACAGTCACACTGATGATACCCTTTAGGATTCAGAAGCTGCACATTGAAACCCAGCAAATTAAAATCGAAGAAATAAATAGTTTCCTCTGAATCAATTAAAGCTGAAGGCTTCCATTAGACAACTGTGTTAGTATTGATCAGTTCATGGTCGTAATATGTCACCAATCAATTACCATTATTCTTTATTGTATTTCCCTGGCTTGTATCCAGCCCTATATTGATAAGACACACTGACAAACCAACCAGAAAGGTCCAGGGCCGCCTCACCGTTCTGTGTATTGTTCCATAAAACAGAACTGAACGCATAATATTGATAGATTTTACATAACTGCCCCAGAGAACTTTTCCCTGACTTGTTTCAGTATGGCTTGGCATTTCTCCACTTGAAGCATTTATAAGGGAGGTTTTTCCAGGCACTTTGAGCTGTCAAATAAAGCCGGATGGATTTTATAAGTGTTCCGAGCATTCAAGAGACCCCAAGGCCTTAAAGAGCAAAGTGTCAGAGGAGGCGGCGGAGTCTCTGTGTGCGCATATCTGCAATTGTTAATATTTGTTTCGGCAAACATTTATTTGACACAAAGAGTACCCAGGCTCTTTCAGTGTCTTGGGATTTTTTTTTAACTTATATTTATTCCTATACAGGCGCAAGAAATGCATTTTGAATATTTATGTTTTTTGGTCACAATTCATCACAGTGCACTTTGCTGTTAAGCCAAATGGATTTTTGCCTCATGCAGAATGAATTGCATTTTAAGACATTCATTTTCAATAGGTGGCTGTGACTGTGGCAGTGTATTCTGTATATGATATACTGTATCTACCCCCAGTCATTCCTGTGGAAACATTCTGTACATTCACCTTGTGGCTCATACATACAGTAAGCCACATTAATGTATAGAGATATATGTATATATGGTAAGGATGTCAATTGATTAAAATAGTTAATCGTGAATAATTGCAAATTAATCACAAATTTTTTCTGTTTAAAATGTACCTTAAAGGGAGATTTGTCAAGTATTTAATAACCAAACTGCATGTGATTATCATAAAGTGGGCATGTCTGTAAAGGGGAGACTCGTGGGTACCCATAGAACCCATTTTCATTCACATATCATGAGGTCAGAGGTCAAGGGACCCCTTTGAAAATGGCCTTGAAAGTTTTTCCTCATCAAAATGTAGTGTAAGTTTGGAGCGTTATTTAGCCTCCTTCGTGACAAGCTAGCATGACATGGTTGGTACCGATGGATTCCTTTGATTTTCTAGTTTCATATGATGCCAGTATCTTCACTCTAGCTTTAAAATTGAGCCAGCCTCTGAAAGATCGATTGCGTCAATGCGTTAAAGAAGTTAGTGATGCAATGCGATAATAACGCCCCAAATGTATGTATATGAAATGTTCAGAAAAAATTTATGATAAGCTTAGAAATAATAGTGTCCACCATGGCCTGAGCATCCCGTCTGTGAGGAGTGATATGATAAGCACGCACAGTTGCTCTGCATCTTTTTGAAAATGGTCATGGTTAAGTAAAACTTGTTAGGGAAAGCTCAATGTTATTAATTGTTGCTGTCGAAACGGTGAAATCGTGGACGAAATCAGGACTTGGATACGTTGCACCCCAACCTCGCGCCCTGCTGAGTTCTCCAACGTGAACATAATTCCACTGGTCTGATCGATAGTAGCATTTCAGATCAGACAGTTTAATAGCTCTTTAATAGAAATCTATTGTGATAGAAAGTCGTTCATTGGGAAATGCTTCGAGAGAGCCACGTCTGATACAGCTGAGGGATCTGGTCCTTTGCTCTGTATGTACATAGTTTTATATTTCCACCCACTCATCACTTTGCCTTTCTCCTTTTTTTCATGACCAAATAAGTGTGGAATTACTTGAGAGTGGTATAACTTGGAAGCTTCTCTACATGACTCATCACATTTTGTCATGGACGTGGAATCTAGAGTTGCCTTTTCTGACCAAAGTACTCAACAGGGGTACTGCAGACGTCTGCACAACAGCCGCTGCTGACATTTCAGTCTGAAAACGCTTATTATATTTATAATATTTTATTGTTCAACACAGGCCATTTCGGTAGAATATGGTGATCACCACAAATTAAATTCCATTCATCTCCATTGCATCAGGGCGGAGACAAATATCTCCAAACCTGGATAAATGAGAATTTGTAATTTGGGTTAACAACCCTTTAATGTATAAAGATACAAAGTAAAAAAGGCGATTTTTCTGATGGAAAATAAGAGAAACGAGTTTCAGCTGACTTTTTAAACCCGTGAGTGGAAGTATGCGTTAATGTTGTGACAGCAGATGTCTGTACGATCAGACAGGAAACACATCTGCTGGCTGTTTGTGCCTAATAAACACTGACACAAATATTCCAGCCGTCACATTCATGTAAACAAAAAACTATTTCAAATCTTGCTTCAAGTCGTATCTGAACCCTTTGAGAGTCCCCACGCGGGGCCGCAGCTACCATCGAGGTCATCTGCTCTGTATTTGTTGTGGGATTTTGGGGGTTTTAGCAACATCGGGGAGTTTAGATTAAAAATATATAGTAAAAAAATGTACATGTTTTATTCCTGGCAGTGTGGAGATCTGAAACCACATTTGACCTTACTTCTGGGTCTGCTGTTTCCTGATAATTTCTAGGACATTTTCTGGAAAGAACTGTTTAATCTGGTACTAATTGACAGAGTACAGTTAGTTGTGTTGTGTTTATAGGAAGATTTTCAGAGGAATTTCTTTGGAAGAACTCTTTATTTAATTCAAATTGGCGGAAAATATGATTGAGCATGGGGATGAGGGTGGACCATGATAGCTCAAGGTTCATTTATTGTAATTGTACAACACAGGGTTGCACAATGTAATGCAGTTGTAGTCCCTTTATGCTACACAAGTCGGAGCGGAATAACCCAATCTGGGATGCCATGATGGAGCCAGGTCTCTGTAAGATGTGGACACAACAGTCTCCGATCTCCCCGTTGCTGGGCAAGTTCTGTTTCAACCATTACACCTTCTCAGACATCAGCCAGGAGCAGGCTGGGTAGTGGAACAGCCCTGGGTCCAGCCTAGTTCTAATCCAGTCACACCGCCCTCGGTGGCGCCTGGTTCCGGCTGGTCTGGCGGTGTGGTCAGAAGATGCCGTGGGCAGTGATCGTCATGGTCTGCAGCACTTAATCAAATCTCTGCGCTTCCTTCTCTGATGTTGAGTCTCTCTCATATGCCATACGTGCTCCAGTAACAAAGCAGAAGAGACAACTAATTAAAGCAAAAATGTAGCGACGTTCACGGAGCTGCTGGTCTGCCACATCTGCATGCGCCAACCGTCACCATGGTAATCACTGCATGTGTTTCTAATCCTCCCCTGGCTACAGTCCTGGTCCCATGATGTGATGTATAAAAGCCTCGCTGCCATGAAAGAACACATTGTGGAGGAAAATCATATTTTCTTGCCAATTTTGAGGCCTCAAGTGCTTAGATTTAAACATACAAAGATATCAGCACTAAGTATCAATTCAGTTATATCACAGTGAGGTGAAACCACAGCAGTGATGGGAAGGTGGGCTTGGCAGGAACACAGATAGCAGCTTATTGCTGACTTTGCTCAACACACACAAAGCAGAAAAAAGCAGGGTAGCGTACAAATGCCAGATGTGCATAAAGGCAGAGAGAGAGATAGAGAGAGAGAAAAAGCGAACGTAGCAGCAGTGAACAGACTGTAGCGAACCTCCTTCCTGTCAGCGACGGAGCAGGACAATGTGACGAGCGGCGTTCACGACCAGCAAACATGTCATTTGGTTCTGTCTACATGTTGATACGAGCCTGCTTTTGTTCGCACGAGAGCATGTTTGCACGTTGGGAGGATAAAACTGTTTCTCACATGGAATTCTGCTCACAAAAAACTGTCACTCTTCCTTTTGTAACCTGAATGCAGACTTGACTATTGTTGTTTTTGATGGAAGGAATCATGAAAAACAACTGAAGATATCTTTGGACCAAAAAACATTGATCGCCATTTCATCTCTTTAAAGGTTATTTGGAATCAATCATTGTGGAACAGAAGCTACCATAAAGTCTCTTATCTGTGCTGCAGCTCACAAACATCTTGGGGCAGTGCCTGAGGCGGCGGTGAATGTCAGTCAGCTCAGGTCCAAAGGAACTGTGTGGGATGGAAAGTCCAGAATTACAGCAGTACCTTAGAGAGGTTTATGACCTCTGTCTCTTCCCTTCAGCCCACCGCCGCTGTGTCTCTGTGACACCAGTTTACAGGACAACCACAGCTGAGACTGCTCTGTTTCTCTGTGTGTTCAAAGAAAGGTTGGGAGGCTTTAACTTCTGCTGATTAACAAGCATTATTATTCATGTTGTATACTTCACAGCCAAGAAAATTACTCTTCAGACCAACCAAGTGATTCATTTCAATGAGACTAGACCACTGTGTTGGTGGTCTAGTCATAACGCTGCAAGGCCAAAAGTAAGTGGAAATAGCTGTCCATATAGCTCTGTGTACTGTGTCTCTTTCATGGTTTGGTCGAGGCCCTTTAGTTCAAATGAAGGGAAATCAATTTTTTCTTTTCTTTTCTTTTTCATTTATTTGGTTTTACTCAAATAGAGATTACATAAACATACTTAATTACATACAAATATAAAGTGAACCAACTTTTCCACTTTTTACAATGAAATTATAGAACACAAAAATAGAACATGGGGTGCTTTTCATGTGCAAAAAGATAAAATAAATAATAAGAAAAAAATTACATTTAGAAAAAAAAGAAAAATTAATCAAAAGGGCGTTTTGGGGAAATATACCTTTTTCCACTCCTTCCAAATTTCCTCGAATTTAGTTTCCTGAAGCCTCATTGAGAAATTAATCTTTCCATTACAAATATTTCATAAATAACATCATACCAGTTCTCTAATGATGGGGTATCTGGTTTAAGCCATTTCTTAGTAATTGCTTTTCTAGCAGCTACACTCAATATTCCAAATAAGTATTTTGTTTTAATATTTGTAGATGATGAAAGTAGAAGACCAAACTTAAAAGCTATGTTTGTCACCAAATATAGTAACTAATTCTGTATAAATCTTACGTCAAAAATAATTTACTTTTGGACAGTGATAGAGGTTAGCTACCTTGGAGCCACAGTTCCTCCAGCAGCTGGAAGAGCCTGAATGATGAGACTTCTGAGCAGGTGTAATAAAAAATCTACTAACAGTCTTCCAGCCAAACGCTCTCCGTAAGATTGAGCTTGATATCTTCCATTGAAATTCACAATATTTTAACCAAACTTCCTCTGGAATGAGAAGGGAAATCTTAATGCTACAGCATACAGTGATGTTGTTTGTGTGTTCCTCCAAATTTGGTCCTTTCTTGCTTCAATATGACAGAGTCCCTGTGCACAGAGCCAGCTACTTATAGAAATGGTTTTCCCAGTTTGGTGACGTGTGTGGAAGGTAGGTGAGGACAAAAGCTGAGGCGAGGAAGTGTCAACAGAGAGCTTTCATCACTTTCTACTGCCCCTCTCCTCCTCTCTTTCCATCTCTCTCTCTCTCTCTCTCTCTCTCTCTCTCTCTCTCTCTCTCTCTCTCAGTATCACCCAAGGTCAGGCTGCAGGGTCAGGATCGTGAGAGCAGTAGGATGTGTGTGTCTACCATGTGTGAAAGTGTTTACTCTTAAATCCAGATATTCTTCCAACCTTTGCATTCTAAAAAACCAAACAAAATTGAAACCGCCATTTCTGCACACAAATCCAAGCTGTCAGTCTTAATTTGAAACGTTACAGCACAATAATGTAGGCTGTGTGGGGGTGGAAGAGCACTGGAAAATATTCAGGGGGTGGAATTACATTTCTAGAAAAAAAAAAAAAGAGAAAAAGTCTGCAGCACTTCAGAGCAGCAGATTGTGTTATACAAATCTAAATTCATTTACTGCTCATGTCAGGGAGAGCGCACTATTGTTTGATTTTTCGAAGGCTTAACATTTTGAAGAACCTTCGACACCAACGGCTGAGGAGAAATTAAAAAAGCTGGCAGCTCTTCACTGCACAAGCTGATAGAAAGGATTCCTGCTTTTGATTGAATAACACAGCAGATAATTGATTATTGCACAGCTATGTGAAAGTATCCAGTACTGCCCGAGGAAATGTCAGGATTTTATGACATTCCTATTATGAATACTTGTGCAGCCGCAGCTCTGCAGTAAAAGGTAAATTAGAGTTGTGGGTTTATTAAATATTTATTCACTTGCACAATATCCAATTTAAAATGTATGCTGAAGGTGTGTTTCATGTTTTTGAACATCATTGAGCTACACACCTTGACTTTTACATTCATAGTCGTAGTACTGACCTGGGGGGCATTGATTCTATCAATTCAAATCTTACTCAACTATTTCTGAACTTTACCTTAAAGCTGCACTATATCAATATATTTATTAGAACAATATGTCAAATGTCACCATGGGCAACACCTTTCACATAACACAAAGTCTGAGTCTCTGTACCGGTGGGGCGGTATACCGGTTTCGTAAATTATTTTTTTTAATGCCAGAATCTATATATTTGCTTCATTTGAGTCTATGTGGAGGTAGAAGGAAGTTACCGCTTTTAATATTGTAGTTCCGTATCCGTCACCAAAACAAACCACAGTGAGCCATGTATGTATGGAGTATGGAAACACTTTGGGTTTCACTCGTTGCCAGGAAAAGCAGAGCTAGACATCACGACTAAAGCTGCATGCTAACTCTGTCATGGACAGGAAACGTTATCGTATCGCGGTAACATGCGGTCGAGCTGGCCGCTACTCTCATCTCCGTGGTCAAATGGGCCGACGCCACAACTGTAGAGCACCCATATACTGACATTTATGTTAAATGCATTCAAACGTCCACGATGGAGCTGACCATGGGTGTATAAAGAGAACGGAGCTGATGGGAGAGCTAGAGATGACCTTGGAGAAGTCATAGTATAAGTACAAACATTTGACTACATCCGGTTTTCAAAATAACATGTTAACAAAGGGAACTGTATATACAAAATACATATATGGAAATAATCTGATATATTTGACTTCAGGACATCTCTGACTACATAGAAGCTGAAAATCAAACATTCTTACTGTATTAATTTAGATATTTTACAAAGTAAAAGTCTCTAGAAGTGTATGATTCAACTTTTTGTGTTAAAAAAGTTAACAAAAATCACAATGAATTGTAATATCGAATCGCAACAATACATATCAAATCGACACCCGAGTATCGTGATAGTATTGAATCGGGAGATAGGTGTATCGTCCCAGCCCTAGAGTCCATACTGTCTGACTATGGTTACGTGCCGGTTACCACCTACTTCTACCTGTTGCGTGACGGCTATGTGGCTGAACTGCTGCGGCTCATACACGTGTGACGTCCACACAGACAACATTGCTGCTGCCAGCCCTCAACAGATCATTTTCACCATCTATTTTGGCTGAGAACCGCACACGGCCCACTAGGGCCGGGGTCCCACCAGGAAAAGCCTTTCTCACTGCAGATATTTTGTCTTGTCACTCCAGGAAAAGCACTCTTAATTTTAGGTGTAACAGGAAACCATTCCAGTGACCACAGTAGCACTGCCACTGCCAATGGCACACCTACATGTAGTGCAGACATTACTAACGTTACCAGTTCCGCCTGTGTTTGACAAATGAAAATGTCCGCTATCAGAAAGGTCTATTCAGGGGAAGAGCAGAGAAAGCAAAGTGTGTCACTAAGCAAAACAAACTCCAACAGAAGATCAAAGACATCACAGTACTGCCTCCACTGTTTGATTGACAGCTGATCAAAATACAAACGCATCATAGCAGTGAGCTCCTGGCATGAAAGATGCAAAGTAGATGGGTGAAAAGATCCCACAGACAATCACGTTATTATTTACCACTGCTGTGTTCCTTGCTCCTTTTCCTCAGACTGATTAGAGAGTCTGATTGTCCCCGAGATTGCAGCAGTCTATAATACACATTTTCTGTCCACACGTCTCTCAAAGTCTTCCATTTGTATTGCATGGACATACTGCATTAAGTGAATTTAAATGGAATTGACCCCCAGTGCTCCCCTTCGCCAACTGCTGGAGACACAGCTGTGCCGAAACTCGGTTTGTTTTCCCGCCTGATTGACAATGAGATGTTAAGCAATGCTGGAGCTGCTCATCCCCAGTGTACGTCTGGTTCCTTCCCCATATGACTATTGTTGAGCAATAAATTGGCAAACCATCTCCACTAAACCTCCCATCTGGACACAAACACATGACACTAGTGGCCAGATGCACAAATGACTCAGTGATAGCAAAACTGACAGTTTACTTTTCAACTTCGGTCTAAAGCTGTGCTAGCAGCCCTCACAGGCGGCAATTTTTATTACACCCTGCTATTTTTACTGGACTTTTACTGCACACATGCATTCTGTCCCTGACATGTTCAGGAACATTTCCTGCATGGGCTCGTGTGTGAATGGGAGCAGGGATTGATATGCTCTTTTACTTTTGTGCTGTCATTCTGCCTCTCCGTTCTGTATAAAAGGTACAAACACCGAATGGGGGGGACACAAAAATCTGCTCCATGGTGGAGAGGTGGTTGTGTTGCCCTGGCTCTATCTATCTGGCGTGGAGAGGAGGTTGTGTTTCTCTGGCTCTATCCATCTGGTGTGGAGAGGAGGTCGTGTTGCTCTGGCTCTATCCATCTGGCGTGGAGAGGAGGTTGTGTTGCTCGGGCTCTATCTGGTTGGCGTGGAGAGGAGGTTGTGTTGCTTTGGCTCTATCTTTTCGGCGGGGAGAGGAGGTTGTGTTGCTCTGGCTCTATCTATCTGGCGTGGAGAGGAGGTCGTGTTGCTCGGGCTCTACCTGTTTGGCGTCAAGAGGAGGTTGTGTTGCTCTGGCTCTACCTGTTTGGCATGGAGAGGAGGTTGTGTTGCTCTGGTTCTACCTACAGTATCTGGTGTGGAGAGGAGGTCATGTTGCTTTGGCTCTACCTACAGTATCTGGCGTGGAGAGGAGGTCGTGTTGCTCTGGCTCTACCTGTTTGGCGTCAAGAGGAGGTTGTGTTGCACTGGCTCTATCTGGTTGGCGTGGAGAGGAGGTTGTGTTGCTTGGGCTCTACCTGTTTGGCGATGCCAGAAAGCTGCTTGACATCCTCCTTGATCCACCTTCTCACATATGCTCACATTACATGTATTGTTTTTTGTCATATGGTTTGTCAAATGTTGTATTTTCATTATGTTGTTACTCTGTACACACGACCTCTATTGCTCATCCGTCCATCCTCTAAGGGGGATCCCTCCTCTGTTGCTCTTCCTGAGGTTCTTTTCATTTTTTTTCCCCGTTAAAAGGGTTTTCTTTTGGTTACGTTTTTCCCTATCCGATGAGAGGGTCGTACTGTAAAGGACAGAGGGTGTCGTATCCTGTACAGATTGTAAAGTCCCCTGAGGAAAATTTGTGATTTTGGGCTATGCAAATAAAATTGACTTGACTTGACAGTTGTTCCGCCGTTAAGCCGGCAGCAGAGGTAGCAACAAGACCGAATCAACGTCTGTGTCAAAGGGACAGCTGGCTTGGCGGGAATACACGCATACATGTTGTGTATTCGGTAAATTGTAATTAAACACATTCAGACATTCTTGATTTGTGCTTCCCGGTGTGGGTAACCTGATAATGAACATGATATGGCCATTTGCTGGATCAATACCCTTTTCTGGGAAAAATAAATACAGGCCCCGGTCCTCGGATTGAGTTAGGAGTCATCAGTGCTCGGTGCTCATCAGTTAATGTGACAGCCGAAACGAAATCTATTTTGACATTGTTCTTACCGTCATCCGACACCAGACATTCATCACCAAGTTGTTTATCAGATCAACCAACAGCGACATCTTGCCGACATCTCCAACAGTGCTTTTTGATTCTTTCTTATCACACTACGTTCCGGTCGTGAGTCGTGAGGAACGGCACAGCTGCCTGTGCAGAATCCCTAAAATCCTCCTCTAATGTTTTTTTAAACATAGAGATCATATCTTGTAAATCCCTCGTGCTTGTTCACATCTTGCTGGAGGTTGGGGCGTGTGGGTCTGATTCTCTGAAGAGATGCTGTAAAAGTGATTCTGACAATTGGGTCCAGAGGGGCTCCTGAGGGGGGCACTCAACCACAACCTGATGAATAGTTTCATTCAGCTCTAATTGAATTCTCTAGAAATGATCTCAGTCAGACACCACATATAAGATTGACTGTTGTAATCGTACTGTAGGTCTCTCCCCGAGTGTAAATCATCAAATAGAATCTTCCCAGTGCTTTATGAGACAACATCCTATCAATTGGTGGCTTGTTTCCTTCAATGCAACAGCATTTACATTTGAGAACGCCTCTCTAGACGGTAACATAATCATTTATTGATCATCCTGTCAGCTGTACCGCAAACTAAAATCTCCTCAGTAAAGGTCCAGGTAGATTTAGTAGCACGATGAAGACTGAACTCGCAGATACTCACACATACAGTAACTGCATTAACGTTATTTAGAGCACCTTTCAAAAACAGTTACTAGGTGATTTACAAAAGAAATAAAACCAAGAAATACATGAAATATAAAGAAAATTTTAATTAAATGCAAATAGAGCTGTTACAATTATTCGGTTAATCAATCAGTCAACCCAAAATAAAATTGATCTATCTATCTTGATGAACAATTAAATAATAAAACTAATAAAATAATTGAGAATTTGCTGCTTTTCTTGGTTTTACATTATAATAAATTTAATATTTTTTGGAGTTTTGGACTGTTGGTCAAACAAAACAAGACATTTAATAATGTCACCTTTTGCTCTAGAATATTATGATAGGCTTTTTTTCATTATTTTCCCACCAATCTCATCCAATTTATACATTTATTTTATTTTTATATATATATATATATGTATTTTTACAGAAGTACTCATAAAAGATGTCCTTGAATCTTCCAGTTTTTCCTCAGACGTCAATCATAATACTTTCAACTTTTGACCGACTGCTTCTACATATTTATATTCCTCTATTCTACTACTCATTTTATAGAATATATATTTTACTGGTAGCAGTGCTTCATCACTTCATCTTGTCATATTCCATTAGGCCCTTCAAAATCTAAAAATCATCTCCCTCTTACCTTTTTAAATTCTGGACAGTTCTCCTTCCTCTGCATGCTGAACACAACGGGGCAGCGGGACGAATCAGATGTTTTTTTTACTAAACACGGCAGTTTTACATGTCTTTGACAAATCTGGTAAAGCTGCCAAATAGGAGACATCACAGTTGCTGTTTACACCATCAATCCATCTGGTCTTTTCCGGCAGTAATGCCAGTCCCGGCGCTGTCTGTTTATGTGGCAGAAAAATTATTTCCATATGGCAAGTATGGAAAACTAAGAGACATTTTTTTATAGAAAAATAAAAAAAATATTTTTTCTTGATTGACGCTTTTGTTTAGAAAATAAAAGCTTGTTTCGGAGCGCCAAGGTTAAATTATTGGGTTGCACAAAGAAATGCAGTTTTAGTCCCTTTATGCTACACAAGAAAAACAAAAAATTCTGTGTCGCATTATATTCATCTTACACAGTAAGTGCATCTTGAGTAGACATCATTCTGTGCAAGTGCTGTTTCCAATGTCAAGAATTAACTGTCATGCTGAGCTCCAAGGCCAACATTAGCGCAAGAAAGTAATCACAAAAAGTTCTTCTACAGTTTTGTTACAACTGAGAAAACTTCATCTGCTGATGAAGACCATGCGACACGATTGAAAGCTCTGGAACAAGCTAGTAAGTGGCCCCGGGCTGAGAATTGTTTCATCTAATTTTTCTCATCAAATTGTAAAACTATGAATCAAGCCTTTTGCGATGATTTTGGTCCGATTGCCGTCGTTGATCGGGAAAAATGTGAAGCTCAAATCTAGTCAACATTACGAGCTGTTTGTAGCTAAATATATCCAGCAACATGTCACTCTGATCAAGAACAAAGATGTGTTAGGTACATCTAAATATAGTGTGTCAAAAGCATATAAAAAAAAAAAAGCCTTCATGGTCTTAAACTAAGCTTCTAAACACAATCACGACTTCTTATTTAGCTGGTGCTTATGTTCCTGTCATTCAAATCAGAAATTGAAGCCAGCTCAGAGGATAAAAGGATTTACAGTTTATATATAATGAAGTCTTTTGGGGTGGAGAAAGGTAGGGGGAGAGAGACATTAACAGATGTACTATGTCAGTAAAAGAGAGCATGGATAGATCTGTTGGGAGTCTTGTTTTGATCGCAGCGGGGTCGGCTTTCTGAACGCCATGGAGGGAGAGTCTACAGCTGTGCTGTTCCAATAGGAGACGCTCCTTTGATCAGGCTCTCTTTAGAATACAGAGACATCTTCGACAATGAGCAGCGAGATGTCAGTCTGCTGGGGTTTAGGGATATTTCAAGTAGCACAAATGGGATATGACTTGTTTTCAAAGCAAATTTTTAGTTTGAATAGTGAGCAGCGCGCTTTTCTTTTTTTTTTTTATTTAAGCAGATGCCGACACGCACATAACTGTGACTCATAAGAAAAGCACACAGGCGAAGACATGGAGTGTGACACCAGCATACCAGAACACAAAACACACACAAACACTCACTTAAAAAACACTTCTTTGTTATATTCACCATGACAACCAGCAGGAATCACATCCCTTTTCTCAAGAGAAGCACCTTCCTCAACTATCTGTCTTGTCCTTTGAGATAAGGGTGCTGGAACAGGCGGCACATTAAAACACTGTCAAATTCATCAAGAAACTGACTTTCATAATGACTTTTGGATGAGCTTTCTTGGTATTATCATGATGGAACTCCCGAGAACTAGTTTAATTTACAGCAAATTTGCATAAGCAAATACATTTTGAAGGAAACATAATGGCGCCTGTGTTTTCATCATATTGTGTCTGAAAAATGTTCACTGCCAAACCAAACCTTAATATTAAACATATCTGCAAAACTTTTTCTCTGCAATATGTGCTCCTGGCAACTAAAGCATTTACTTCTGGTTCTGTTTCGTAGAAAGCACTTTGTCTAAGGTTAGGAAAAAGATGGTGGTTCTTGAAAATGTTAATGCTGACTTGAGATAATGGGATGCAGGATGTGGGAAGGGTTCGACTTTATAATATTTAAAAGACCCGAGGATAGTCAGGCCCAATCAGAATACACCTGAAGATCGTTAGACCTGTTCCAAAATGTCGTCGACCCAAGTAGAGAGAGAATGTTTTTCACAAAACACAAAACACTTTTATCTCTAGTGAAGATGCAACACTGTCTCCTAAAAATCCTGCTGATATATTACGAAATTGTTCACATCAACGAGCGTTCACATGCAGACTCTGGTTGTGTCTAGAAGGTAACCCAGATGTTGTGAAACTCTCGCAAGATGGTAAAGGTTAGGCATTGACTTTGAATAGTTAGGGTTAGGCATCGGCCTTGAATAGTTAAGGTTAGGCATTGACCTTGAATGGTTAAGGGTAGGCATTGACGCTGAGGACATTTTCAAACCGGTTAATAAACTCGTGACAACACCGGTGTTACCGATTACACCGGACATTTTACAAGAAAAGATGACGGTCAATATCTGTAGCGCTCTTACCTTGATCTTTAACGTTGGATGGCGGTGTGTATGGCCTCTACGGTAGAGCTTTCGCTGCGGAGCCGCAGGTTTACACCCAGCGCTGCTCTGCAGCACACACTGGCTGTGACCGCTACGTCCTCCGAACAGCGATGGCCTATAATTAACGTCATGGATCCATTGTAGTATTGTGTTTAAATCTGAAATATTGCCAAATAGGCGCTTTTGCTTTTTGCTTCGCATGGTATCGTCTTGTCTGTCAACTCTCTCTCGACCCGTATGTGTGAAATATGACGCCTGCTACTCTGAGCTGAGACTCCGTATGGAGCAGATGCGTTCACTGTCGGTTTGTAGTGTCCGTCGTCCGACTTTTTATTGATAACACGGCGCTGATACGCCAAAAACAGGTTTTATTTCTGTAAAAACAAAAGCAAAACGACAGTGGGGGAGGTGGGCATGTAATGTAATCGAAGAGTGCCCGACCACCGTGTAACACAGGTAACACCGACTGACTGACACACATCATACTGCCAGACGTAGTAGTCAAGGTAACGTAGTTGGGCTGTGCCAATCTGGGGAGTGAATATGATAAACCTGCATCTTTTTTTGATGCTTGGAAATAGGACATTGATGTATCGTGACAAGTTGTGTCAAGACGCTGTGTGTCGCCTTTTAGAACATCTCACTTACCGGATCGGACGTTGCCAGTGGAGTTAATTTAAGCAGCAATTACATTTCCTCCTAAGCACATTAGTATAGAGTTTTCTAGGAGACAAGGTTGCATAAGGTTATAATACATTAAGCAGTCTTGACATCCCGCATTGGAGCAGTGCTAAAAGGGAATGTGAGACTCCTTCAGTGAACAGCTTTGGTGAAGAGAGAGTTCCCAGGACCTGAAAGTAACGACGTTGGGCAGAAGGGAGATCTCTCATATCCCTTTTTCCAAGAAGTCGGCCAGCTGCACAGAGAGCTGTCACACCAGGGTCCTCCCTGCTTCCAAATTCTGCTCTCTAGTCACTTTCCTGAAAATTGAGCAACATTTGGAGCACACATGGAGCCAGCGGAAACTGCAGATAGCCTGTACTGGCTCCGGTCTGATAATCCTGTCATGTCACATTTGGGCTCGGTTATATTGACCAAGCTTGGGTTTTGTCCCAGTCCCTCAGCAAAGACCGGAAGCCGTGATCAGACGGCATGAGCACTCGACAGATATAATAAGGATTGTTTCTCTCTTCAAGTGTCTTGTTAGCAGTTTTTGGCCCAGAATGGATGCACTGATTTGCTCCTCCTTCTCCAGAGCACAGCAGACGGTCCAGTGCTACATCTTAATTCAAGCCATGTTCTTGGACTGCATTGTTTGAAAATGTAATGGAGAGCCCCCAAAGGTCTTTTGTATGATGGGAAATTGATTGCCATTGGTATTGTTTGGCTGGTATTCAACTGTAGAATGCAGAATTGGAAAAAAAAAAAGGTAAGGAGTGATGTGAATGCTGGCCCCTTGTTAGAGCAAACTGAGTTGGAGGTAATTACAATGGCCTCGCTTTCCACAGAATGGATTAGATAACGATTGATACTGTAATATCATTTCAATTGCATTTCAACAGGCTTTGCGTACGGATGTGTGCTCTTGTTTCTTTGAAAGTGATTTTGTGTATGTGAGGAATGAGCGTTTGCATATGGAAGCGTGCGAATCGGTGAATGGTTTCACGGTGAAGCTCAGTGAAAAGGAAGCATCAGAGAGTCTATCATAACGATGAAATGAGGTGAGAAGAGATGGAAGCAGCACATTCGGCTGGAAGTCTAAGACATGAATAGCACTGTATTTAATTTTGGCGTGGTACTCTGTCAAAGCCTGAGTCATTGACAGAAAGTTGGACTCTCCTCTGTGTTCACACGGGGTGGAGGTGGGTGGAACTTATTGAGTTTAGGTCATCCACTGGCCCATATGTTCTCCATAATGCATGTATTTCATCTTTTACTGCACACAGAATGTACATTTTCAGACTGCACATCTTTTATGTGTGGAAATAATACCCAGCATATTGATTTCCGATTGCAAGAGGGCTCTTGTTGACTCAGTAGTTATATCAATTACATCTCCCTTTCATCCAAATGAACAGCAGGATGACGTAATCTTCTTGGCATGTGCAGATGGAGAGCTCAGTGGGAAGAAATGGCATTAAAAGTCATTAAAATGTTTGCAACAATGTGGGAGTTTGCTGTACATTTAGCATATTTACAGGATATTAACAGTGTTGTTTACTTGCCAACATAAGGCCACAATAATGATGAACAAGTCTCCAGCTGATTCACACTAGTTCTCATGTAGCGATTAGTTGTTTCTGAACCCACTAACTGTCAGGTGGAACTGAATTGGCATTGCACCTGGCCGGGCAATCAGCTACATAACAACCAATGGACATCCATCATTGGAACAAAGAAAAATGAGCACTGTTGATTAGATTTACTAATCTATCAAATTTCTAGACCAGAATATTCGACTATTCCGATATTCGTTCGTTGGGTAGGTATTTTTTTTTTTTAATTTTTGGAAATCAGGAGGAAAACCAACCCATAAAGTAAGCAGTAAAACAATGACTTCACTGCGGGCTCTGATCTCGTGTTGCTGTAACAGGCAGAGTGTAGCAGTCCGTCGCCCATACCGGGATCCAGTCCCGGGAGAGCGGAGTGCAGCAGCAAGTCGGGCCGCTGCATGCCACCATCGGTCTAGCCTGGTCAGCTGAGGCAAGCCCTACAAATTTCTTCACTTAATAAATATTAATATGCATGTTAGTGTATATTAATATTTGATAGATTGGTAAGTCACATTTTCTATCTTTTTCCCTTGTTCCAGTGGTGGAATTCTTGGCAGATTTATTATATCACTTATATCACTAAGTTAGTTGTAAATCACTATCTTGTAGAACTTGGTGGTGGATTTATGATTAACTGGTGGAACCCAATCCAGAACTCTTTTCTCACTTTTGTATAGCAAGACACCTACTGTATGGAACCTATGTTTGGTTGGTGAGAGATTGTCCATAAATACACTTTTCTAAGACAAGAGCTGTCAATATTCAATCCAATTTTGCTTTATAGCATGGCAAGGGTATGAGAAGTTCATCAGTATCATTTAAATCCAGTTTTCTGTAACCGATTTTAAAAAAATTACCAGAATAAACATGCTTAGAGGTCAAGCACCTCTCCACCACAGTGCACGTCATCTGAGACTTTGAGGAATGTTTATTTCTCACTCTTGAGAATAAATTAATCCTGAAAAATATATACAATAGTTTAAAACCACAGGTGGCCCTATTATAGTAGACAATCTGAAAATAATGTGCATCTCCTGGCTGCAATAATTATATTTATGAGCAAAAAATGGCAGGTCATAAATGCAACACAAGGGCCTCGTTTACTTTTATTTTCTACTACTTACAGCAACCTAATATAGGTACCACGGATGCTCTCAACACAAGGTTTACATGCTTGTTTTTCCGTTTAGTTGCGGAGTAATTATTGCTGATACACTGCCCCTCAGCCAACACATAAATTAATGAGCACTGCTGCAAGTGGAGGGTGGCTTTGGCTCAAGGCTGGTCATACTTGAGTGTATAAAGAGTGTACAAAGAAGGAATCTAGTCCTTTTAAACACATGTTCTTCTTTTGAAATGACACTATTGGATCAGGTTCTTTTCCATATCTGAAGCGAGGATCTAAGGACAGAGCATGTCGTATGATGTACAGATTGTGAAGCCCCTCGAAGCAAAATTGTGATTTGTGGTATTGGATTATATAGATAAAATTGACTGGACTTCACTTGACTATTAAAGCTATAGAATTAGTACCACCTTTTTAGGATTTAGGACCAGTGACTAGGGACCAGTGGTGTCCTGTTCATTCTCTGTCTAGACAATGTCCTGTGACTGACAGTTGGAGCACTTTCAAGGCTTGGATGGACCAACTGTTTGGAGCGCCGACTAAGTGGCAGCCCCATCACTCTGGTATCTCTCCATCTCTAACAACAGAGGAAAAAAAACGCCAAGAGGGATGAAACAGGCTTTCCTGTGCAGTTAGAGAATACTAGCAAAACATTAGAGGTGCTCTAACTTTCAGTTTCAGTTTTTGGCTTGTTTAAAGTCAACATGATTGTCTGAACGCTTTTAGTCTGCCCCTTACAACAGAGGGTCAAAGAATTGGAAATATCTTAAATTATAATACCTTATACCTTTAATTAATACAAACTGAGGCCTGTACTACAAAGCAGGATTTGGAGTTAGCGAGGTAACTTCAGGGTTAATCCTGGATTTTCAGTCCTACGATGGTGGTTCACTTCTTACCGGGGTAGATCGCCATGGTAACTTACACTTACGCTTACGGTTAGTGGATCGCATGATTATAAAACACAAACACAAAGACGTTGAAGTCATAATCCAGGCTAAAAACAACACAGTTTAAACTGACAAATGCAGGAAGGACTGCTGGCTGTACGCTGTGAGTGCTTACTGCTTTGAATTATAATTTTGTATTCATTTCTTTAATTACTCTCAAGTCCGTTTCACACCGTCGGAGTCAGCTGAAAGAAGGCTGAAATAGTCACACACACCTCAAAGAAGAAGACAAAGAACTGTAATCTATTCATCCACTCAGCTTCTGAAAGCTATCTATGATATCACTGCCCCATCTAGATGAATATGTCAGACTTTCGAGTATTCTGTTTAATTATTAAGTCTGTTAATTCATGTATCCACACATTTGATCTAACCCTTTAATCCTGAACTTGAACTTTATCTGCCTACCTGTAGCAGGTAGTATTTATTGTGGACCTGTGTGTTGCTAGTCATCAGAAGGAGCTGATGGTACAACTAAAGCAAGTAGTACTGAAACCATTAATCAGTATATACCATATAAGAATAGGAAGCAGAGAATCAATATTACCCATCACGTTAACTTTGTTGGTGAGTTGTTGTGCTTTTGTTTTTGAGGGACAAGAATTGAGTTTCATCAAAAACGTAAATTAGAACTTTTTTAAACTGTTAATAGGAAAGAACTCCTCCAGTTCTGCAGTGTTTTTGTATTTTCGTATGGCTGGTTGTTAGTTGCCAACTACTGTGAAACCAGGTCTCCTTCACTGCATTTTGAGCTGTCAAGTCTCTAATTTATTGCTTTGTGGGAAAAATGCTTGTTTTTCGAGTGTGGGTGTATGTGTGTGTATGCTTTTGTGTATTGTGTGTTTGTCTGCGTGAGTGTGTGTATACGCATTTGCTTGCACCAGGCAATTTGTGATTGTATAGTACCTCCCTTTTCCATTATTTCCTTAATAACATGGTGAAACGTTCATCTCCATAGGGAAGAATTAACAAAGAGGCTTATTAAGCCCACAGTTTTGAGCTGGCCTTCTTGTTGTTCGTGATTGATTTACAATTTAAACCTCATTTTAGCTTGAACATGCCCCTTTCATAAATTCAAAAAGGGTGCAATCTCCCTTCCTACATACGCGATTAACCCTGACAATCACACCGGATGTGTTTCGTGTCATCACATCATGTTTTCAGTTGCTTGTCTCACACTTAATCAGTTCTGCTGTCTACAGCGGAGGCGTAACATGTTTTATTAACACGTTACAGCGACCCATCAGTCACACGCTCTCAATCTCTTTTAGTTTGACAACTCCAAAGGACAGTTAAGTATCTAACTTATGGATGAGTGCCAGAGATAGTTTTTTAATGTTTTGATAGGGTGGCATGGCCCAGATCAGAGTGAACATGGTGTTGTTTTGTACGTCAGGGTTGGGGACCACAAGGCAGTGTAACTAACTGATTTGTTTTGGCCTAGATTACAGAATTACTTCATTTACAGATAAGATATTGGGTGATGCAAATTGCCTTCTGCACTGGTGTTTAATGGGACATAGAACGGTGTATCATCTGCATAACAGTGGTAGTGAATGCTGTCTGTGCATATATGTCCTTGTAGAAGCAAAGAGAACAAAAGAGGACCGAGGATGGAGCCTTGGGGAACACCACAGGTCAGAGGGGGCACTGACAACTACTGAAAAAGTTCTGTTTGAACTGTTTGTTTTGAACGAAAGATATAGTGGGGACTAAGGAATTTAGGGGGTATGATATTTGAAGGACAGAGCAGTCATGTCCTTTAAAGTGCACAGAGAAACAGCCTCAAAAGGCTTTATTTTGGTTTGGTGTTTCATATGAGCTCAAAATTGCACACCGTGTTATGTGAAAAAGTATTACATAAGCACATTTTCATTAACCTCTTCACCCACACAGAGGGACAGAGCCTTACATGTTGAGAAGTTGTAAGATTATACGGTTGTTATTACACTATCCATAGCTGCAGGCATCCTCCTCTCCACACTGCACCCCCCCTTCCATGCTCCTCTTCAAACTCTGGAGGTCTGTTTTGGGGATTAGTGGCTTTTTGGGAGCTCAGCGCTCGCAGCAAGGTAACAATTCACCATGCAATCCGCGGGAAACACACAGAGGACATGTTTTAATTTGTCACCTCACCAGCTCTCCGCCCGCCGTCAGTGCAGGGAGCAGCCAAAGCCACTTCGGAAGAAACTCCTTTACTCTCTGTTCCATTTCACAGGCTTTTTATGTTATAATCCACTGTCGGCTTCACTCGTACATCTGATCTGGGCTCAGGGTTCAGGAGTGTGTGTAAATCTGTGTGTGGTTGTTCTTGTGCTTCTTTTCCCGCTATGACCAAATCTCCTCATAAGCATAGAAAGACATTGAAAATCCTCCAAAGTGAGGATATTTTACAGTGATTTTGGTAAATAATTTTTTTCTCTTTTTGATAGTCACTGCTGCAGAGGAACCATTTTCACTTATTTTATTATTGCAAGTTTGCATTAGCATCGACCACAGACTGTCAACAATTTATGTGTTACACTACAATCTTGTGCCAGTGGACCTTATAGTTAATGTTTTACTATTAACCTCTTCCACTCCTTGAGGGCGCAATTCTTGCAGACATCTCCAAATGTCAAATGTTTTTGATACCAAATCGCAGCATGGCTTTTTCTATGGTGTTCCTCAAGGTCTCGGTGTCTTAATGTGGGATTTGGGATTCTCTAGTGATAAAAAAAAAAATGGTTAAATTTTGAATTCACCAATTTTGAATGAGGGCAGTACATTTGCAATGAGACTGCGGATGCAGCGGAAAAGTAAAAATCAACTTTTAAAGAAGCGCAACCCAATGTCACGCTGCAGCGTACCGATCACGTAACCAGCGATCCAGAGCTGTACAACCCAGCCATAAGGGAACTAAAGATGGTGCCTGATCTGGTGTGAACAATCCAATTCTTAAAGATCAGCGCTAATAGCCACACACAGTTCCAGTGAAATTATTATCGTCTTCAGAGAGTTGTTAGTAACTGAAGCACATTTATACTGACAGACTGGGATTCGATTAAATTAAATTCCAAATAGGGTTTCTCTCTGTCCCGTTTAAATTCCTTGCCTGAAGTTTTGAGAAATTCCTCTACACCTCGTCGGTCAGGACGTCTGAACATTTCATTGTTTCTTTTCCACATGGATAACTGCAATCAGACGAAAATAAGGGGCAAATTTCACTGCAAAACTCCATGAGCGTGTTTGCGCTGTAATATCATTAGCGCAATATCTTTAGTGATTCTGACCTTGAGACGGTACAGATACCGTTTGCCAGTCCATTCTTTGTGAATTCACCCGACAGAGCGGAGTCCAACCACGTTTAATAAAGGCAAAAGTGTTTCAAGCAGCTCTGAATGGCCACACTTGAAATGAGCCCTCCATCATAGAGAGGGGACGAGACTCGTACTATGAGGATAACAAACGGCCTTCGCTTAAAGCATTTATAGTGTTGCACTCAGCTGTTCACATGAAAAGTGAGAAATAGTTGTGTAACAAATGAAAAAGAGAGCTTGAGAGGAGGCCCTGTGAGGAAAATCTTGTGATGTGCAATTGTTCAATATCTTGATGACGATGAAAATCCTTTCACACCTCTGCACAGCTGGCTATCGCTGTGTGAAGTGGGCATGATTGCCACGTTGTTGGCTTCTGAAAGTTATGAAATTGTCAGACACTGCCAACGTTGGGCAGGTTTGGGGATTTCAGATGCTATTTAAGATGCAACAAGCGTTTAGTTTGAAGCATACGGACACCCTTTACACTCCAAGCACTGTGACTAACTCACATAGATAACAAACCTTTTCCATTTTGCAGATTTAAAATCTTAAATGTAAAACCCACCCACCCATAAATTGCAGATGTTTTCACATGTGTTGCACTGCATTGCATGACTGAAATAAATCACAAAAGAAATGTTCACATCGAATTGCATGATCTCATCCGTGGTGTGTATGTTTCTGGCCGTGTCTGTGTAGCGGAGCAGTCGGCTTTAATGTCAAGTCCAGCCCGGCATGGCTGCTCATCACGACAGTTGGCTCATTAGTGGAGGAGCTGCCGATGAAACATGACACCTGCAACAGCGTGGTCATTTGTACTTGGAAAGAATCTCTGGAAAGAGAATCATTAAAACCATAACTAATGGATTTAAACCAGGAACAACTCACACATATATATATCGTAGACAGCAGAGTACAGATAAAGATACCCTCTTTCAAGAGTTACATGTAGACACCGAAGCTTCTTACATGTAGAGTAAACCAAGCACACACACAACACACACACACACACACACACACACACACACACACACACACACACACACACACACACACACACACACACACACACAGAGTCACGACTCATCCTTTTTATCCCTGGTGTTAACACTGTCAGGCCTATTTGACACGTCCAGGGCCAAAGCGCCGCAGCCAAACACCGATTTGAGTTTCCCTCATTTAGCTGCTCGACAAAGGCCAGGCCTGTGTGTGTGTGTGTGTGTGTGTGTGTGTGTGTGTGTGTGTGTGTGTGTGTGTGTGTGTGTGTGTGTGTGTGTGTGTGTGTGTGTGTGTGTGTGTGTGTGTGTGTGTGTGTGTGTGTGTGTGTGTGTGTGTGTGTGTGTGAGTGAGGGGCGGTCATGTGTGTTTAATTAGCACACAACACCTGCCTCCATTACAGGGCAATTAGACACCACATCACATCCACACACATTACTAGAAGCTTTTCACTTGGTCTTTTTAGTGCACTGTATTGCATGTAGCTTTGTGTGGGCTGCTCTGCAGTCATGCCAGTACGGCTCTGTTTATTTCTCTCTGAATCAGACCCTTTCACTCTTTTCAATGTCTCCCTTTTTTCTTCTTTCATTGCCCATTTACCTTCAGCTTTTCCACGCATTTCTGCTTTTTGTTTTTTTTCATGCCTCATCCTGCTTCTACCTCAGCCCCGTCTTTGCCTTCGGACTTGTTTGTGTCTCTGGCTGGCTGGTTTGAAAATGAGAAAAGTTGCAGTAAAATTAGCATAACAACAAAAACAACACACTGAGAGAGAAAGGAATGATTTAATAGACAGAACGAGATGTGCAGGAATTTGTTAAGACAAATCAGCTTTTCTTCAACAGGTGGTCCAGATGTTCCTTCTGTTCTTGGAGGGTTGATTCAGTTAACGTTCACAAGCACTGTTTACACCTTGCATTAGAATGCGTCTCCACGTGTCTTGAGTTGTGATAATTAGGGCTGAGACGATACACCTCTCACATCTCCCTATTCGATACTATCACGATACTTGAGTGCCGATTCGATATGTATTGGGATTTTTAAGTATTCGATTTTATGATTTATTGTGATTTTTGTTCTCATCAAATAATTAGCAGGCCTGTATCTAATAGTTGGACAACGGTTCAACAAGCCTACGGTTCGGTTCGTCATTGAACGGTTCAGGTTTCTTAGGGTTCGGTTTTGCCTCCCTATTCTTGAGTGACAGATATAAAACATAACAGAAAAGCAGAAAAAGAACATTTTCTGTTTTCTGTTATTGTAAAAAGAAGTAGGATGAACTTTACCTTGCACGGCAACTGGATTCACGCGAAAATCGTGGGATCACATATCACATGAAAATCCATCTTGTCAGGCTTTAAGTAATGAGTTTATGTCCGGCAAGTCAGAACACGGACCAATCGGCATCCTGTGAGGAGCTACTGCAGCTACGGGCGTGGCTTAGGTGTGTGTGTGACGCCACGCGGAGAGGCGACTGTTGGTTCTAAACAACAATTGCGGCTCCTGAAAAGTTTAGCGTAGGTGCTGCAACAGCATCAGTTCTATCAGAACTGGAGAGCAAATACTCTGTAGGCTTTTCTCGATGGAAAAGATGTTTTCACTCTTCTCCTGACTGGCTTCAGCAAGAGTTTGATTGACAGATGGTTCATCCAATCAGGGTCAGGTTAGGATGAAATAGCATTTCATAATAATGAGCTATGTTTTAGATATTTATTTAATAATTTTGTCTGTATTTATTCATGTGATTATTTGTCTCATAATGTCTATTTTATGTATTAAATATTGAACACTTAGGGTCTCTATACAGCACATGTAGCTGTTTGGAAAAATAGTGTAGATGTAGTACCATGTACAGGCTTTGTAGTGATCTCGGTGTATTTCGACAGATCCAACAAAAGGACTGAAAAACGTCCAGAAACATGCTGTGATTTCAATCCCTTCCTCTGTTTCTCTTTCCACTCTCTATTAACTTCACTCTTTATTTTTTACGCCCAGCTCCCCTGCTCTATCTCCCCTCAGTCACAGCACACTTCTCCAATCAGGAAGCTCTCCACATGTTCCCCGTCCATGCTCATCCATTATTGGTACAGCATCAGCCGAGCGGCAGGATGGATGTCCCCATTCTGCCCAGACTATCCTCATATAGGGTACATTCATGGGCAAAATATACCCATTTCCTCACTTCGCTTTTGCTTTTTTTTTTTGAGAGAAATAGCTATTCCGCTGTGGAATATGTTGTTTTTATCGCTTACCAATCCACAGGCGGCAGGAAAAATGTGACGACGCAGAATGTTTGGGCGGTGGTTTCTTTGCTCCTCCTTTGTCCGTTTGCTGGGCCTCGGAGAATTTCCTCCAGTGGACACTCGAGCATCTTATTTACAAGCGCCCTTTCTGTGGAGAGGAATGATAGTGATTTTGACCCTCACCACACTCACACACACACACACACATACACACACTCCACCACGACCAGCAGCATTAAAACAAATCACCAAACCTACTTTCAGCTTGCACTCAGAGCGCTGCTTCTTCTTCTTCTGCTTTTTTAAAAAAAAAATTTATTCTTGAACTTGTATTGAATCACTGTAATTTCATAGCCAAACCACACAGTGCTGGTTTTTATCGTTCCCTCAGGAGGTGGGGGTGGGGAGGGGAGAAGAAGAAGAAGAGGAGAGAGAGAGAGAAGAGGAGGAAAAGAGGGAAAAAGCCAACCACCGCTGACCTAAATGTGGCTCTCATTAAGATGGCCTGCACACGAGGGGAGGAGGAGTACGAGCCAAGAAATGTCCTCTTTCTCTCTTTCTTTTCCCCTCTCATATTGTACAGGTCTTTCTGCCCTCACCCCCTTCTCTCGCCTCTCCGTCTTCCATTTTTCCCTCTTTGTCCTCACCCTTTTCTTTTTTCTTTATGTCTCCAATTTCACCACCTCCCCTCCCCTTCCTTTCCCCTACATTTTTCTTCCTCTTTCTGTTTTCTTTCTATTTCTTGGCTGAAGTGTTAATGTATAAAAGTTACAGCAGGGGGATGTTTTGCTGCTGGTCAGGGAGGAAAACAAGGTTACGGCTCTGAAATGAAACATATTAATAAATAAGAACACCTCCTTTGCTGCCGCTGAAGATTGCTATATCATGTTCTTTCTCTCTTTTCTTTTTTTTGTTTGTTCTGCAAAATTGAGGTTTTACCATTTTACCTGTAAATGTAACACTCGTTGTGGATTTACTAATAACATGAATATTAAAGTTGCATGGCCTACTTTTTTTTTTTTCAGCCGCCGTAGCAAAAAAAAAAAATCTATACAAAACAACAGTCAAATAATGAAAGCAGCGGCGGCAATGTGGTCCCCCGCCTCTAAGCCCGAATAATAACGTGACGAGCGGAAAGCGAGACGGAGGAAAGGCAAAAAAAAAAAAAAAAGGGCCATAACAATGTCGGGCTCGGCTTGAAGTCTTATAAGGTCCTGGCAGACGGAGAATACCCAAACAGGTTATTAACATTAGAGAATGATGCATGTGGCGTGCAGACGGAGCGGGTGGGCGGGTGGAGGAGCAACAAAAGCAAAGAAACATCCGCCTGTTACTCAGTTATAGAAATGGAAGGTGGATGGGCGTCTGTTGTTGCAGTCTGATGTATGGATATGTAATAACCAATAACAGAAACAGGGCACTGATAACTAATGTACCATATCTATTGCATCTGAAGACGGTCTCCATAAATTAGTGTTTAGTCTCTCTCTCTCTCTCTCTGCCTGGAGATGAATACGTCTTTGTGCTCCGTCAGGGTCAGAGTCAGAGGCAGGAACGAGCTCAACATCAAGGACTAATGAACATTTTTAATTTATGACTGCATCCCCACTCCGCCTGCTAACTAATGCTTATTTATTTCATTATTATTAAATCATATTGCTTTAAAAAGACACACAAATACGGTTGTGTAAACACCGTTCAGGTGCCAACGATTACTCAGCGGTGTCAAGCAAAGAAACGAGAGAGGTCTCTGACATTGAATGCAAATCACTTCACTTGCCTGTATTAACAAAATGACTGTTTAGTGAATTAGGGGCTTCGTTTTGACCATTCATAGTCAACTGTTGCTTTTTAAAGCACTAAGCGGAGTCAATTCAAGCACACATGGGCTTTAATAGCCGTCGTCTGGGGCCAGATGCCACAGTAAATCAGGTGATATCACGAAGGATAAGGGAGCCTAAGTGTGGCAGAGAACCACAACAAGCATGGCTAACGCTGTAGAGGAGTCGATCATGGAGACATGGAATCACATTTTTTCTGCTATTCCAAGCATTTTTTTGAGAGAAAAACAACTCTGTTTATGTCTCTCTGCTTATCTAAGCAACTAAGGCTGCGTTCACACTGCAACCCTTAAAGCTGTAGTACGCAGATCGGAGCAAATATGATTCAAAAAAGTAGTTTTTTTATAAAATAACGGTAAGACGGATAATCTGAAATTGGAATCGGTGCTCCTAATGGCATCTGCAAGATTTCCCAGAGCGGAGGAAAACAACCAATCAGAGCCGAGCTGGAGCCTTGCCGTCTCTGAGCAGTTGTCAATCACTCGTGAACTCCGATCAAACGGTCAAACTAGGCAGCGCTGATCAAACATGAATCGATATTCTGTTACTGTAATGACTATTTCTCACGTCAAATGTTTTCAGAAACCACTTGTAGTGTACTGTTTAGCTGTAAAATGAGAAAGTTTGGCCGCTATGTTGAGATCAGTTGAGGAAATACCAAGCACCGCCCACCAGTCGGAGCAAACTTTCTCCTGTTTTCTACTGTATTCAGTGCTAACAAGCATGTTACGCGCTACACTAAAGCCCTATTTGCACGGGGCTAGTATTACCAGGGGACCTCGTGTGTTTTTTTTTTTATTTGCATGGGATAAACAAATCTGTATTTTACTCAAATTTACTCACTTACTTTAGTAATTTGAGATAAAATGCAGAGCTCCTTTAAGCCATTACCAAAAGTTCTTCGGAATAACACACATACTGCCAAAAAGTAACAGCTCCAATGGGGCAAAAGGAGCTGCAGACATCCAGGCCTACTGCTGTGGACAGGCAGACAGAGAGTAGTGCTTTCATGTGCCTGAGTGTGTGTGTGTGTAAATTGAAACACTAAATCCATTTCCATCTTCTCTGTGGGTCCAAGTGTCCACCTGTGTTTTGGGACTGTATATGCGTGTTAGTAGTAGGAGGCTGTAATTGCTGCTCAGTGTCTGTTGGACGTCAAGTACAATTAGTGAGCTGAGGCTTGTGTGTGCCATCCATCCGTCTGGACGTGGTGCAAAGTGACCGGGATGGAGGTGGAGATGGACTTCCTCTTGGTCCCCCAAAAGCAATCTGCGAGCCGGGTTCCTCGCCATATACATGCCGCGATGTCAGCACCGGGGAATTGAGCCTGCCACTCTCCGATAAGGGCTCAGCTGACTCCTTAACCACGCCGGTGCTCATTACCTCATGCTAGATCAATTCAGCTCCCCTCTGAATCCCTCTTCACAGCCCTCCGGCGACTCATTTAGAAATGAAAGTGGAAAGGCTCACCTGTGAACTGAAGCTGGAGGGACAGCAGGTGGAAGGAATGGATAGGTAGCCGTCCCGTCTTCACTCGGAGCCCCCTCGTTTTGCTATATTTTATATATGCTTTCTCACAGAATCCTTTCATCTCTCTCTTTTTTTAAAAATTCAGCTCTTTTCTTTTGGTATTTCCAGTGCCAGTGAAGAACACTTCAGAGTCTTTCAAAATTTCATACGGCGACTCTTGCCTTCAAACCTTGACCCTGAAGGCGAAGCAGCTTTAAAGCGATGTCCACATCCTGCAGGTCAACTCTGTATTATAACACACAGATAAATTGTGCTATAAACTTCTGACTTCCCAAGGAAGATATCAGGCCCAGTGTAGATGTCAAGAAAATGGTCTATTTCCCCTGGGGAGCAGGCAATTTTAGCAGAATGATTGAGTAATTTCTGTCCTGCCTCTCACAACCAACTTGTGCTACAGCAGACCGTGTCGGTTCTAAATTAATGCACCGCTTTAACATAGAATCACATTACTGCGTGTAATGTGAAAGCGGTTGCTCAAAGTGATGAACACACTAGAGGTCTTCTCTAGCAGGTTCTCTCAGTTTCTAGGAACCAAAGTCAAACCCAGGACTTACGTCGTCAGCCTGGTCCAAAACGATATCAAGTCTAATAAGAATGTCCTGTTACCATGGTTTTTATATCCCTGAAACGATGATATCAAATTGTGTAAGACTCAGAGTAGATGCACTGTACAGTACTACTTGTCATGTTTCCATTCAATTGTCCAGTGAATTTTAAGCAAACTTTTGAAATGTCGCAGAAAAGAAATGCGCATTTCCATCAACTGGTTTGGAGCCAATAAACTCGTCTACACTGAGTGTGGTCAAAAGTTGGCGCTATAGGCTAAGCATGGCTGTAATCTACCAGTAAACAGAGTAGAAGAAGAAGTAGTGGTTGCGAACCGGAAACAAAACAAGTCGGCTTGGCCGTCTAACCATCTAGAAAAATGCAGAGAGGTCTTCAGGAATTTGATTCAATTGGGAAAGTTTCAATAGTTCTTTCATGTCAGCTAGTATTGGCCATGTTTCATGCTGTCTGGACACGGAGACAAACATTGTCTGACTCGTCAGCAGAGACAGCTGATGGAGCGCAACTGAGGACGTTTTATGGAATTTTTCCGTTTCCATATAGTTTAGAAAAATATGTGAATGGAAACACGGTTACTGACTATTGTCTGCATTTTTTAAGTTCGCCTTCCTGAATGTTGGACAGTCCTGAAAATATCTATATATGGCATGCCCATATAAGATGCTATAAGCCTTTAAATAAAGGAATGAATACCAAGCAGCCAAGGTTTCAAAAAGTTAAAGCACAAGATGATCCAGCATCAGCTTTCCAACCAAATTGCTATCAGCAAAGTTTGCCGCCTGCTCACTTAAGAGCACTGCTGTTGAATATGTCTATCTCTGGGGTTTTGGTAGCAGCAGGTAATGCAGCTGACTTTAAGTAGCCCACGTTATTGATCGGTAAATATGTTCAAGGTAAAAGTGGCGAGGTGTGTTAGGATAAAGTAAACAGACCAAAGGACAGCACAGCTATTTTCATATTAGCCTGAATGCAGAACGCTCTATCAACGGCTCACACTTAGTCCTCCTAACAAGCTCTTTATTTTTAAATGGCTTTGGAGGAGTGTAGTTTATGGCGCCCGGCTCCAGGTGAATATTAAATAGGTAAACACAGGAGCTCTAATGCAAAGAGGATATCTAAAAAGTTGCAAACAAAGAGCCCTCCATTTCTCATATCAGCATTCATCCAGCCGCCCACATCCATTCCCAAAAAACATTTCATGCTGCTGAAGAATGAGGAGATGCTAAGCGCTGTGAGTGGGGAGCGACTCACTTCTTAGCTGATAAATTAACCTCAAGGAGCGCATCTTAACTTCTGTTTTTCATGGTGCTCAGGTAACGGAGTGCACAAACACAAAGAAGACTTTATAGAAGAGTGGAGGCACTTTGCCATTTTTTAAAAACATAATGTTATGTTTGTGTATGCTTTATTTTATTTATAGTGCACACAACTCCCATTCACCTCTTTACGACCTGCATTTACTACGGTACCTCAGTCCCATCCTTCTAGAAAGCTCTCCCATTACAAGTACAAGATGACCGTGGTTTAGACGATTAGTCACATTAGTTAGTTCGTCCTTGGACGGCGCAATTACATCTAAAATTGGGTGTATTTGTTGCTTCTTTGGGGGTGGGATTGTTTCCTCGGAGCCATTAGTCGTATAAAAAGGGATTTTCTTTTTCCTTAAAGGAGGAATCATGCTGTGAAGTTGCCCAGTGAAATATTACATGCTGAGCCTCAGACGGAGTGGAATATCCAAGGGAGAAGGCACGAAAAAGGGCCTTTTTTTGGCTCCAATGGATTTGATTTATATGGAAATCATTTTGTATGAAATTATACTTCTGACTCCCCGTGTTGTGAAGTAAAGTCGTTTTGATGATTGAGGCTTGAACTTGAATACAATGCTGGCATGATAAACTGACTTTACAATAGAGCTGCAAATCACTATCCGGTCACACAACATCAGTAAAATGTCCTTTTTCTTGTAAACAATGTTAGATAATATGTTAATGAAGCACAGAGATCAGTCTTTCATCTTTGTCCTTCGTGGAATTCAGGGACGTACAATGCATTGATTCCTGTTTTTCCTTTTGAATGATTGTTGCTGAGGACTTGTGATGCTGTGATGAGAAATGAAACCGCTCTTTATTTGATGGAATCCCCACTTGGTCGCCAGCTGTGTTTGATGTCATTTAAATGTCATGGCATGTGGTAGTGGGTTTGTGTATCTGATGGCACATTAGTTGGTAGAGTAAAGCTGTTGGTATACTCATTTCAAAGTCAACGTTGGTGTGTTTTCAAAGGTCGTTGAATATGCAGTGCTGGAATGAATACACCATACGTCATTGTACTACAGATCGGACTGTTCACAGTAGGAAGGTGGAGTTACAGTGACGGCTAAAGACTAAAAAACAATAATACAAGAGGAAAATGATTTCAAAAAATCAATAACGTAAAAATGATCAAGGTCATGCCCATATATCGTAAGATAAGTCGATAACGTAAAAATGATCAATGTCATGCCCATATATTGTACGATAAGTCGATAACGTAAAAATGATCAAGGTCATGCCCATGTATCGTACGATAAGTCTATAACGTAAAAATGATCAATGTCATGCCCATGTATCGTACGATAAGTCTATAACGTAAAAATTATCAATGTCATGCCCATATATTGTATGATAAGTCGATAACGTAAAAGTGATTTAGGCCACGCTCATAGATTGTGCGATAACGCAATAACATAAAAATGATCAAGGTCATGCCCATATATCGTACAATAAGTCGATAACATAAAAATGATCACGGTCATGCCCATATATCGTAAGATAACTCGATAACGTAAAAATTATCGAGGTCACGCCCATATATCGTACAATAAGTCGATAACGTAAAAATGATCAAGGTCATGCCCATATATCGTACGATAAGTCGATAACGTAAAAATGATCAAGGTCATGCCCATATATTGTACGATAAGTGGATTATTGTGACAGGCCTAGCTGTGATAGACTTCAGATTCCTTCCGACCCCACACAGGATGAGAGGGTATAGATAATGGATGGATGGAAGTTTAACAGACAGTTATCATTTGCATTTCTATAATATTCTTAGGACATTGTGAATGAGGTTGAATGAGCTTCCCGGTCTTGGTCTGATTCAGAGAATCGATCTCTTTCATCTTGGTGATGATGGGCTCATCTAGAGCCAGTGTCGAAATAATATAGTCAACAACGTAACCGTGCTCCCTACAAGTCAACACACAGAACTAAACACATGACATTGTTTCCCAGTGGCAGGCATCGAGGTGAGGAGAAAAAGGACTGCAAAGCAACTGCAATCCCACCAATACTGGCTGTGAGAAGTCGCTGCTGTGGTGATAGACTGTAATATGCTGTTGGACTTGTTGTGAAGCCTTGTCGATCTTCCCCAGGTGGCACCTTGTATTGTTGTCCAGTAGGAGAGCAGCATCACAAAAAGCTTTTTCCACATCTTACTCAAAGAATTACCTTTGATTGTAAATTGTTCTCTCCAACTGGGAAGGCAGCGCGGATGGATCAGCCTCCCTGCTGCAGTCTCGTTATGTGGTCTGGACTGCACTTATGTACAGTCACGGTCAGAGCAGAGGCGGAGAATGGACTCATCAAAAGAAGAGAAATCTTGTGTGAATTTACTCTTCCAGCAATGAACTCTCATCTTCATTCCATCGTAGCTTTGTGAGGATTCAATCAGTGATAAATTATCTTTGCGAGCAGCTTGCGGAGACATGTCCCTGAACTCTCCTTTCCTCAATCACTTCTTTTTCTTTTCTGTCCCCAGCATCGATGTCATCTATGTGACAGACCGAGGCACAGACTGGAAATGCCTGTACTTGTCTTTACAGCTGAGGCCAAATTAACGTTCATTACAAATGTCAGTGATTAATTTTCTTCGGGGAGACAAAAAGCGTAGCGCTCGCTGGCATCGGAATCAAACAGAAAGCCTTCCCAAAAATCCAACCTCGCCCATGCTTTAATAAGAGAGCTGTGCTATGTGGTCCTTTTTGTTTGACACAGATATCCAGCTGTGCCATCACAATAAGAGGCATATCTCAATCCCTTCTTAGAGGGATTTCGTAGCAATTAAGCAGGCCATTAGTTTTTGTTATTGTTTGTTGCGTGGGAAATTTCTACAATGTGAATTCATAGTCTGGATCTGGGCGCTGTGATGCATGTGATTAGCCTGGATACCATGTCTGTCACAGCGTGAGGTAGCATCAGAGCCAGGAGATCCTGGCAAACATCAACACACTCCCAAACAGCCTTCAATCAGAGCAAGGACAGCTGTTGACTCACAACAGAAGTTATCTGATGGAAGCGGAGGATGCGCTGTTGTTTTTGCTCACTTCAAGTTCAACTTTTCCCTTTTGTCTGAGGGAACAAAGTGAATTGAAGCGAGTCATTTGTGATGCGCTGTTGTTGTACGTATCATAGAAACAGAAAGCTTGGAGGTAGATAGGTCAGAAGGCGTGTGTAGATAGTTGGGGGTGTGTATGGCACAGATACATTTGTAACAACACACACAACTGGGGTTTAAAGCCCATTAGATTCAGTTTAGCTCAGATTAAATGAGATGTTATGTTTTTATGTGCTCATAAATAAAAGTGTGTTAGATCTCAGTGAATACATTTAAAATACAATCGCTATTATTATTTCCTCAGTTCAAGTACTGAATCCTAAATGCCACAGAAAAATGATGTTTACTGCCACACCAACAATACAATGTAAGAAAACCTCATTCAAAATCATACAAACTACTAAAAGTCCATCCTTTGGTACACATTTGTTTGGACAGGGATTGTAGATTTAAGAAAAAAACACTTTTTATAATGCAAATTGCAATAAAAAGCATATTATAATAACTTATATGGTCAAGTATCATCATACATGACCACTTATAATGACTTATAACCAGCTTGTAATGTATTTTATCTGTCTATACCTCAGGAATTTCATTACTAATTCAATAAATGAATAGTGTATATGAAATAACCACACGGTAAAGCCTAATTTTGTATACTCCTGTGTGAATTAAATACATGACAAGTGAAAAGTACTGAGTATTTTCTCATTTTATTAAGAACTTTAGTGCAAAATGAACATAACAGTTTCAAGTAAAGTTATAGTGGAGTGGTTCTATGGGCGCCATCCACAAGTTTAGCTAATGGAAACGCAAAAATACGAACTGAACTGGACTGCTCGGTGGAAACCTACCATTAGAGTAGCTTATAATCACATGATAATGCATTATAACAGTGATGATAATGCATGTTTTTAATGCGTTATAGACATGGGCGTCATAGAAAGCGTTAATCAAAGTTTCTTCTCAGAGTATTCAGAGACAGCAGAAAGGTTGTGATGGGTATTCCGTTGTACTGATACAGCGCTCCCATCCCTTTTTCGGCCTGACAGATCATTGGAGACTGTCGACACCCCACTTTGGCTCAGTGGGGGATTGAAGGGAACAGTAATAAGTACCTCGCTGCATGTGCCCATCCAACCACCCCGCCTCCACCTCTCCACGCTCCTCTCCTCTGCCTCTCAGAACAACACCTTGTTTAATTTTAGCCGCTTTGACGCGCATTTGACATAGATTAATTATAGAGGCTCTTCATGTCATTTAGCCGGTTGCATACGAGCACATTCACTCAGTACCAGAGGAAACGGTTATTCGGTACATCCTTTTCTTCTGCAACAAAAAGACTTCAGATCCTCAGCAGCCGGCAGCCTCCGTCCCTGCCTCGGCTCTCATACCTCTTCCACCGTCCTCAGCATCACTCGGTCCTCCTCCGCCCTCGCTCTCCAAGCCCTCTCGGGTCTCCGACGTGATTGCCTCCTCCTGTAAAGCTCTATCCACTCACACCTTTCCCGGCCCTTCTCCACGCTGCTTGACTGATCGGTAGAAATTGCACCGGAGACGACTGTAGCTCCTTCAACAATTTCACGGCCTAGTTTCACTGCGATAAGAAAAACAGTCAAAAAAGGGGAAGGAAGTAGTGAATGGTTCACAGTCAGTCATCACTGCAGCTGGAAAGCTCCATCCAGGAACCTTTTCTTCTTTTATTTATTGCCAGTATTTGGATGTTAGCAGATATGTGATTGAAAATTTGCTTTCTCAGTAGAGTGGTGCAGGAATGAGTCCTGAAACCCGGAAATGAGTTAGCATCTTAGCACTTCTGTTCCCTCGTCTCAAAGTTAATGGGTTTTTAGTAGGGCTGTCAAAGGCATGGACATTTTCAAAGGGGTCCCTTGACCTCTGACCTCAAGATATGTGAATGAAAATGGGTTCTATGGGTACCCACGAGTCTCCCCTTTACAGACGTGCACACTTTATGATAATCATATGCAGTTTGGGGCAAGTTATAGTCAAGTCAGCACACTGACACACTGACAGCTGTTGTTGCCTGTTGGGCTGCAGTTTGCCATGTTATGATTTGAGCATATTTTCTATTCTAAATGCAGTACCTGTGAGGGTTTCTGGGCAATATTTGTTATTTGTTTTGTGTTGTTAATTGATTTCCAATAATAAATATATACATACATTTTCATAAAGCAGCATATTTTCCCACTCCCATGTTGATAAGAGTATTAAATACTTGACATATCTCCCTTTAAGGTACATTTTGAAGGGATTAAAAATGTGCAATTAATTTGCGATAAATCGCACATTTTTAATTTTAACTCGCGATTAAATATTTTCATCGATTGATAGCTCCAGTCCTAACCAATCAGTAGCGAGTGATTTACATATCCATCCCACCCCCACGTCTCTCACATAAGTTTTACTGGACATTGAAGCTATTGGACGTAGCTAGGTGGTAGTAGAAAGATGTTCTTAATTCCATCTACGAAAGCTCTGATTGATTTTCTTTACAGCTGTCAATGAGCACACCACATCTGTTTGACCTGTTGAACAATTCATGGACATGATCAGCAATTCAGAGGTCTGGAAACATGCTATACCGAGGGATTTCTTTAAGAATGAGATCTTGTTCTACCAACATCATTTTTGCAAGATTTCTGGGTGTTCATGTCAATATTGAAAGGAAAATTCTGGTTTCATAAAGCTTGGGTCTTCATTTGGTGGTTTTGGCCCTCGTTACTATCTGTAGTGGTAAAACTGTTCTCATAAATGCTGACAACAAACAAACCCCCAGGTTAGCCAAACTTACTTGGAAGAGAAAGCAGAGACAAGGGGTAAATCTATTACACAAATAGTCTGTTGTAAAAGTTCATCACAGTTTAAAGACCCATTTAATTGCTTCCAGTGTTGGCTTGTTTCCAACCTGTCTGGCCTCCCGACTGCTCGTGTTTCTTGAGTTTAATGTCACCATGTTCTCAGATCTCAGACTTTGGTTACTACGATCATAACCGATGGGAGTGTTGGCCAAACCTATGAAAAGAAAACTTTTATTAAACCAGAATTATCCAAGGTCTCGTGGTGCCACTTAGGGGCAGCCATTAAGCAAAATTGCGTCTTTTAAGTGTGTTGTTGTGTCATCAAATGAACACGCATTAACCGTCACTAAACAACTGTTGCCTGGCATCATGTTAATGCATGAGATGAGCCGTAATAGAGCGTAGTTATTGTCACTGTGGCAACCCGCAGTCACATCAAAGATCTGAAGAGCGGCGCACATCATCCCATCTTTGCATGTTTACAGTTCATAACCCTGTATGATAATCGCTGCCTCTCAGGAGGAAAAGGGAGGATTGTCAGGGCCCTCTCATCATATTCTTAGCATGTAGATTAGACAAGCTTTGATCCATCTAATAAGCCCTCCTCTGGCACAGTGTGTGTTAGCTGTGCTTCACTGGAGCACAGAGAGGGGGCCCCGGCTTTGGAACTCCATCTGATGCATGGATGCTGCTGTCTTCATCCTCTACTCCATGTCTATCCTCAGCCCCGAGCAGATAAGCATCGAAGGCACGACCCAATTCAACAACTCTCCTTTCTTGTGCCGTCTCTTTGGCTTCCTCTTGTCCTGTTGTTTTCTCACCATCGATTTGTCTTTTCCTGTTTCTTTGTTGTCTCGCCTTCTGTTTCTCTTTCGGTGTCTCTCCGACTGTCTCTTTCCATCAAGTGAGCCTTTTTCTAACTCCTTAACTTCTCCAAACTCTCCATCCCTCGTACTCGCCTCAGCCCATTTTCCTCATCCTCCACCTTATCCTCTAGGACGTGGCGCACTAACTAAATCCGAAATTGACTGACACTGAAACATGATGAAACATGTCACTACACACAGTTTGAATTTGCGTATACTTGATGCAGCTTTACGTGGCATTTTCTCTTTAAACCAGCGGGGGAGATTAAAGCTGTATACCCCGTAACCCTCCAGAAATCAGGAGTAGCAGCCCAAATCACTCAGAGCACAAACACCAGTGGCTGCTGTGAAAGATCGACAAATGTGGCTGAGGGAATGAGAGGCTTTGGAAGCCGTTTGATCAGTCGGCTAAATGTGCAGATGCCCCACAACAAACTCAGTAAGCGGAGCCTCTGAACCAATCATTCTGAAGAATGGACCCTGAGATGTTAGCCCGGAGATATGAAGAAAGGCAGTGAGGTGGAAAAGGAAATGGAGATGCTTTTCCACCAGGCAAAGTAACCGGTCATTGGATATTTTGAGTTAGAAAGTCACACAGACGGTGAATCTGATGAATAGTTCTCTTTCTTAACCCCTTCTTTTCTGCGTATGAAGCCTCCACATTGAGGTTTCATATCAGGAATCTCTGCCTTTAGGCCTCAGTATACTTCAAAACAACTAGGTCGTTTGACAGTTGTGGGACCACAGCTGAAAAAAAAGTGTTTAAACTTATTTCTAATGGCCGACCTTTGAGGTGGGTCGAAAAGCCGTCTGGGGACAAGGAATCTGACTGAGATTAGGGAGGCAGTGAGGTGTAGTCAGGAGGAAGCTATGACAGCAGACATTTTTCCCTCTTGGCCATTAGAAATGGGTATAAAAAATGTTGCCTTCAGGTGTGGTTGGACAACACACATCCCCAGACAGACCCCCTCTACACACCTGGACAATTGCTGAATTAAAGTGAGTTATTGTTGGGTCACATTTTGGAAAGTTATGAAAATTGCTGGACGCAGACTCCCCCAATCCTGCTTTTGGAAAGTTCCAGATGCTTTTAGATAGGGCTGACCCGAATGCTTCAAAGCTTCAGTGCTTCGACCGTTGCCATAGTAATCGTCCTCCAAATCAGTATTCGAATGCTTAGGTTTTGTAAATTTTTTTTTTACATAAGTATGTAATAATATTGTATAAATCCCCAAATAGCCCATGAAATAAGGATTAATCAGGAAAAAAAATTGTGTGCGTCCCCTGGATGTGTCGATAGCGAGTTTACGGGTTGACGGGACGCCGGTAGTCTCGAGCCCTGATGGTACCTACTGTACCTACGGTACTGTAGAAAAACAAGTATGTCACGTTTTCAGAGTTTTGGCATTGACTTGGTACCAAAGTAACGGTTCTTGTGACATATTGTACACATAAAAATTGATTGAACTAGTTATGTAAAGAATGCAAAAAGAGAGCTTGAGAGAGAAGTTGGAAACCCGCTTACTTTCACACCTCAGCACAGCCCCATTCTAAAGGAGCCTCAGACACTGTAAGACGATCCAACAAGCACTGTGTTTGAAGCATACTGAGACCTTTAAGACCTCTCCTTGTCCAATTTATTGCCTTCTGGATAGTTCACACTTCCCTATCTTCCTCCTCCCCGTATGTAACTCCTAACACTCTTGCTACTGGCTGTCACCCGTCCTCTCCCTTTTTCACATTGTCCCCCCTTTTCTCACTTCCCACTCAGCACTCGCTGTGACCTATCGAGGTCTTTTCAGCTGAGCTGGAGGAAGTTTCACAACTAAACAGCTGAAAATGAAGCAAGAGAAGTGGAAGTACGTCTGCTGAGCATGTGTCATGTTGGACTGACAAAGTGGGAAAAGAATGGTCTTGAATTCATAATAGGTTGTTGTGTTTGGAGCCCTGCTCAGAGATGGGAGATAGAATAGCGGATACAGATAAGACTTGCTATCTCTCAGTCGATCCCACTTGATGGTTCTATTGTTTTTTTGTTTTTTTAAAGTTATTTTTTTGGGGGCATTTTCCATTTTTATTGAGAGGACAGTGGATAGAGTCTTGGAAAGGGGGGAGAGAGAGAGTGGATGCGGAAAGGGCCACAGGCCGGATTCGAACCCGGGCTGCCGCGGTCAGGACCAAGCCTTGTTACATGGGCGCCCGCTCTACCAACTGAGCTAACCCAGGCGCCCTGATGGTTCTATTGTAATGTAGTAAATGATTTCTCTACACTGTGACTTTTTAAAACTACATTATGTTGTAGTGTTTGACCTTAAGTCCTTGGAAATGTTTTTCCTTTCACAACACTGAAACTCGGGGCCTCATATGTCAAAGTGTGTGTAGAGGCAATTCTCGGTGTGTAAGAACTGCCAATTCTGCAAAAAACATTGACAGTCTTTATTTACTTTCACTGCCGCTTTCCACAATATCTAGGTATAGCAACTACAGTATGATTAAGGTTAGGGAAAGATTGTGAGTCTAACTAGCAGTTAGACTAAAGTTAAAAGAATACTTCACCCACAAAATGACCCATTTGTATATCATTTACTCACTGCGTGATACCTTGAAGTCTTGAAGAAAACGCAGTAAATCCTTGATGAATTCAAATAAATGGGGTCCAGGTTTAACAACAATGAAACCCTAACCCTAACCCTGAACCACATTTACTTCAATTCATCAAGACTTTTCTCCGTTTTTGGGTTCTCCGTTCACCGTGGAGGCTTGCGGGAAAAACAAAGTTTTCTTCAAGAATTCAAAGTATCACGGGGTGAGTAACTGGTATACAAATGGACATTTTGTGGGTGAAGTATTCCTTTAAGGTACAGTTAGGGTTAGGCGACTAGAACACTTAAAGTAAAGGGAAGGTCACGATGAATTTAAATCACAAAAGTTGATTGCAGGTCTGTTTTTCCTGCATGAAAATCACCTCCCTGAACTCCACACCCTTTTCTCCTCGCTACACGAGGAGCATACTACTTCCTGCATTGACGACGAATGTTGGCATTGAACTTTAAATCGCGAGGTGCGAAATTGTCCAATGTGGATGTAATTCCTTGAAATTCTGGGCTTGTTTGTGCACCCCCAAAATGTTATGGCCAATGACTTCCGTTTAAAAAGCCGGGTAGACAAACATTACAAACAGTGAGGTTGATATAATGCTAAATGAGGTTCAGCTAAACCACAATGTTTTGACACAAGTGGCTCAGAACCACTTCACTATTATTCACAGATGATAAACTAGTGGCTTCATGGAGCTGCAGGTGCTCAGCAATGCAGTACTTGACAAACAAGATGAAAACAAGGCTGCAAATTTAAAAGAATAACTTTTTAGTTTGAAAGACTTTCTTGGTCACAAACATACTCCTTTTCATTGAAGAGCACCAAAGCTGCTAATTTATATCTGAAATGTTGGATTGTCCCATATGTAGTTTGTACTGCAGTAACATTGAGGTCAAGTATGTCCTCGGGTGCCCATTGGAGTTTAAATGTCTCCAATTTGTGAATCGTTTTACCCTCGATTACATTACTGTACAGGATTAAAATGTGAGAGGACAGCAGCTGCTGGTGCCTGACGTACGGTTCACTGATGGCCACGTCCTCGTAGTGCCATCAAACAGCCGAACCCCGCTGAGCTCCTAGCATGTTATAACACTGTTGGTTTAAGAAAACTGTCTCTTTGATACTGTTGTAGGACTAGCAGGCATGCAGTGCCACTCGAGATCATTCTGACGGAGACGCGCAGTCGCACTCTACCTCGCTTTTTTTTTGGCAAAAGGATTTTTCTCAGCGGAGACAAGTGTAATGATTTCACGGTGCTTGTAAAGAGTTTATGGTGCTTCAGACTCTTGTCAGCTGTGGCGCAGCAGTCGTCCTTAAAGTCGAGATGAAATGAAAAATGGTCTTTTTTTAACCCTTTTAGATCACGTCCCCAGTCAAAGTTTGCGCCTATTTAACAATATATGCAAATTGTCTTCCTATAAAACAAAATATGACGTGTGCTTATGTAAGATAGTATCAACATCCATCCTTCAATCGATCTGCAACTTAGAGAGGTGTATGTGGAGGCAAAGATGCTCTCTAAGAATGGTCATGGCGTGAGATCACTCACAGTAGAGAAGCTAAAGACGGTCTAACTTCCGTTTCACTAGGACTTTAAAGCAAACCCTGTTTGTGGAAAAGCAGCACAGATTCTTTTGTTCTGGTGTACGGCATTTGCATATAGGACCAGTTTTACCTGGGAATGTATAGTTTCGTTGCCAATCGTTCAGACACAAAAGGGTTGTGTGGAAGTGGAAACAAAGTCTTCAGCTTGTTTTCTGGCTCTGGGATTACACAACGTTCTTCGAATCAGTATTATTTTGCAGAACTGCTGTTACTCAATCAGCAAAAAACATCAGAATTTCAAATTTCATCATTCAGATATGATTTCCTTTAGTCTAGTAGTTGTTGTGTGTACATTACATAACATCCATTACCGGCTCAGATTGTGTGTCTCATTATAGTGTATCAAAAAATGATGATACCAAAGATTGTTTACTTGTCTATAGGAGTTCTTTTCTGCTGCACAGAATGAGCAGTGAGCTCGCATATAGGGCTGCAACTAAAGGCCCAGACACACCAAGCTGACATCAAAGAACTAGAGAAGCTGAAGGCCGACTGTTGCGTCTCCTCACAACTCCTTTTGTCTTAACCAACAAGTTGCATTTGAACACGCTGCAAATATGTCTTCTCGTGCACTGTTTCGTTTAAGCTGAACAGCCAATCAGAGTGATTTCTCTCACCGACGAGCGCCGCCGCAGATTCAACATGCTGAATCGGCCAAAAAAAACTCCGACACTGGCAGACTAGAGCTGACTCTACAGGACACATCGCAAAAACTAGGCTGACAGACGCTCACCGACGGCCCCAAACGGTCCAACAGCCAGCCATCGGCTCGGTGTGTCAAGGCCTTTACAATTATTTTCATGATAGACTGATCTGTCAGTTACTTTCTCAATTAGTCGATAGTCATCAAAAACATGTCAGACAATAGTGAAAAATGCCCATCACAGGTTCCTAAAGGCCGAGTTAATGTCAATAAATGTCTTGTTTTGTCCGACCAGCAGTCCAAAATTCACAGATATTAAATTGACATGATACACACGGCAGCACGTCCTTCCATCTGAGAAGCAAAAACCAATGAATTTTGGCATTTATGCATGAAAAAAGACTAATGAATCGATTAGTTTTTTGAAGCAATATTTGTTTTCACATTTCCCCATTACACACTGATGGAGGGTAAATTGAATTGACAACATTTCAACATTTCTTCACCACCTGCTCCTCTCTACATCTGCAAAATGTGTCGTCCTAAATAGCAGAAAGAAAAAAAAGTGAATTTGTAAACGGAGTTGTTTTTTTCCCTCGTTGCAGTGTCCAGATAGGGAGCGTGAAACTGGTGTTTTCTCTGCAGAGATGCCTGCCAATAGAGAGAGAGAAGTGAGCTTGAGGTTTATTTATAGAAATGATTAATGAGCTCAAGTGTTTCTCATGATTAAAACCATATGGACAAGTTCTAATGAAATATATTTCCATATTGTTTATAACACAGTGGGCGTTGGTCAGAATTATGTAAGTCTAGATCCAGAACAGAAAACATAACGTCAATATTTATATAACACTTTGGTCCTTAGCGAGATATCCTGACAGCTACATGGGAAAATGACCCGTTGTGTTGCTGTGGCTGCTTCCCTCTGGTCTTTTCTCTGGTATCACCATGTGGTCAACATGTCCACCCATTGGCCCATTGACATCTTAATCTTTTAGTGTTATGCCGACCTTACACCAAATGACTTTTCAAGCAATTTCACTGTACATACTTCCATTGTCGGAATAAAATCACCAGTGTTTTGCTAAAGTTGGGGCGCAAATTTCAGGGACCCTAAAACACAATTTTTTTTTTGTTGAAATTACACCCAGTGATGGTTGAACACTTTTAACTTGTGCTTTGCAGCTCATTTCAGCTGCAGATGTGTGCTTGTAGGGTCAGAATGGTAAAATCTCCTCAATCATTTGGGTATAATGAACACCACTAAAGGCCAATATTGGGACTTAATAATATGCTGCATAAAGTTTATTTATCTTCCTACTGTTGAACACACGTTTTCTCTTTGGAAAAAGACATACAGTTAAGAATATATATATATTTGTCCACCATGTGCTATAGAACAATAATTTAACTATTTTGATAATCGATTATTAGTTTAAATATTTTTTCTTTAAAGCAACAATACCAACTTCTAAATGTTAAAGATTTGCTGCTTTTCTTTTTTTTATATATATTGATCAAATTATAGAACTTTTGCTTGGAGAAAACAACCAATTGTAAAACATCACTTTGGGCTCTTTGGGCAAATTGTAATGGGTATTGATTCACTATTTTGGACAATTTGCAAAAAAAGAAATCAAATAATTGAGAAAAGCATTAGCAGATTAGTCAATAGAGAAAAGAAAGGTTGAGTTAGAATGCAGTTTGAACATGTATTCCCATGTCTCTGATATATATATATACACATCAGAAAAGCATTTCTTTTGAAATACATTTTAGGGAATAGATGTCTCAAATGCATTGATTTCTCCTCTCAGGTTCCGTGGCCACTCAGCTTGAAATTAACTGCCTTCGGGCAACTTGTTGACTGTGTTACCTGCAGGCTTAACACTCAGTCTAAACAGTGCTGTAAATGCACTTTGATGCTTTTAAATGCACTTGAAGCAAAGCGAGTTCTTCCACTGCTGCGACCCTGACCTGATCCCTCTTCTTAACCCGACAGGAGGAGTACCCAGTCAGCGGGGAAATAGCGCTCTCATCCAACGACCTCCAACTGGTGCTACAAGTGGAACGTAATCAGTGAGTATTCCTTCTCTTTACTGCCTCGGCACCGTTAATTACCTCCTCTGTCTTCCACCTGAGAGGAGGAATTAATTGGGAGACGGCGAATGCAGAGTGAAGTGATAATAGAGGGCGATATCACAACGCTCCTCCTCTTCTCTCTCAGCTCTGTCTTGACTTTTTGGCGAGTCTGTGCTTCATCACAAGGTTACTAAATGTTTCCACATCTTTGAAAGCGTATTAGTGGATGGCTTTAGTAGATGGCTGTATAGTGCTAATAGCAGTTAGTATCCCAGTAACCCTGAAGCAACAGGGTTTGAGCTCTTATTCTGAATTTGTGAGGTCAATCGGAGGAAGCACTGATGCTGAAAAGGAAAGCTAATGTTCCATTAGGCACATTATGCGATAGTCACGGACAGTTGCTCGTCCATGACCGTTAAAAGCTTAGTTAAGGTTTCAACCAATGGCGATGGAAGCTTTTTATATTTGCCTCGAGAGAGATAAATCTGACATGGCTCTTGAGTCATATCTTTAGATTTTTTTTGCCTCTTTGTACTGGGAGCAGGGGAGTGTGTGAGTGACACACCTCAGGGCACAAAAGAGGAGCGGGGCTAATCAGAACGAGCGGCGAGTGCCATTCAAGGCCAGCAGAGGTTATGATGTTGCTGTGATAACATCACGGGGAGCTCCGTCTGCTGCGTGCACATTAGCCGTGGACGTGCTGAGACTCCTGAGGTTGGACCACTTAGCATGCTCATGAAGCCCGGGAGGTGGAAAGAACATGTCTGAACACCTCCTCTCTGTTCATCAGAGCGGAGACTCCTGACCAAATAGATCCTCGTTAGGCATACAGGGTTTTTATTTAGCAATCCTAGTTATGATAATTATGTGTAGAATTGCATACGTTAAACTCCCCTGGACCGACTTTACTGTAGCAGGTTCAGTTTTAAAGCTAGAGTGAAGGTACTGGTATCATATGAAACTAGAAAACATGAGGAATCCAAGTCAAGAATGTCAAGTCAATTACTGTGGTTCAATATCAGTTCGGTTTCAATTTTCTTTTTTCATATGTAGGTTAACGCGGCGTCAACGGTACAATGAAATGTACAGGATGAGAGAAGTAATAAAGGATAAGATAAAATGACAATAATAAGATTAAGAATAACATTAATAAGATAGAAAGACAATGATAAGATAAAGTCACAATAAGTTGACAAAAGTAACAACGTAAATTAAACTAGAATGGCACTCGGAGAGCGCAGACCTCCACCAAGGTGCGTGACTTTAAAAACAGTTCACAGCTCACAGCTGGCGGTACCGTGAGGTGGTCGGCTTAGTATTAACGTGGTGTGTTTCCGTGTAATGTATCGGCGGATGCCTCTCTCTTTCAGCAGCCTTGTTATGTCTGTATAACGTTACACTACGTTGTCTCTCATCCCGTCATCTAAACCTTTTTCTTTCTCACCGCGGACGGCCAGCAGCTCCCGCACACATCCACACACGTATCTCTCTGCTCTCAGAAGAAGGAAGAAGGCGGGGTCACGCGTCATCAATGCGTCATATACCCTGTGGTCTTAATGATCAGGCTGATCGGAAATTCTTAAAAAAATTCCTGAATCCGGATCGCCACCAAAATCTAATGGATTGTTCATTGTGCCACACCCCACCACTCCAAAAAGTTTCATTCAAATCCATTGCGAACCTTTGGAGTATCCTGCTAACAGACAGACAAACAAACAAACCAACGCCGGTGAAAACAACTGCCCAGTTCTCCGCCCTTGGCCTTGGCGGAGGTTATCAGTATCAGTTATCAGTTATCAGTAGTGATATATTACAGCTAAAAAAACTAAAAACTGAATGTTAATTTTTATTTTATTAGTTTTTTAACCAGTAATTATCATTTCAGTTTAGTTTACTATAATAACCCTGGCGTACACATACTGGATACGCAGGATTTCAGTTGTTTGGAAACAGATTGATGACTTGGAGCAAGAGAAGACAAATGGAGGAACGGACACAGACAGTTAGGCAGGCCGACAGGAGCCCTGAGACAATGGTGGCATACATGGAGGAGACGGGCAGTGATGAATGAAATGGAGAGGAGACAGAGTCTGGTGACGACACAGCGAGTCTGGGCCAGGGAGCCACGCTGTGTAACCCAGGACAGCCAGTTGGCAGTCGGTGCTTATTTTAAACCAGCAGTCCCCAGCGAAGCGAGGCGAAGTTTGGTCTGGACCAGCGAATGTAGGTCAGAGAAAAGAGGGACACATTCTGGGGAAGCGGTCGCTCTGTCGATGGAGTTACTGGGAATTTTACTGGAAACTGAGTTTATTTTATCTAGTGGGCCTCTTCCACTGGGACAGGACTGGAACATGGCCAGCGTGTTTGAAGGCCGAGAGCATCACTTTTACACTTATGTAAGGAGGAATAAACTACATCTGGTTGTAATAAAACAAGATAAATATTAAACAAAGATCTGACTGAAACGAGGAGGAATATCTTGTTATGATGGAAAACTGTTTTATCACAACAGAACGTTTTGTTATAAGGACGAAAAATATCTTGTTATAATAAAAGTATTTCTTGTTCTTTAGAACAAAGCATGTCATTAAAAAGAGAAAAACATATTGTTATAATAATGATAAACATATTTCATTATCACAGTAAAGTAACAAAGAGAACAAATGTGTAGTTATGATAAAAGAATCTTGTCAAAAGTCATTTAAGTTATCATTTAATCTGGTCAAGTCTTTTTTACATTTCCTAAAACACTGTTAATCTGAGTGGTTTATAATTAGTAGACTCTACGGTAACGTTCGTCTCCAGCACAGTTCAGCCAGCGATATTAAAGATGCTACAGCATGTGTGTGTTTCCAGAGGAAGCTGTTCTGTCATCTCCCTCTTTCTAACCTTCAGAAAATCAACATTATCATCCGTCCATCCCTTTTCACTGTCCTCTCTTCAGCAGCGGAAAACAGGTGAATCATATCTGAGAAGTGCTAAATCAAACTGATAGAGTGGTGTTCTCACACAAAGAGTGACTCCTTCACTTCGAGTTGTTTAAACAGACATGAGGGAGGAGGAGGAAGAGGAGGAGGAGATGGATGGAATGAGAATGAGCTGGGAATGTGCTGGGGGGAGCTGACCTACACACAGGTCCTGAGAAGAGATTGAACATGGTGTGTGTGTTCATATGTGGGTGTGTGTGTGTGTGTCATGGAATGCCAGCTGACGTAAGGCTCGACATGCCCGTGCTGGCTGAAGTACCCAGAGCAGACAGAAGACGTATAGTTTGTCGGTGAATCACATGTTTGTCCATCCGGCCACTCACTGGTTCCTAACTGATGGAATGAGTAACACACTCCAACAATCACTTCCGTGCTTGCAGGAAAGATTAACTGTGTGTTTAACGACTTTTCCCCGGTCGAGAAAAATGTGGCTTTTGAGCCAAACGGGGCTTAAAAAAGAATGGAAATTTGAACATCTGCAGTTCTATTACAAGCGGGCAACTCCATAATATGCTGATGAAGATCATGTGATGTGACTGAAAGCTCCAAAACAGATACTAAATAGATCCTATGATTGTTGTGTCCGAGGTCAAGAATGAACTTGGAATCTTGTTTTTTTTCTTACGAGTGTTTTCAGGTTTTTGACTGCGTCCATGGTTTTTATCAGTAAATGGAGCAGGCTCAGTTGTAAACACGTGAACTAAGTATGTAAACATGTTGGTCACATGTGGGGGGGGGGGGGGGGGGGATCGTAACCCCTTCCAGTCGCTGATGGAGGCTGTGAGATATGGTTGACAGCTGGTTGGAGCTAGTCAGGTTCAGGTTCAGGTTCAGGTGACTTGAAAATAGAGGATGACATCCGTATTGACAATGAGGTAGAGCACAGACAAAAGACAGACATACCAAAAGCATGACAAAGTGTACTCAAAGGCTTACTGAAATCAGGACCCAGCATAAAGAGAAGGCCACAAGAACAATATAAAAAACTACTGAAATATGAGTACAGAAAATACACAATAAAATGAGAAAAGGGGATAAACTTCCATAAATATGTGCAAGGCTGCTAGGACTTATTTAAGTGAACAATTGCAGCTGGAACAAAACTGTTCCTGTAGCGCTTTGTTCCAGGTGTACCTTGAGTTAGATTATTTTTTCAAGCATATTTATGAAGTTTAATTGGCACACATGTTGCATCATTTTCTGTTTGTTTGAAATGGAAAAGTAAACTGATTTCTTGTATACTAACTGCCAAAACAGTATACATGACGATTACTATATATAGAACAGTAATGCTTCATTTCCACTGCATGGCTCGGCTCGACTCACTGATGTGGCACCAGGTCCTTTTTCTCTATTTCAACCCGTCTTGAAACACCGACCCCGTCTCGTTTACTATGCTTTGTGGGTTTGACTTTTCTGCTGCGTCACCACCATTTATATATATTAGGGCTGTCAAAGTTATCGCAATAATAACACGTTAACGCAAATTTGTTTTAACGCCACTAATTTCTTTAACTCATTAATGCAACTTGTGAGTTTTAGGTTGTAACGGGCTCAGTTTTTAAAGTACCAACCATGTCACACTAGCTTGTCGTGAAGGAGGTTAAATAATGCTCCAAACTTACGCTAAAGTTTGGCGAGGAAAAACCGTCATGGTCATTTTCAAAGGGGTCCCTTGACCTCTGACCTCAAGATATGTGAATGAAAATGGGTTCTATGGGTACCCACGAGTCTCCCCTTTACAGACATGCCCACTTTATGATAATCACATGCAGTTTGGGGCAAGTCATAGTCAAATCAGCACACTGACACACTGACAGCTGTTGTTGCCTGTTGGGCTGCAGTTTGCCATGTTATGATTTGAGCATTATTTGTTATGATAAATGCAGTACCTGTGAGGGTTTCTGGATCAATATCTGTCATTGTTTTGTGTTGTTAATTGATTTCCAATAATACATACATACATACATTTTCATAAAGCAGCATATTTGCCCACTCCCATGTTGATAAGATTATTAAATACTTGACAAATCTCCCTTTAAGGTACATATCGAACGATAAAAAGTGTGTGATTAAGTTGCGATTAATCACGATTAACTATTTTAATCAATTGACAGCCCTCATGTCTATACAACCAATGTGTTTATGATTAAATTGTTTACTAAAGCACAACGTTCTTCATAGATCTAATCTGTGAACCAGATTGATGCATTCCCAATAAGATCCCCTCGGGGGGAAGATCCATCCACCACAGTCTCACAGAGTTATGACCTCAATGTTGTGTCAATTTTTCCCTGCGGTATTGTATCGAATATCAATATTTTACTACGGTGTTGTATCAAAGTTATAAAATCCAGTATCGTGACAACACTTTTAAGGAGTTCATTGTTGCAATTACACACCCTGGATCAAAGCCTGAGATATATTCTCCCATCGATAATTATTTCATGGAAAGCTTGCTATGAAGAAAGCAATTTCCTCATCCAGTAGGACATAATCTCATAACAGCAAAACTAATTCTTACACAGAGAAAATGAAACGGCCTCCTAAGGGGAAAAAAAAAAAAAAAAAAAGTCTATAATAAAAAAATTATCTGTTTAGAAATTGAACAGGCACAGTTTCAACTTATTGAATCAAGAAAAGCTTCTTCACTTCAGAAAGTACGAACATCACTTGCTGCTAATGTTACAGGTGACTCTGTTTACACAGCGGCATGTGTGTGTGTGTGTGTGTGTGTGTGCACAAGCAAGGAAAAGGAATTAAACAAACATGTACATTATTAAAGAAGTGCCAGCAGAGTAATCATCATATATTAAATATTAATAGCATCAAAACAATGGGCCATATCATTCAATTAGTTTGCATTGGCTGCTGGTGCTCAGCAGCTTTATCTCCTCGCCTCAGTACATCACACACACACACACAGCTCAGGATGTTGGCATTGCACTTAAAGAGCACATTTAATTTTAATTGCAAATTTTTCTGTTGAGGGTTACTGGATGAAGTGTAACCTCTTTCTATGTTAATGAAAGCCTTGATTACTCTGCCACCCTGGGATGATATGTAATGAAATGGGCAATACATGCACATCCATTGTACATAATGATGAGGCAGACCCCTTGCAGATGTGTCTAGTTGAGCTAAATGTATTGCCGTACTCCAGGCGGCAGTCCTGACAAGGTGTTAATTAGGACCGGAGTCCTCCGAGAGTCTGACTTCACAAAGACAAGTTTAGAACGAACGGCACTTTCTAAGCACTCTCCTGGCTACAGCCTTTATTATCCCGGTTCCTTCATCGATTTTTTCCACCCATTTTTTTGTGTTTGAACTCGGCCGCAGCCCCCCATAGTGTCTCCACTTTAATAATGATTAAAATCAATAATGAGCTTTGTTCTGTTAATCTGCTCTAATCCAGCTCGGGATGTCAGCTCAGACGGTGACTGGCAGCTCCGAGCCCAGCCTGCGTCCGCTTCCTTTTTGCGAAGGAAAATCCCAAGAAAAACCACTCCGATTCAGAGCTGCATCAGCTGGCAGGATGAAGGGATGAAGGGATGTGGGGAGAGAGGAGGAGGAGGTTGGTAGGAGGTTGGGAGGGGAGGGTGACATATAAGTCAGTACCAGGAAATTAATTGTCCTTCAAAGGCTGTTGGAGTGTGGGAAAGACGGAGATGCTGCAGAGGGTTAGAGAAGCTCACCGGAAACAGAATAAAACCTTCAGTGAAAGTTAGTCCTGGAGGTCAAAGAGGTTAAGGAGGAGAAGTAGATGTAAAGAACGAGTGAAGCAGAGAGCAGGTGGTGGTTTGAGCCTTGGGCTGCCAGACCTGTATACCCTGCAGACTCTGTAGTGTTTCCTGTTTGGCATGTGCTGAGGAAGTCGTGTCGGAGCAGATGTGCAGCCTTGAAACATTATATAGTTACTCCACATTTCTGCTTGGTTGCGTATCTGCAGAAACACACACACACACACACACACACACACACTCTCTCTGACATCTGATGCTTGTACAGCGCGGTCCTGTTCACCATTGTGTTTGTATCCCTAAAGACAGCATAGCCTCATCTGTCAAAGTGTGACCTTCTGAAACTGAACGCCTGAGACAGACCACGACCAAGGCTCAGGCCTGCAGGGGCTTTGTTGCCATCTCTCATTTCACTTCACGCCTGAAGTCCAGGGTGACTGATGGCCAGCACGAATCACACTTCACACACCTTTCCCACGTCCCCAGACAGCAAAGTCGTGCACCTCAATATAACTATACACAATCAGGAAGGTTCATGAAACCATTAAAATGTCAAAAACAAAATATAATCTTCCTTCGTTCCTGTTTTTGTTCCCTTCACTTGGTGTATATTTAACATGATACTACACACCCAGCATTTCAGGCTAATTGTTGCCATGAAAATGACCTTGAATGTTATTTGAACTGAGACTAGAAAAGCTGAGCCAGTCAATTGATGTCTCTTTCATTTGAAATTTCACAATGTCCCTAGATGACATTTCCGAGATCCAATTTCTCTCCGAGCCTGTCTTGTTCAATTTGAAAAACATGCAAAGAATTTAGCTGGCAGACTCGGGGGCCTTCTTTTAAACTCCTGAAAATCGATTGTCCTCTCTCGTATTAAAGGGAAAATACGCCACCTTATATGTGGATGTCTAATCAGTATTGATGGTAATTGAAGTCTATTGAATCATTGGTCCATTGGTAATTGTAGTCCACTGAATCTAGCGCAACCCGCCGTCCCTGCAGCCGACTGTTCGGCTCATTTAACAACTTTTGCTTCATCCACTCAGTCTTGTCATATCGTAGTAAAGCACTCCACACAAGTCGTACGAGGAGCCACCTGTATGACCAATAATCAAATGATATTTACAATTTCTGTACCGTTTGAGTTTTGCCTTTGTGAACGCAAACCTGACCAGTTGGAAAATTTAAATTATGTATCATCCTTGCATTGGTTTGATTCAGTAAACGGACCTTTAGGTGTGAAACCACCTCCTGATGAAGACCATGAGACGATGTTGAAAGCTCCAAAAAAGCTGGACCTTTGAGCTGAGATTATTTTGTCACACTATACTTTTGTGTTGCTCGGTGTCAGAGGTGTTGATTTCCACGTTCAAAAGGTGTCGACATAACGTCATATGGCGCCGTCAAGATGTCCCACAATGCACTGATATATTTTGTCTGATATTACAGCCACGTGTTGATTTGTTGTGACACATGCGCTGCATTGTGGAGATAAACCGCTGTCTCGTGTCCCAGTGTTGCTGATGCTCCAGGAAAGCAGCAGTTTTATAGATTGCTCGGCACAACCCAGCTCCTTTACCTTGACTGTATGTTGTCTGTGTGGCTCACCCAGTGTGCTACAGCATTCACTTCTGTTTGTCAAACGACACCATGCTAAATGATGTGACTTATGTTTGTTACACTCTTCTCAAGGCTGCTCAGGAAATGCTCAGAGCTTTGCTTATAGTTGTTGTTCCCACATAAACACAATGTCCACTGAAAGCTAAGATACTTTCTTCTTCTTTTCTTTTGTTCTGTCTCATTAGATAGACTCAATGGAAGATTCCATTTCGTAAGGTCATTACAACACCTTGAATTAAACTACGTATGACACAAGCCAAGAAGACCAACATATATATTTGCCCTGAGCAATTACCACTCCTTTTGTTTTCAACAGAAGCCATTAACCTTGATCCTGTGACAGGCGCTCAGGGAGCCGACAGCACACTTCACAGATGGGTGACGGGCCATGAACAGGCGTTGGGGCCAATTAGAGACAGTGTGACAAACATGGAGGGTTCGTGGTTGTCTCAGTCTAAGAATGTGACCAGGGCATGTTGTCAGGTTGAGGTTAGCTATGTGAAGTGTGCTTGTCAGGTCTCCTCTGCTGCCTGTCGTTGCAGTGTATTTTATGATATAGAGTGGGCCACACTTACTTAGAACTAAGGCTGGAACGATACACCTATCTCCTGATTCAAGTATTGCGATTCGATATTATGATTTATTGCGATTTTTTAAAAACTTTTTTAACACTAGACCACGGGAAAAAGTTGAATCATCACTTATAGGCACTTTTACTTTGGAAAATATCAAAATTTATACGGTAAGAATGTTTGATTTTTTGCATGTATGTAGTCAGAGATGTCCTGAAGTCAAATATATCAGTCATTTTCAGACATTATTTATTACATTTTTTCCAACAACCCAAAAATAAAATAAAAAAAGACACACAAATTAGTGGTATTTTCTTTTTAATTTATAAGTGACATGTAATGTTTTATATACTTCTGGTGAATAAAATCGCATCAATCTTATTTCCATGTATGTATTTTGTATATACAGTTCCCTTTGTTAATACTTTATTTTGAAAACCGGAAGAAATCACACGTTTATACTTCATCTAACTTCTCCAAGTCCGTCGATAGCTCTCCCGTCAGCTCCGTTCTCTTTATACATCCATGGTCAGCTCCATGGACGGCCGACTTGACCGCACGTTACCGCGATACAACAACATTTCCTGTCCACGACAGAGTTAGCATGCAGCTTTAGCCGCGATGTCTAGCTCTGCTTTTCCTGGCAATGTGTGAAACCCAAAGTGTTTCCATACTTTACTGGATGTGTAGTGTTTACCACGTTGGATTTAACATGTGAGGGTGCAGGTCGTATCCACGCAGACCCTCCAACGTTTTCTAATTTCTCGTTTTGGCTCGCTGCGGTTTGTTTTGGTTGATGGATACGGAACGGATATGACGTCACGTTACTCAGACTACAACAATAAAAGCGGTAACTTCCTTCTACCTCTGCATAGACTTAAATGAAGCGGAAATATCGATTCTGGCATTAAAAAATTGATTTCAAAATCAGCCTGAAACCAAAACAATGAGCTGAAAGAGGCTAAGAACCTCCATAGAGCCGAGAGGAACTGGTTGCCGATCATTCTCTGTGAGTCATTTGATCCATCGTCGATATAAAACATTGATTAGCGCAGCTTTAATAAATACTAACTATTGGTTTTATACATACCAAAGCACTGCATGAGTAATCATTTATCTTTCCTCTCTCTGCCACTTCTACGCTTCTTGTTGTCTCGTAGCAGTCATGTGTTTCCTTGATTGAGTTAGGTTGTCTGATGCGGCCCCTCATCGGGCCCCAGATGCTGCCTCTGTTGTTCCAGATGTCTCTTAGAGGACCAGGGAGGGACGCATAATTTCATTAACCGCAGCGCTGCCATTGATTTTTTTTTCTGTTTTTTTCCAGAGGCCATTAACTTAGCTAAACTTTATCTCAGGCCCAGGAACACGGTAATTACAATTAAAAGTATTTATATCGGGGGTACAGACAAACAATAAAAGGGCCAGCAGTGTTTTGATGTCGCTATGGGAGACGGCACCTGAAACCTGGGCTGCTGTCATTTCTTTGTTGTCTTATCGCCACCGTTGCCGCTCCCTGCAGCCTTTCCTACAGACGTGATGAATGTCCTCTCTCAGCCTCCCCTTTGTGTCTTTGAGGCTCAGCACAATATGCTCAGTTCAGAAATTCTCAAATGTTCAATTACCCCGCTTGTTTTGGCCTCGTAAGGCATTGAGCCATTTTTCTTTTGTTAAGAATGTCTGCGTACCATTCCTTTCAGCGCCCCCTTATAGCAGGACACTATTTATGGTTATTTAAATCAGGTCATGGTAGGTATGGCAATGTGTTGGCATAATCCATTATGCAAGCAACACAGGATAGTATGAGTTTCTGTTCAGTGGTTGCTGTAAACAGGAGAGGAGCAAAGAGAGCCCCCTCCTCCCTCCCCATCCGTCGTGTCAGATGTTTATCAGCCCATCTCAACTGCTGGTGTTGTGAACGCTCCCTGGGGCGGGAGGAGCCAGGAAAGTGGACTGAAGACTGAAGGAGCTCTGTGTACGCGGTCAGCAGGAGGAGTTGCGTGTAAACTAGTTTGGTCTGGGTATGTGTGAGTAATGATGGGTAAATAAAGAGAGATGATTAACAGCAGATGGCCATACTTAACGTCTGAGAGCGAGTGTGAGCGAGAGGAGAATGTGTTTATGCATATTTTGTGTGTTTCCTGTCAGTAGGGCAATGGGTCTCTCTCCCACCCTCCCCTCCATGTTATCTGCAGATATCGCTGTGCCAGCTATTGGCAGTAGGTCATTGTAGACGTAACCAGCAGCTGGGCTTGTTGTGCTGTATCAGCTCACCATTAAATGCTTTCTACAACAGACCTAAAATACATCAACGAGTGCAATCCTAATGAAGCACTGAGCAGTGTTTATACTGTATATTACAGATGAGCATATTGACTGAGGGATGAACTTCCCTGTAGTACATACTGTACTCATTGACTTAATGTATATTAGATTGACATCTACTGCTTTGTGAATCAGCCCAGTTACACAGCAGTTTGTGAAGTCACAAAATGTAATGTATTAATTCACGTACATAGATGCAAATTTTAAATTTTTTTCATGATGGTCAGCACGAAATCAATTCGTAGGAGTTCGGGGTGGATGGGTGGGTTAAAAAAACACAGGACTTTCGCTCAGGAGACGGGTGATCATGCCCCGTGTGAAACCACAAGTCAAAGTTGATTTATTTGTAACTTCCGTACTTAACTTACAGCACTTCCGGTGTTATTTTAACCCAAACCACGATGTTTTGCTAAACGTAACTAAGTGGTTTTGTTGCCTAAGCCTAACCAAGTCGATCTACTCCTAAACCTAACTAAGTAGTTTTATTTTGAAAAGACTGGAGCGGAAATTGACACGTCTGTCGAGTGTTGCTGGACATAAGTAGGAAAACGCATGAAAAATCCGTTGTTGAAAGTCGTGCTGAGCGTCATGAAAAAAGAAAGGGAAACTTGTGTCTATGTACCTTAATCAAATAGATTAAAATGTGTGACTATCTCACCAACTGCTGTGAGACTGTGTTGTGTGATCACCTTTACCTTCATTTCAGCAAACGTCAGTTTCCTAATGTAAAGTATAATGTTAAAGGCTGGAGGACTGGAATAAGAGGCTTTCTTCTACAGCAGTCTGACAAAGCTAATTAGATCAATTCTCCTGCACAGCTCTGGGATCAGCTGGTCATGTTACTGTCATAATAGTCATGGTGACTGTTGGTTTGTTTTTATTATGTGTTTATAGCAATATGATATTATTACAGTAGTTCTCTCAGTTGATTCCTGATTTGTTATAACCATAAGCAGGATCTTTCTGTAACCTACACCAAGTGGTTCAACTTCCTTCTTAACTAAACCTCAACCTCAGAGTTGTCAGATCAGAAAACAGTCAAATCATTTCTTGTAATGGTCATATAGGTTTTTGAGAGCAAACAATGTCATCCTGACAATAAGGGTGCCAGATCAGAAAAGGCTCATATAAAGACAGTAATCAATCTAACTGTTTTGACCTTCAGGTTGGAATGACCTGTTGATAGAAACAGGCTCCAAAAAGTTATCAATCTGCTCTTTACACCAGTAAAATTGAGAGCAGGATGTACAGCTTCCTGTTCTAAGAAATCAAGGGGATCAGAAAATTGTTTACAGTAAGTGAAGACTACCAAAATAAAAGACACATTCAAAGAATCAGCTCGAGAGGTCCATCTCATGTGTCATCAAAGTGAGAAATATAGAGGAAGCCAAAGGAGAAGTGGTTTGACCAAGAAAGCCAAAAGTAGCACTGTCGAGGTTATTCGTCATGAGGTTGCGTTGTTGAGTTGATGTCCTCTCTCCGCTCTGTGTGTGTTAAGTAGTTACAATGTGGCGGTGCTCGTGCATGTGTATGAGGGGCGTTGGAAAGATGAGATTAAGACAATTTTATCGATATGGAACAAATCAAGCTACGATGAGGCACTAGTACATTTTCATGGGAGCTGTAGTTTTTTTTGTAGACTTACAGAGTAATGTTTGCTTCACTTTGTTGAAATCACAAAGGTGTTCTTGGAACTTTTGACTATATCATATGGTCTTAACAACAACATTTTGATCATTTTGTTGAATAGTGCTTATTTGTTCAACATTTTAATTGTCATAGAGCCATAACATCATGTGCATAACTTGAATACGGAACATATTAATGGGCGAAGAGCTATATGAAACTAATAGCTATGTCAGTAATGCCAGAAGTCCTACCAAGACACTGCAGGGTGAATAATAATACACCGTGTAGAGTCTGATGGGATGACTTAATGGGCTTCAAAATGACTTTTGGGTTATAAAGAAAACAGATATTTATAAAATATGGCTACTTCTAAACCCATTTTCAAAACCATTGCTTTACTTCTTCCTTCCCCATAGTCCCCTAAGGCGCAAACAAAGGACACAGCAGGAAAAGACAAACTGTCCTCTCCCCACAACTGTAATCTGCAGCTCCAAAGCGCACCATAAAATCCTGTCAGCCATCATCATGACTTAAAATGTTCCGAAACCTCAGACTGAAAAGCACAGGATCACTTCCAAAAAATGGAGAAAGAAGAAATACAACATACTCAACTAAAGGATCGGCACAAAGAGAAGAGCTAGAGAAGCCGTGACTACATTCTCTGAATGTCACCGGCACTTAAACACGCTTCAGGTAGTTTAACAAGGATCTGCTTTTGTTTCTGTTTCTAAAGACAACAAATGGACCCATTACTACAAAATCAATGGAGACATGGAGTGACAACCAAATACATGATTTTAGTACATTTTGGTCATTATTTCATTGTAAAGTTAGCCTTTGAAAAGAAGGCCCTGGCACAGCTCCATTTATACTCTATTACAGTTTTAGTGCTTCCTTTTTGTATGGTTATTGATTGGTCTTGAGGAGAGCAACATTTTTTGGAGCAATTACTGGTTCTTTGTCAGTCCACCATGGGAGATTTCAAAGCAATTTCACAAACTCAGTTTGTGCTCTGCTTCTCGCCTTTATCAAGGTGGTATCTGAGGTCTCCAGTTTTTAGCCTGCGTGGTTCCATGGACGGCAATGACTGTCTATTGGTGGCATGTACTAGTATTTTATGGTAATGTCTGTTGGTGAGTCCACCACATTGGTCCAGACTGAAATATCTACAACAGCTATTTGGATGGATTGCCATGAAATGTGGTTCAAACATGTTTGATGCCCAGAGGAAGAATGCTAATGACATTGGTGAGCCCTTGACGTTTTCATAGAGCCACCAGCAGGTCAAAGTATTCATTTATCCAGTGAAATACCTCAACAACTATGTCAAAATGTATACATTTATGATGTATCGTAATGCTTTTAGTGATCCCCTCTTTGAGGATGACAGTTTTGGTTAGCAACTATTGGATGCATTACGATGACATTTTGGATATTGACATTCATGATCCCGTCATGATGAATTGTAGTAACTTTTGTAATCTTTTTAAACCATCATCAGATAAAAAAAATATAATTCATCTAATACTTAAAGATAGAATCAGAGTCAGAAATACTTTATTGATCCCTGGGGGGGAAATTGGAGCGTTACAGTTGTATAAACATAAAGAAATGTTAGAAAATAGAAATAAATTATGTACGTAATGCTACAATATAAACACAATATATGTAAAGAAATATAAGTAAGTACTTAAATTAAAATGAGAACATAAGAAATATGTACAAATATTTGCATTAAGACGTGCAATATATAACATTATACTATCACCAGCTGATCTAATGAGCTTCTGGTAAGTGTACAACGGCAGTTTGTTGAGTCAAAACTACCTTGTTGAAATTCACGCACTACGCAAGTACGTACATAGTGTGCTCAGTGTACTACATGGAGTGTATCAGAAGTATCCGAATAGAGATACAGCGTTAGTCTTATGACTTAACAAGAAAGATATAGATTTTAGCTTGTCACAAATCAGCCAGTCAATAAGACGATTAATTGATTAGCCAATTAATTAATCAAAAGTAATCAACAACAATTTTGACAATCAAATAATCATTTAAGTAGTTTTTAAAGAAAAAATGTCACTGTTCAATCATCACTGTTTCCAGCTCCTCAAATGTGACTATTTGCTGGTTTTGTAGGCTTCTATGGTAAATAAAGAATCCCTCTGGGATTGGGGCTGTTGGCCGGACAACAAGCTGTTTGAATATGTCAACAAGAAAGTCACACTGGTCTGCACGTAGCTATGTGTGCAGAGTGAAAGCCTTAACAACCTTTGAGACTGGGGTTCACAGTGATTTTAATAGCTTAACAGCTAAAAGCTCACATAAAAACAAGTCTGTAGCTGCTTGTTGCATTCGTTAAATGTCGAGAACACATAAAAGCATAAAGATATAATCCTTTAAATAGTCTTAGTCAAATGTATTCTCACATTGCATAAATAAACTGGTTGCTAATGACATACTACATAAAGGTGTGAACGGGGATTTTTCCATTTGCGGTTAAAACGTTAGATTATCTGAGGTCAGCACAGCTTTGCACGCGTCTCAGCCTATCACAACAGTTTTACACTACAGGGTTCATAAACCATGTCAGGGTTTGTGGTTGATGAGGCAGTGGCACACCTTAACCACACGGACGCAGCTGCTGTGTTTCTGAGAAGTGAAGCACCAAAGCAGCGTTGACACTTCGTTCAACTCGGCTTCAAGGCAGATTAAATTACAAGAACTCAACGGCACGTAGAGTCGCTTTATGACTAGAAGAGGGAACAACACCCATCATCTTTCAGTTCTCACTTCCTTTATGTCTTTGCAGAATTATGATAAGGTTCACTGGCAACATCAGTTCCTGTAACAGATTCCTGTTCTGATTCTAAATCTTAAACAGAAATGTAGAAATCAAACCTAATGTCCTTTTTGTTTTTGAATGTTTATGACTGGGAGCTTGAGGTGGTTATGATTTGGTTGAAATTTGTTGAAAATAAAATTCATGCGGACAGTCAGTAGGTGTTTATTACAGCTGCAAAAATGTGTTGATTAATCAATTCGTAGTTCTTTAAAGTGAAAAAGTCAATGGTTTCCAATGGCTTCTCACGTGAGGATTTGCTTCTTTTCTTTCTTGAAATTAAATTAAATATTTTGGGGTTTTGAACTGTTAGCAATTTGAAGACGTCACTTTTGGGCTCTGGGAAAAATGTGATGAGCTTTAGTTGGTGTTGGTAGGTGTTGATTTTTGAACTTCGGACAGAGCCAGGCTAGCTGTTTCCCCCTGCTTCCAGTCCTAATGCTAAGCTAGACTAATCACAGCCTGATTTCAGGTTTGTACCATAGACTGTATATAAGAAGTGGGTGTAGTCATTGTGGCGTCACCCATTGGTTTGTAGACTGCGGTTTTGAAGCCTCGCCATCTTGTTTTTTTGCAACCAGAAGTGACACGAGAGGGTGGAGTTACAACCGAACGCTGAATAATATATTGTTAGGCGACCAAAATGGTTCTAATTAACTTTGATGAAGTGAAATCACACTCTGAAATGGTTAAAGTTCTAAAACGAAATCAACTCCCAGACCGGACAACGCCGTGGTAGCGACCTGTCAATCACAAGGTAGCCCCGCCCTAAAGCATCCCCTGCTTTATGGTCTATTTGACTCTAAATGGGACCATAATTTACTAAATGAACATCATGCTGTATTGAAGAAGACTTGAAACTAGCGATTGAGACCATAAACTCATGTTTACAATGTTTACTGAGGTAATAAATCAAGTGAGAAGTAGGCTCAGTTTCTCATAGACTTCTATACAATCAGACTTCTTTGTGCAACCAGAGGAGTCGCCCCCTGCTGGCTGTTAGAGAGAATGCAAGTTTAAGGCACTTCCTCATTGGCTTCACTTTTCCCACTGGTCTCTACTTAACACCTGAAAGAAGCAAAATGTTGAACTATTCCTTTAAATGATCAAAATGCTTAGCTTTTCCCAAATGTTTCTATTATCATTCACTGCTCAGCTTAGCCATTTTACTTGGATCAAATAAATTGATCAGATAAAATTAAGTGATATAGAGTTACGGTTTATTGTCGCAGCAGTTATCATAAAACAAAATGAGCAGTTGGATAGAGGTCAGGCTTTTTTGGCGAACTATGTGCTTCCATAATCCACTCTGAAGTTCTGCGCTTTTTTTATTGTTATTTTTTTTATCTCTGTATGTATTTTTAATGTCATTTTATGCTTCCACAGAGCAGTCAGCAGCACAGCGATGATAAGGCAAGGCCAGGAGGAAGCAGAGAGACAGATAAAAGCCAATATTTGTCCAGATTTTTCTTCAGGTCACGGACAGTGTGACGTAAGAGTCCTTGTAGGGTTTGAAGTTGTTTTTCAGAATGTGTTTTAGGTGATCTTATAATGTGGTTGTACATGTTTTTGTCGGTTGGAGCTGTGTCATATTAGGTGTTTTAGCTTTTTGTGATTGAGGTGAACCACTCTGACATGTTTGGGCACCCTTGGGTGTTTATATATTTGCAGGCTGCATGTTCTCAGTTTTCTTACAAAGGTCACATATCTCTAATTTCATCTCGTAGAGGTGTATGCATCAGTGCATCTACACCAGTTAACTAAGAACTAACAACATAATGTCTCAGACGTCAAAACGTGTCCCTTGAATATGAACCTGCATGTTTTAGCTGGAGTGCCTGCTGTGGGACAAATAAGCCACATCTGTCTTATTTGCTGTTTTCCCAATCATCTAATGAGTTATAATAATCCATTCAGCACATGTAGGCACGTACACAGACCACTGCCCTGACTATTTTCTTCATCTCTGGTTTCTCCATTCTCCCCTCTCGCTCTTCAGCAGTTAACGGTGTCATGACTGGGATGAAACTAACTTTTCTCACTAACGCATGACACACATTGTGCCAGAAAGTAATCATTTGTACGGTAGAAGAAATGAAAAAAGCTCAATTTCCTTTCACACTTACAAGAACTTTGTGAGAATCCATCTCTATTTCCAAGTGTCAAACTGGAGAACACCCTGTTATCCAGTCCACTGTATGACTTTGTTGAGAAAAGAAAATGGGACCACGGATGATGTAATTCTGAATGAACGTACTTCAGAAGAACCAGAAGATCTCCCTTTAAGAACCGTCAGACAACAGCTGCAGATTATACATGGCGCCATGGTATTCTTAAAGCTGAAGTAGGAGAGATTGGAGCAAATATGATTTTTAAAAAAGTTATTTTTATAAAACGGTCGCTATATCGTGACAGTAGTATATGAAACAGGTTACCTGAAAAAAAGGATGTGCCTCTGTGTCCTCCGGTGTCCTCCGAAGCTCCTAACGGCATCTGCAAGATTTCACAGACCGGAGGAAAACAAGCAGCAAGAGCTGATCTGAGGTCTGCTGTCCATCTGCTGTCTATGAGAGCCGGCTGGATTATTTAAAACCTGAAAACAGAGCCATGAGGAGGTGCAGAAGTCTAGTTATCTCTCAGAACACTTGAATTACAATATGCTGAAAGGTTATTATGGCATTTTTGCCCAATGATGCCAAAAATGTACTGCCTACTGCCACTTTAAGGGCTCTGCAATATACCATTATTATATCGATATTGTGATAGGAGACTAGATATCCTCTTAGATTTTGGATATTGTGATTGAGGAAAAGTGTTGTCTTTTCCTGGTTTTAAAGGATGCATTACAGTAAAAGTGATGTAATTGATGTATTTTTCTGGATTTACCAGACTGTTCTAGCTGTTCTATGATTTGCCTTTACCCACTTAGT